>NW_027453814.1:98291-398291 GCF_040206685.1 Ascaphus truei
CGGTGCTCAGGGGATTGACAGATTAGTAACACATCACCGCACATCAGATACAAACACCGCGCTATATACGCACAGGACACACTCGGGACGCTAGGAAAATAACCAACCCCCCCCCCCTCCCAGGTCATGCATCGACCAACGCGCCCGATTACTATCACAATAACCTGGTGTCTGGCCGCGCCAACGCATCGCTTAATGTGAGGACCTCGAAACAAACGTGCACTCAAACACGTCACATTGTTCAGAGCGGGGACGCAAAAGTGTCACCCGAAAACCCGTCTGCATGCGCCTTCCAGAGCAACACGGAGAAAGTGCGCCGGCCCTGGAAGCGCAGAGCGTGTACTCGCTGCACACGGACCGGAGATTTACACGCCAGCACATGGACGCGCCGTGTCACACGCAGGACGTACCCATTGATGAGCGGGACGCCTCCAGGACGGCCTGAGCCTTGGCGCTGTCCATCACGATCTCCTCCATGTCCTCCAGCTTGTCCTCGCTCAGCTCCTTGCGGTTGCCGATGTACTTGGCCATACGGCAGTACGTGTAATTCTCCGGCACGATCTTTATCAGCTCCGGGAAGTGATACCCGTACCACTCTCTGCGGGAAGACACGGGGGTCACTCTATACTCACCACTCATTTACATACCGCGACAAGACCGATCACCAATACCAAGAAGCAGGTACCCGTGCCAAGCCTCGTCATCTCAAGTACCCCCCTTCCCCCGCCCCCCCCCCCCCCCGCTCTCAGGACATCCCAGATAAAGGGGACTTTATTAACGGAAGCGGATACGGTGAGACATGTTTGGACACACGGATCGGGTTTACGTTACAGGATAACACGGGTATAGCGTGTCCCATGTGAGATCTGTCTCCCCGATAACAAGACCGGCCGGGCACAGAGAGCCTGGCCGTGGTGTAGACGGGGATAACACTCTTCCTCCTCTTTCTGTACAGTCAGTGGAAGGGAAACACTGCCTGTGGTAAGCAATGGGAGGGATCGCAGAGCGCACGCTCACAGCCGCGGAGCGCACGCTCACAGCCGCGGAGCGCACGCTCACAGCCGCGGAGCGCACGCTCACAGCCGCGGAGCGCACACTCACAGCCGCGGAGCGCACACTCACAGCCGCGGAGCGCACACTCACAGCCGCGGAGCACACGCTCACGTACTGTGCAGGGAGATTGGGGGAAGCCCCTGCGGCCGGTACTGACCTCACTCGCATGGAGAAGGTGTTTATGTCTTTGTCCAGCTGGTCCAGTAAGCTGATGGACTGGATGATCATGTTGTCCACCCGGTTGACATTGAACTTGACCTTGGCTCGGGAGTAGCTGTGGCCCAGGCCGAGCTGCGCTTTGGAAGCAGACGACGCGGTCAGCCCCTTCACCAGTGCGTGGAAATGGACGCGGATTCCTGCAGAGAGGGAAGAGACCAAAGTCACAACCGAGACTGCAGCAGAAACACATCAAGCTCACCCGCCCCCAAGCTCAGCCGCCCCATGGAGCACGCCCCCAAGCTCACCCGCCCCATTGAGCACGCCCCCAAGCTCACCCGCCCCATGGAGCACGCCCCCAAGCTCACCCGCCCCATGGAGCACGCCCCCAAGCTCACCCGCCCCATGCAGGGGAGTATGTACAGGTGTGCCAAGCTCACCGGCCTCGTGCAGGGAGTATGTACAGGTGTGCCAAGCTCACCGGCCCCGTGCAGGGAGTATGTACAGGTGTGCCAAGCTCATCGGCCCCGTGCAGGGGAGTATGTACAGGTGTGCCAAGCTCACCGGCCCCGTGCAGGGAGTATGTACAGGTGTGCCAAGCTCACCGGCCCCGTGCAGGGGAGTATGTACAGGTGTGCCAAGCTCACCGGCCTCGTGCAGGGGAGTATGTACAGGTGTGCCAAGCTCACCGGCCTCGTGCAGGGGAGTATGTACAGGTGTGCCAAGCTCACCGGCCCCGTGCAGGGGAGTATGTACAGGTGTGCCAAGCTCACCGGCCCCGTGCAGGGAGTATGTACAGGTGTGCCAAGCTCATCGGCCCCGTGCAGGGGAGTATGTACAGGTGTGCCAAGCTCACCGGCCCCGTGCAGGGAGTATGTACAGGTGTGCCAAGCTCATCGGCCCCGTGCAGGGGAGTATGTACAGGTGTGCCAAGCTCACCGGCCCCGTGCAGGGGAGTATGTACAGGTGTGCCAAGCTCACCCGCCCCGTGCAGGGAGTATGTACAGGTGTGCCAAGCTCATCGGCCCCGTGCAGGGGAGTATGTACAGGTGTGCCAAGCTCATCGGCCCCGTGCAGGGGAGTATGTACAGGTGTGCAAAGCTCACCGGCCCCGTGCAGGGGAGTATGTACAGGTGTGCCAAGCTCACCGGCCCCGTGCAGGGGAGTATGTACAGGTGTGCCAAGCTCACCGGCCCCGTGCAGGGGAGTATGTACAGGTGTGCCAAGCTCACCGGCCCCGTGCAGGGGAGTATGTACAGGTGTGCCAAGCTCACCGGCCCCGTGCAGGGGAGTATGTACAGGTGTGCCAAGCTCACCGGCCCCGTGCAGGGGAGTATGTACAGGTGTGCCAAGCTCACCCGCCCCGTGCAGGGGAGTATGTACAGGTGTGCCAAGCTCACCCGCCCCGTGCAGGGGAGTATGTACAGGTGTGCCAAGCTCACCCGCCCCGTGCAGGGGAGTATGTACAGGTGTGCCAAGCTCACCGGCCCCGTGCAGGGGAGTATGTACAGGTGTGCCAAGCTCACCGGCCCCGTGCAGGGGAGTATGTACAGGTGTGCCAAGCTCACCGGCCCCGTGCAGGGAGTATGTACAGGTGTGCCAAGCTCACCGGCCCCGTGCAGGGGAGTATGTACAGGTGTGCCAAGCTCATCGGCCCCGTGCAGGGGAGTATGTACAGATGTGCCAAGCTCACCGGCCCCATGCAGGGAGTATGTACAGGTGTGCCAAGCTCACCCGCCCCGTGCAGGGAGTATGTACAGGTGTGCCAAGCTCACCCGCCCCGTGCAGGGAGTATGTACAGGTGTGCCAAGCTCACCCGCCCCGTGCAGGGAGTATGTACAGGTGTGCCAAGCTCACCGGCCCCGTGCAGGGAGCATGTACAGGTGTGCCAAGCTCACCGGCCCCGTGCAGGGAGCATGTACAGGTGTGCCAAGCTCACCCACCCCCCAAACTCACCGGCCCCGTGCAGGGAGCATGTACAGGTGTGCCAAGCTCACCGGCCCCGTGCAGGGAGCATGTACAGGTGTGCCAAGCTCACCCGTCCCCAAACTCACCGGCCCCATGCAGGGAGTATGTACAGGTGTGCCAAGCTCACCCGCCCCCAAGCTCACCGGCCCCGTGCAGGGGAGTATGTACAGGTGTGCCAAGCTCACCGGCTCCGTGCAGGGAGTATGTACAGGTGTGCCAAGCTCACCGGCTCCGTGCAGGGGAGTATGTACAGGTGTGCCAAGCTCACCCGCCCTGCACTGAGGAGCTTACCTCTTAGCACCTCCGCCACCACGCCCCCCGTCTGACACGGGATTTTCAGCTCTTCCTGGATGGCGGCTCCGATTTTGGCGTCTCCCACCCCCAGCAGAGCCTTCTTCCTCTTGGCCGGCATGTGGGTTTCCAGGAGCAGCTTCAGGTCCTCGTGTAGGACACCTGGGTACGATACAGGCCGGCGGTTAAACATGTCCAGTGACCGGCAGTTTGCAGATATAATTACACAGGCCGGAGCAGCGAACAGAACCAAGGCGTGGCGGCCCAAATCACAGCGCCGCGCACCAACACAGTTCTGTTTCTTTTGGCCTAACAGCCTCCTTAGCGCTGCGGTCACTTTCTGGCGCTAAACCAGGTTTAATTAAACATTAAACCGCAAAACGTCACTAATGGAAAACATTCAGCGAGCCGCCAGCGCACAGGCTCTCGCCCCGCCAATACCGCCAGCACACAGGCTCTCGCCCCGCTGATACCACCAGCGCACAGGCTCTCGCCCCGCTGATACCGCCAGCGCACAGGCTCTCGCCCCGCTGATACCACCAGCGCACAGGCTCTCGCCCCGCTGATACCACCAGCGCACAGGCTCTCGCCCCGCCGATACCTGCGACGGACGACATTCTCCTTACCCGTGCGCTGGTGGCAGACCAGAAATGAGACCAGTCTAAACGTGTGCGGTACCAGCGCAATGTCCGTATCCGGGTGCTCAGTAACATTGTTCTGACATCACGGTGCTCAGGGGATTGACAGATTAGTAACACATCACTGCACGTCGGATACAAACACCGCGCTATACGCACAGGGCGCGCGAGGAGACAAAGCAAATTAGTGCGAGCGTGGCTCTCACTATAAAGAAACAGCGTGGCGTGGCTATACCACGTGCAGTGGCGGGTCACAAAGCAGGAATTAGAAAAACGCCAAAGTCACTGCGTTTCCCGAGTTTGCCCAATGCGCGATGGGGACAGCCGCCGTGATACCAACGTCTAGCGCCTCCGCTGGTTATAATTGCACCCGCCGCGCGCCTCACCCTCAGAAATGGCGTTCACATTCTCCAGGGCACTCTGGGCGGACTTGAAGGGCGAGAAGGCCACGAGCTTCACTATGCTGTTAAACTTCCCGATGTTCAGCAAGCTTTCCTCTACCTGCAGAGACGGAGCACACATCAACACCAAGACACACGCGTGTATCACAACACAGCCTGCTCAAGGAGGCCCCCTAGTGGCAGCAACGGAGCTCTGGCAGAAGAGGTTACACTGCTGCTGCTCTTGTGCCCCCAGTGGTGCCAGTTATTACTGCACGTTAGGGGTAAACAGCTGCTATTCCCCAGGCCCGGGATCACACAGATGGGAGAAGGGGACCTGGGTTTTGGGATACAGTGACAGGACAGCGATATCATCAGCACGCGTTACAGCCGGAAGAAACATGACATAATAATGAGGTTTAATGGAATTTGCGCTGCAGACAAAGATTCCCTGTCGCAAAGAACTTACAGTCTGCGTGTCACATTAAATATTGTATCGGTCTCCTAACATTATACAGGAACGTTACTATATACCTCCGCACGGGGCTGGAACGCTGCATCCAGGGGGCGCACAAACATCGTGCGGCCGGAGAACAGGCATGAGGCAGTTAGAGGCCTCGCTGGTCTCTAAGCGCCCCCTCCCCCCCCCCAAACATTTGTGTACGCACCCGCCTTAATGCACAGGGATATACTTTCCCATTGTGTTTGCTGCACTTCTTGCATCACAACGCCCTGTACTATAGTCTTTAAGCGCTGAGTAAACTGAGCACCACATAATTAAAGATACATACACTAGTTTTTTTTTTTTAAATAAACCTAAATGGCGTTTGTTCGTAGCTGCCGCGGTATTAGCGCTGTTCTCCTGCACCCCAAAACCCGCCTGTACCCGAGCACTCAGGATAACAAATGCTGACATCACATTGTTCAGGGGATTGACAGATTATTGAAACATCATTGTGCTTCAGGTACAGACACGGCACAGAAAGAAACGAGGGCCGTGCATGCTGCTACACGCCCCGATACCCACAGCCCGTCCCCCCCACGCCCCGATACCCACAGCCCGTCCCCCCCACGCCCCGATACCCGCAGCCCGTCCCCCACACGCCCCGATACCCGCAGTGTGTCCCCCACGCACGCCTCCCCCCACGCCCCGATACCCGCAGCCCGTCCCCACGCACGCCTCCCCCCACGCACGGATAACCCGCAGCGCGCCTCCCCCACACGCCCCGAGACCCCGCCTCCCCCACACGCCCCGATAACCTGCAGCGCTTCTCACCTGTGGGAGCAGCATCCCAATCTCCTCCACTTCTTTAACTCCGAACAATGCGTAGCCGGCGGCATGTTCAAACAGCACATGGAGCAGGACCTGTCACGGGGGCACAGACTGGCTGTTTATATCGCACTATCCACGCACAGAGCGCGTCACAGCAGTGATACACGTGCAATCATAAGTAACAAACAACACATCATGGAATAAGCGCTTCAGACATAAGTGTAACATGAAGGAAGAGTCCCTGCTCTGAAGAGCTTACACTCTAACTGTTGGGGAGAACGTATGTACAGATGGTGGGAGCCCATTCAGGTAAATGCGTCTGCAGGGGGCCACGCTTTACGTATCGTGTAGTATTAGCCACAGTGCTATTCATATGCTTCTTTACGCAAGTGTGTCTTAAGGTGGATAGAGAGGGGGCTAGTCGGGTACTGAGGGGAAGGGCATTCCAGAGGTGTGGGGCAGTCAGTGAGAAAGGTTTAAGGCGGGAGAGAGCTTTAGATACAAAGGGGGTAGAAAGAAGACATCCTTGAGAGGAACGCAAGAGTCGGGATGGTGCATAACGAGAAATTAGGGCTGAGATGTAAGGAGGGGCAGAGTTATAGGATACAGTGAGATATTATATGGGGCAGAGTTATAGGATACAGTGAGATATTATAGGGGCAGAGTTATAGGATACAGTGAGATATTATATGGGGCAGAGTTATAGGATACAGCGAGATATTATATGGGGCAGAGTTATAGGATACAGTGAGATATTATATGGGGCAGAGTTATAGGATAGTGAGATATTATAGGGGCAGAGCTATAGGATACAGTGAGATATTATAGGGGCAGAGTTATAGGATACAGTGAGATATTATAGGGGCAGAGTTATAGGATACAGTGAGATATTATATGGGGCAGAGTTATAGGATAGTGAGATATTATAGGGGCAGAGTTATAGGATACAGTGAGATATTATAGGGGCAGAGTTATAGGATACAGTGAGATATTATAGGGGCAGAGTTATAGGATAGTGAGATATTATAGGGGCAGAGTTATAGGATACAGCGAGATATTATAGGGGCAGAGTTATAGGATACAGCGAGATATTATATGGGGCAGAGTTATAGGATACAGTGAGATATTATATGGGGCAGAGTTATAGGATACAGTGAGATATTATATGGGGCAGAGTTATAGGATACAGTGAGATATTATATGGGGCAGAGTTATAGGATACAGTGAGATATTATAGGGGCAGAGTTATAGGATACAGCGAGATATTATATGGGGCAGAGTTATAGGATACAGTGAGATATTATATGGGGCAGAGTTATAGGATAGTGAGATATTATAGGGGCAGAGTTATAGGATACAGTGAGATATTATAGGGGCAGAGTTATAGGATACAGTGAGATATTATATGGGGCAGAGTTATAGGATACAGTGAGATATTATATGGGGCAGAGTTATAGGATACAGCGAGATATTATATGGGGCAGAGTTATAGGATACAGTGAGATATTATATGGGGCAGTTATAGGATACAGTGAGATATTATATGGGGCAGTTATAGGATAGTGAGATATTATAGGGGCAGTTATAGGATACAGCGAGATATTATATGGGACAGAGTTATAGGATACAGTGAGATATTATATGGGGCAGAGTTATAGGATAGTGAGATATTATAGGGGCAGAGTTATAGGATACAGTGAGATATTATATGGGGCAGAGTTATAGGATACAGCGAGATATTATATGGGGCAGAGTTATAGGATACAGCGAGATATTATAGGGGCAGAGTTATAGGATACAGCGAGATATTATATGGGGCAGAGTTATAGGATACAGTGAGATATTATAGGGGCAGAGTTATAGGATACAGCGAGATATTATATGGGGCAGAGTTATAGGATACAGCGAGATATTATAGGGGCAGAGTTATAGGATACAGTGAGATATTATAGGGGCAGAGTTATAGGATACAGCGAGATATTATAGGGGCAGAGTTATAGGATACAGTGAGATATTATAGGGGCAGAGTTATAGGATACAGTGAGATATTATATGGGGCAGAGTTATAGGATACAGTGAGATATTATATGGGGCAGAGTTATAGGATAGTGAGATATTATAGGGGCAGAGTTATAGGATACAGTGAGATATTATAGGGGTAGAGTTATAGGATACAGTGAGATATTATATGGGGCAGAGTTATAGGATAGTGAGATATTATAGGGGCAGAGTTATAGGATACAGTGAGATATTATAGGGGCAGAGTTATAGGATACAGTGAGATATTATAGGGGCAGAGTTATAGGATAGTGAGATATTATAGGGGCAGAGTTATAGGATACAGCGAGATATTATAGGGGCAGAGTTATAGGATACAGCGAGATATTATATGGGGCAGAGTTATAGGATACAGTGAGATATTATATGGGGCAGAGTTATAGGATACAGTGAGATATTATATGGGGCAGAGTTATAGGATACAGTGAGATATTATATGGGGCAGAGTTATAGGATACAGTGAGATATTATAGGGGCAGAGTTATAGGATACAGCGAGATATTATATGGGGCAGAGTTATAGGATACAGTGAGATATTATATGGGGCAGAGTTATAGGATAGTGAGATATTATAGGGGCAGAGTTATAGGATACAGTGAGATATTATAGGGGCAGAGTCATAGGATACAGTGAGATATTATATGGGGCAGAGTTATAGGATACAGTGAGATATTATATGGGGCAGAGTTATAGGATACAGTGAGATATTATATGGGGCAGAGTTATAGGATACAGTGAGATATTATATGGGGCAGTTATAGGATACAGTGAGATATTATATGGGGCAGTTATAGGATAGTGAGATATTATAGGGGCAGTTATAGGATACAGCGAGATATTATATGGGGCAGAGTTATAGGATACAGTGAGATATTATATGGGGCAGAGTTATAGGATAGTGAGATATTATAGGGGCAGAGTTATAGGATACAGCGAGATATTATAGGGGCAGAGTTATAGGATACAGCGAGATATTATATGGGCAGAGTTATAGGATACAGCGAGATATTATATGGGGCAGAGTTATAGGATACAGTGAGATATTATAGGGGCAGAGTTATAGGATACAGTGAGATATTATATGGGGCAGAGTTATAGGATACAGTGAGATATTATATGGGGCAGAGTTATAGGATCAGTGAGATATTATATGGGGCAGAGTTATAGGATACAGTGAGATATTATATGGGGCAGAGTTATAGGATAGTGAGATATTATAGGGGCAGAGTTATAGGATACAGTGAGATATTATATGGGGCAGAGTTATAGGATACAGTGAGATATTATATGGGGCAGAGTTATAGGATAGTGAGATATTATAGGGGCAGAGTTATAGGATACAGTGAGATATTAGATGGGGCAGAGTTATAGGATACAGCGAGATATTATATGGGGCAGTTATAGGATACAGTGAGATATTATATGGGGCAGAGCTATAGGATAGTGAGATATTATATGGGGCAGAGCTATAGGATAGTGAGATATTATAGGGGCAGAGTTATAGGATACAGTGAGATATTATATGGGGCAGTTATAGGATACAGTGAGATATTATATGGGGCAGAGCTATAGGATAGTGAGATATTATAGGGGCAGATATAGGATCGTGAGATATTATAGGGGCAGTTATAGGATACAGTGAGATATTATATGGGGCAGTTATAGGATACAGTGAGATATTATATGGGGCAGTTATAGGATACAGTGAGATATTATATGGGGCAGTTATAGGATAGTGAGATATTATAGGGGCAGTTATAGGATACAGCGAGTTATTATATGGGGCAGAGTTATAGGATACAGCGAGATATTATATGGGGCAGAGTTATAGGATAGTGAGATATTATATGGGGCAGAGTTATAGGATAGTGAGATATTATAGGGGCAGAGTTATAGGATACAGTGAGATATTATAGGGGCAGAGTTATAGGATACAGTGAGATATTATATGGGGCAGAGTTATAGGATACAGTGAGATATTATAGGGGCAGAGTTATAGGATAGTGAGATATTATAGGGGCAGAGTTATAGGATACAGTGAGATATTATAGGGGCAGAGTTATAGGATACAGTGAGATATTATATGGGGCAGAGTTATAGGATACAGCGAGATATTATATGGGGCAGAGTTATAGGATAGTGAGATATTATAGGGGCAGAGTTATAGGATACAGCGAGATATTATATGGGGCAGAGTTATAGGATACAGCGAGATATTATAGGGGCAGAGTTATAGGATACAGTGAGATATTATATGGGGCAGAGTTATAGGATACAGTGAGATATTATAGGGGCAGAGTTATAGGATACAGCGAGATATTATATGGGGCAGAGTTATAGGATACAGCGAGATATTATAGGGGCAGAGTTATAGGATACAGCGAGATATTAAATGGGGCAGAGTTATAGGATACAGTGAGATATTATAGGGGCAGAGTTATAGGATACAGCGAGATATTATATGGGGCAGAGTTATAGGATACAGCGAGATATTATATGGGGCAGAGTTATAGGATAGTGAGATATTATAGGGGCAGAGTTATAGGATACAGTGAGATATTATAGGGGCAGAGTTATAGGATACAGTGAGATATTATATGGGGCAGAGTTATAGGATACAGTGAGATATTATATGGGGCAGAGTTATAGGATACAGCGAGATATTATATGGGGCAGAGTTATAGGATACAGTGAGATATTATAGGGGCAGAGTTATAGGATACAGCGAGATATTATATGGGGCAGAGTTATAGGATACAGCGAGATATTATAGGGGCAGAGTTATAGGATACAGCGAGATATTATATGGGGCAGAGTTATAGGATACAGTGAGATATTATAGGGGCAGAGTTATAGGATACAGCGAGATATTATATGGGGCAGAGTTATAGGATACAGTGAGATATTATAGGGGCAGAGTTATAGGATACAGTGAGATATTATATGGGGCAGAGTTATAGGATACAGTGAGATATTATATGGGGCAGAGTTATAGGATACAGCGAGATATTATATGGGGCAGAGTTATAGGATACAGTGAGATATTATAGGGGCAGAGTTATAGGATACAGTGAGATATTATATGGGGCAGTTATAGGATACAGCGAGATATTATATGGGGCAGAGTTATAGGATACAGTGAGATATTATAGGGGCAGAGTTATAGGATACAGTGAGATATTATATGGGGCAGAGTTATAGGATACAGCGAGATATTATATGGGGCAGAGTTATAGGATACAGTGAGATATTATAGGGGCAGAGTTATAGGATACAGTGAGATATTATAGGGGCAGAGTTATAGGATACAGCGAGATATTATATGGGGCAGAGTTATAGGATACAGCGAGATATTATATGGGGCAGAGTTATAGGATACAGTGAGATATTATATGGGGCAGTTATAGGATACAGTGAGATATTATATGGGGCAGTTATAGGATAGTGAGATATTATAGGGGCAGTTATAGGATACAGCGAGATATTATATGGGGCAGAGTTATAGGATACAGTGAGATATTATATGGGGCAGAGTTATAGGATAGTGAGATATTATAGGGGCAGAGTTATAGGATACAGCGAGATATTATAGGGGCAGAGTTATAGGATACAGCGAGATATTATATGGGCAGAGTTATAGGATACAGCGAGATATTATATGGGGCAGAGTTATAGGATACAGTGAGATATTATAGGGGCAGAGTTATAGGATACAGTGAGATATTATATGGGGCAGAGTTATAGGATACAGTGAGATATTATATGGGGCAGAGTTATAGGATCAGTGAGATATTATATGGGGCAGAGTTATAGGATACAGTGAGATATTATATGGGGCAGAGTTATAGGATAGTGAGATATTATAGGGGCAGAGTTATAGGATACAGTGAGATATTATATGGGGCAGAGTTATAGGATACAGTGAGATATTATATGGGGCAGAGTTATAGGATAGTGAGATATTATAGGGGCAGAGTTATAGGATACAGTGAGATATTAGATGGGGCAGAGTTATAGGATACAGCGAGATATTATATGGGGCAGTTATAGGATACAGTGAGATATTATATGGGGCAGAGCTATAGGATAGTGAGATATTATATGGGGCAGAGCTATAGGATAGTGAGATATTATAGGGGCAGAGTTATAGGATACAGTGAGATATTATATGGGGCAGTTATAGGATACAGTGAGATATTATATGGGGCAGAGCTATAGGATAGTGAGATATTATAGGGGCAGATATAGGATCGTGAGATATTATAGGGGCAGTTATAGGATACAGTGAGATATTATATGGGGCAGTTATAGGATACAGTGAGATATTATATGGGGCAGTTATAGGATACAGTGAGATATTATATGGGGCAGTTATAGGATAGTGAGATATTATAGGGGCAGTTATAGGATACAGCGAGTTATTATATGGGGCAGAGTTATAGGATACAGCGAGATATTATATGGGGCAGAGTTATAGGATAGTGAGATATTATATGGGGCAGAGTTATAGGATAGTGAGATATTATAGGGGCAGAGTTATAGGATACAGTGAGATATTATAGGGGCAGAGTTATAGGATACAGTGAGATATTATATGGGGCAGAGTTATAGGATACAGTGAGATATTATAGGGGCAGAGTTATAGGATAGTGAGATATTATAGGGGCAGAGTTATAGGATACAGTGAGATATTATAGGGGCAGAGTTATAGGATACAGTGAGATATTATATGGGGCAGAGTTATAGGATACAGCGAGATATTATATGGGGCAGAGTTATAGGATAGTGAGATATTATAGGGGCAGAGTTATAGGATACAGCGAGATATTATATGGGGCAGAGTTATAGGATACAGCGAGATATTATAGGGGCAGAGTTATAGGATACAGTGAGATATTATATGGGGCAGAGTTATAGGATACAGTGAGATATTATAGGGGCAGAGTTATAGGATACAGCGAGATATTATATGGGGCAGAGTTATAGGATACAGCGAGATATTATAGGGGCAGAGTTATAGGATACAGCGAGATATTAAATGGGGCAGAGTTATAGGATACAGTGAGATATTATAGGGGCAGAGTTATAGGATACAGCGAGATATTATATGGGGCAGAGTTATAGGATACAGCGAGATATTATATGGGGCAGAGTTATAGGATAGTGAGATATTATAGGGGCAGAGTTATAGGATACAGTGAGATATTATAGGGGCAGAGTTATAGGATACAGTGAGATATTATATGGGGCAGAGTTATAGGATACAGTGAGATATTATATGGGGCAGAGTTATAGGATACAGCGAGATATTATATGGGGCAGAGTTATAGGATACAGTGAGATATTATAGGGGCAGAGTTATAGGATACAGCGAGATATTATATGGGGCAGAGTTATAGGATACAGCGAGATATTATAGGGGCAGAGTTATAGGATACAGCGAGATATTATATGGGGCAGAGTTATAGGATACAGTGAGATATTATAGGGGCAGAGTTATAGGATACAGCGAGATATTATATGGGGCAGAGTTATAGGATACAGTGAGATATTATAGGGGCAGAGTTATAGGATACAGTGAGATATTATATGGGGCAGAGTTATAGGATACAGTGAGATATTATATGGGGCAGAGTTATAGGATACAGCGAGATATTATATGGGGCAGAGTTATAGGATACAGTGAGATATTATAGGGGCAGAGTTATAGGATACAGTGAGATATTATATGGGGCAGTTATAGGATACAGCGAGATATTATATGGGGCAGAGTTATAGGATACAGTGAGATATTATAGGGGCAGAGTTATAGGATACAGTGAGATATTATATGGGGCAGAGTTATAGGATACAGCGAGATATTATATGGGGCAGAGTTATAGGATACAGTGAGATATTATAGGGGCAGAGTTATAGGATACAGTGAGATATTATAGGGGCAGAGTTATAGGATACAGCGAGATATTATATGGGGCAGAGTTATAGGATACAGCGAGATATTATATGGGGCAGAGTTATAGGATACAGTGAGATATTATAGGGGCAGAGTTATAGGATACAGTGAGATATTATATGGGGCAGAGTTATAGGATACAGTGAGATATTATATGGGGCAGAGTTATAGGATACAGCGAGATATTATATGGGGCAGAGTTATAGGATACAGTGAGATATTATAGGGGCAGAGTTATAGGATACAGTGAGATATTATATGGGGCAGTTATAGGATACAGCGAGATATTATATGGGGCAGAGTTATAGGATACAGTGAGATATTATAGGGGCAGAGTTATAGGATACAGTGAGATATTATATGGGGCAGAGTTATAGGATACAGCGAGATATTATATGGGGCAGAGTTATAGGATACAGTGAGATATTATAGGGGCAGAGTTATAGGATACAGTGAGATATTATAGGGGCAGAGTTATAGGATACAGCGAGATATTATATGGGGCAGAGTTATAGGATACAGCGAGATATTATATGGGGCAGAGTTATAGGATACAGTGAGATATTATAGGGGCAGAGTTATAGGATACAGTGAGATATTATAGGGGCAGAGTTATAGGATACAGTGAGATATTATAGGGGCAGAGTTATAGGATACAGCGAGATATTATATGGGGCAGAGTTATAGGATACAGCGAGATATTATATGGGGCAGAGTTATAGGATACAGTGAGATATTATAGGGGCAGAGTTATAGGATACAGTGAGATATTATATGGGGCAGAGTTATAGGATACAGTGAGATATTATATGGGGCAGAGTTATAGGATACAGTGAGATATTATATGGGGCAGAGTTATAGGATACAGTGAGATATTATATGGGGCAGAGTTATAGGATACAGCGAGATATTATATGGGGCAGAGTTATAGGATACAGTGAGATATTATAGGGGCAGAGTTATAGGATACAGCGAGATATTATATGGGGCAGAGTTATAGGATACAGCGAGATATTATATGGGGCAGAGTTATAGGATACAGTGAGATATTATATGGGGCAGAGTTATAGGATACAGTGAGATATTATATGGGGCAGAGTTATAGGATACAGTGAGATATTATATGGGGCAGAGTTATAGGATACAGCGAGATATTATATGGGGCATTAGAGGTAAAGCTGTAAAAGTGAGGAGAAGAATGGAGTGTGAGCTGCGGGATTTGATCGGAAGCCAGGAGAGGGATCCCGGGTGGAGAGGGATCCCGGGTGGAGAGGGATCCCGGGTGGAGAGGGATCCCGGGTGGAGAGGGATCCCGGGTGGAGAGGGATCCCGGGTGGAGAGGGATCCCACGAGGAGAGGGATCCCACGAGGAGAGACGCAGACACAGATTTAGGGAAGAGCAGAGCGATATCTGGCCGCGGGCCGCACAGACTGTCCCGGGCCGCACAGTGCGGGGTAGTGGGTGCGGGGAACAGGCAGCCAGCAGAGGCGGCGCCGCGTGTCTTTATAACCAATCCGCGTTTAATACAGCGCAGGTATAATATCACAGGCGGGAGCCCACCCACCCGCGGCGAGATTCACGTGGGGGAGGAGGCACAAACTCCCAGTATCCCCGCAGCCACGTGCGGGGGGGTGGGGGGTCACAGGCAAGGGCACGCGGCTTCCACGTGGGATATGCGCGCGCGCTCTGGCACGCGGACGGATCTGCTGATCGGCAAGAGAAGGCGCGAGATAAAAAAAAAAAGGGGCTCTGTGCGCGCGCTCACCGGGGGGGGGGGGGGGGGGAGAGTCTGTCCCCGGGGAGAAGGGGCGGCCTCCGGGAGTGGGATAGGACCGGTCCCCGGGGAGAAGGGGCGGCCTTCGGGAGTGGGATAGGACCGGTCCCCGGGGAGAAGGGGCGGCCTGCGGGAGTGGGATAGGACCGGTCCCCGGGGAGAAGGGGCGGCCTGCGGGAGTGGGATAGGACCGGTCCCCGGGGAGAAGGGGCGGCCTGCGGGAGTGGGATAGGACCGGTCCCCGGGGAGAAGGGGCGGCCTGCGGGAGTGGGATAGGACCGGTCCCCGGGGAGAAGGGGCGGCCTGCGGGAGTGGGATAGGACCGGTCCCCGGGGATAGGGGCTGCCTGCAGGATAGGGCCTGTCCCCCGGCAGCTGACTTCTGTTCTCCGGGGCGGGGAGTGAGCAGGACCCGCAGCGCACTCACCATGTTCTCCGGCCCCGATCCTTCCCCCGCCGCAGCTCCGAACAGACTGAGCCACGCGCTACCGCCGCCCCCAGCCACAGCCCAGCACGGAGGCCACGCCCCCCGCCTCAGCCAATCACAGCGCGGACAGAGAGACGCTCACAGAGGGGATTCCGGCCGCCTAGCCGCCGCTGCCAGTCTCTATAGTACGTGGAGGACTGTAGGGGAGGCGCACGTGGTTTATTGGTGTGTAGGGCCTATGATATGATATGGGATGGGATGGGATTGGGGGGGGGGAGTGTGCGCCCCCATTGTCCTTGCAATCCCCCCCACTATCCCTGTAATCCCTGTCATGCCCCCCCACTGTCCCTGTAATCACTGTCATTCCCCCCACTGTCCCTGTACCCCCCCACTGTCCGTCACCCCCCCCCTCGCACTGCCCCTGTAATCCGCCCGTCCCACTGTCCCTGTACCCCCCACTGTCCGTCATCCCCCCCTCCCACTGCCCCTGTAATCCGCCCGTCCCACTGTCCCTGTGATCCTCCCACTGTCCCTGTAATCCTCCCACTGTATTGTATTGTATTGTATTGTATGTCTTTATTTATATAGCGCCATTAGTGTACATAGCGCTTCACAGTAGTAATACACGTGGTAATCAAATAAATAACAGATAATATAAATAACAGGTCATGGGAATAAGTGCTTTAGACATAAAAGTAACATTAAGGAAGAGGAGTCCCTGCCCCGAGGAGTTTACAGTCTAATTAGTAGGTAGGGAGAACGTACAGAGACAGTAGGAGGGAGTTCTGGTAAGTGCGTCTGCAGGAGGCCAAGCTTTATGTATCATGTGTCCAGAATATCCACAGTGCTATTCATATGCTTCTTTAAGCAGGTGGGTCTTAAAGGTGGATAGAGAGGGTGCTAGTCGGGTACTGAGGGGAAGGGCATTCCAGAGGTGTGGGGCAGTCAGTGAAAAAGGTTTAAGGCGGGAGAGGGCTACTGTCCCTGTAATCCCCCCACTGTCCCTGTAATCCCCCCTCCCACTGTCCCTGTAATCCCCCCTCCTACTGTCCCTGTAATCCCCCCACTGTCCCTGTAATCCCCCTCCCATTGTCCCTGTAATCCCCCCCTCCCACTGTACCTGTAATCCCCCCTCCCACTGTACCTGTAATCCCCCCTCCCACTGTCCCTGTAATCCCCCCTCCCACTGTCCCTGTAATTCCCCCTCCCACAGTCCCTGTAATCCCCCCTCCCACTGTCCCTGTAATCCCCACTGTCCCTGTAATCCCCCCCACTGTTCCTGTAATCCCCCTTCCCACTGTACCTGTAATCCCCCCTCCCACTGTCCCTGTAATCCCCCCTCCCACTGTTCCCGTAATCCCCCCTCCCACTGTTCCTGTAATCCCCCCTCCCACTGTCCCTGTAATCCCCCCTCCCACTGTCCCTGTAATCCCCACTGTCCCTGTAATCCCCACTGTCCCTGTAATCCCCCCTCCCACTGTTCCTGTAATCCCCCTTCCCACTGTACCTGTAATCCCCCCTCCCACTGTTCCTGTAATCCCCCCTCCCACTGTTCCTGTAATCCCCCCCCCCCACTGTTCCTGTAATCCCCCTTCCCACTGTACCTGTAATCCCCCCTCCCACTGTCCCTGTAATCCCCCCCCCCCACTGTTCCTGTAATCCCCCTTCCCACTGTAGCTGTAATCCCCCCTCCCACTGTCCCTGTAGTCCCCCCTCCCACTGTTCCCGTAATCCCCCCTCCCACTGTCCCTGTAATCCCCCTTCCCACTGTACCTGTAATCCTCCCTCCCACTGTCCCTGTAATTCCCCCTCCCACTGTTCCTGTAATCCCCCCTCCCACTGTTCCTGTAATCCCCCTTCCCACTGTCCCTGTAATCCCCCCTCCCACTGTCCCTGTAATCCCCCCTCCCACTGTCTCTGTAATCCCCCCTCCCACTGTCTCTGTAATCCCCCCTCCCATTGTTCCTGTAATCCCCCCTCCCACTGTACCTGTAATCCCCCCTCCCACTGTCCCTGTAATCCCCCCTCCCACTGTCTCTGTAATCCCCCCTCCCACTGTCTCTGTAATCCCCCCTCCCATTGTTCCTGTAATCCCCCCTCCCACTGTACCTGTAATCCCCCCACTAAATGAAATAATAGGAAGAGTTTGAGATGTGCAAACACTCCACCGTAACTATCCTGCTAAAAGTTTGCAATGAAATCCGGTGTGGAATGGAACGGGGACAACTCACTGGGGCAGTATTCCTAGATTTTGCAAAGGCTTTTGATACTGTTGATCATGTTATCTTGATCATGTTAAACTCCGGTGCTCGGGAATAGGGAAGCATGCTTTAAACTGGTGTAGCCGAGTCCCACCTTTACCCTACCTTAGGTGCGGGGGAGCCGGAGGCTAGATACCGGAGCCCCACGCGATTGGGGAGCAGCTCTGGTGGCGGCGGCGGCCATCTTGTTTTCTCGCGCATCTGCAAGATGACAGATCGCGCATGTGGAATTGGGGATTAAGTGCGGCGGCCACTAAAGGGGCTCTGCACACCCGGCCGCGGGACCACAAGTCCCAGAGTTCTTAGGCCTCGTTCAGGGTGCCCTCTGCAGGACTCGGAGGGAGGGCGTGAGGGAGGCAATGCGGCAGTTTGCTGGGCGATCTGTGTTTATCCCCCAGCAGACTTTTCAGCGTTGGGGAGGGGGTGGGGTTACACACAGCAGGGTAAGTATCGAGGTTGCAGTCATGAAATCATTCTGAATAATGATTTCATTGGCTGCCTAGGTCCCTGTGACGCTGCTGCAGTTCCAAAAAACAAAATTTTCGTTTATTGAAACTGTAGTCAGCTTCAACTCCTGGCTTCGGAGACAGGGCAGCTGCTACCCTGACAACCAGTATTCAATTTGAATACTTTGTTTCTCACGGCAGCACGCCCTCCCTCCGAAGCCAGCACCCTGAACGAGGCCTTAGGAGCTACACACACACGTGAGGCCCAGCAGCCAATAGGGCTGACATGATGCCGGGAGAAGAAAAGTTACGTTTGGCGTGCTAAGGAGCCGCGTTTAAATCGGAGACAGGGAGCTGAAGGGACAGGTAGTGTCCGGGTGCCTGGGGCTCCCAGACTAGGCCTAGAGATACCCCGCAGGCCCTGACCATTAGTAGATTGTGGCTGCTACAGGGAAGGCCCACAGATAGGGAAACTTCCACCATAGCATCGCCAGTGTTAGTAGGACAAGACGCCACGCTGTGTGCGCGGTCTGGTACCAGACCACAGGCACCTACTCAGGGACACACTCCAGCGGGAGATCCCTCCAGAGGCGGACGCCTGGCAGTTGAAGAGGATCCAGTAGGCACGCCGTGGGATCACAGTGCGGTCCGATAGATCACCATCTTCAGGTTTTCTGGTCTGGACCGGAGACCAGGAGAGGTACCCAACGGCAACACACACTAGGGGGTAGCGCTACTAACATTTGGGTGGGTCTGCTCTTGTGGACATCGGGTTACAGGTGCCCAGGGCACCCTCAGTACTTTGGGGGACTCACTATTGTGGTGTTGGGTTATTGTATTGTGGGGACGTTGTGTTGTGGGTGTTGTTATATTATTGTCAGTAAATATAAGTTGGGGATACCCGTGTGCGTTGTTATTGACTGCCGGTGTTGTTCCTGGGAAGGGGTTCTCCAACTGCTCTAGGATTCCTCCCAGGTGGAGGCGCTGTCACCAGATAGAACGCGACCACCCCAGGCTCCCAGTGGCGTAGGATCAGGCCTCCTGTACGTCAGACAGGTAACCAGCACACGTAGTTCCCTTAGACATGGGGAAAGGGGGCTACACTGGTTTCAGTCCTACCTATCAGGTAGAAAGAAACTTGTGGGAAGCGCAGGTGTCACCGTATGTGAAAGAAATATATAATATATAGTGTAATACGTTCTACAGGAAAAAACAGCTTCAAAAATCACAAGCGGGGACTCACAATTTCTCAATGAAATACCAGCAGTGTGTATGTATGGAAGACTTGCTTAACATGAAGTACCAGGCTTCAGCAGGACAAACCCTCAATAAAAGAGATGACACTCTTAGTGCAACATTGCATGTTCACTCAAATATATTTGTAAAGCAATAAATATTGCACTCACATTTTGCACTATGTGCATAGACACATAAAATTATAGATGCGCAGCTTCTGTGTTTGCCGTCTGCCCCACTCCCGAGGTCGCGTCACGTCACTTCCGGTTTGTGATCGATCGCAGAATTGATCCACACGGGTTCAGGGGGTTTCAGGGTACACTTCTGGACTGCTGCTGTTCACTCAACGCGTTTCGCTTGTCACCAAGCTTCGTCAGGAGATCCCAACGTGTCTATCTCAGGCTCTAACTCCAACCCCTTGGCTATCACCTGTGGTGTCCCGCAAGGCTCTGTTCTGGGGCCCCTACTCTTCTCAGTGCTCATTAATGATCTTCCCACAGCTTGTGAGGCCGTGATCATGGTGGCGGTGCGGGTCCACACTGCCGTGCGGGCACCCCTGCAGCCCCAGCGATGTGTGCGCTAGGCTGCAGGAGATTGGCGAGGCGATCGGGTGGTGTGAACGCATCACGAAGCTGGGTCGCCCTCATTGACTGAACCAGCTCTCGTGACGCTGACGCCACGCAACTGCAGCCCGAAATCACAAATGTACTTGTCGGGCCAAAATGTAGCGCCGTCGATGGGCGCTTGAGGAACTACAATAGGAACACGGGTATGAGTCCCAGACGTGCGCGCGCACGTAGCAACAACGCCACCATGAGTGCGGCCTAAGGAGCTTCAATACACGTGTATACGGATGACACAATCTTACAGAATATGCACACAGCCCTCGCCTCTCTGACCATGGACACGTGCTTCAATCTCATTTTCCAAGACTTGAAAACTGGATTTCCCAAAACAAACTGTTTTTAAACACTGACAAGACTGTAACAATGCTATTTGGGACCAAGGATACATTTTTAAAGTTTCCAGTGACTGAGCTCCTGATTAGAACCAACGCTAACACCACCCTAACACCTGTCACTAGTTTTAAATACTTGGGCTTATGGTTTGACTCCCACCTAACATTCAGAATGCACATTGATACCCTGACATCCAAAACCTATGCCAAACTAGGGGTACTTTATGGGAACAAATCCTCCCCCAGGCTTGTTATATAGTAGGTGCTGGTGCGCGTGCGGGCGCGCTCCAGGCGTTGCGCATGCACGTGGCACGCGCTTTTTTTTTATATAGTTGTAAGCAGTGACGTGAAGCAGAGGTACAGTTCAGCGACCGCATAATGGCACGTACTCGCCACGGTTTACTTTAACTACCGGATATCTGGGAGGAGGAGGGGTAACTCGGGGTGCGTGGTGCTTAATAATAAAAAACAAACATTTGCAGTGTATTGTCGTTTTTCAAACTTTAAATTATTCAAATAGTTGTAATTTTAATGGAAACATTGGAGCAAACCTATGTGCAATTCAGCCAGTTATTGTTATTTGGGGCAGTTCAGAAAGGACGCAAAATACAAAGTAATTGCAGCCTCACTGTGATTGGATAATAGAGCGTGACGTGCAACGGCAGCAGCGCAGAAATATCCTTTTCAGGTCTTTCCTCCGATCTGCCGGCTCTGTGCTCACTGCCGTGCGCGCGCGCGGCTGAAGTACAGAACGTCCGGCCTGGACACAGCCAATTCTAATTGACGCGCGTGCACTATATTACACTATATTACACGCATAAGTCTGCTGGTCAGAAAGTGTATCGCACAGCAGATGCTAATGCCAATTATAGACTATTGGGGACAGAGTATACGGCACAGCACCCCAAACTCACCTTAGCAAAATTGATGCCCTCTTTAATTCAATGTCGCTTTGTGTAACTAAGCACACATCACTGCAAAATGCTCAAAGAAGTAGATTGGTCATCACTCGAGTCTAGGTGCATCTTTCCTGTCTTGCCTTTATTTATTTATTTATAAAATATTTTACCAGGAAGTAATACATTGAGAGTTACCTCTCGTTTTCAAGTATGTCCTGGGCACAGAGTAAAACAAATAATACATGGTTACAAGTACAGTTACATAAATGAGCAGGGTATACATTATATACAAGACATTGCATGCGCAGTTAAAGAAAATATATATTATGGGCGTATGAAACAGTTACAGACCAGATTAAAATGTGAGACAGCCTTAGATTTGAAAGAACTTAAATTGGTGGTGGATGTGAGAGTCTCTGGTAGGTTGTTCCAGTTTTGGGGTGCACGGTAAGAGAAGGAGGAACGTCCGGATACTTTGTTGAGCCTTGGGACCCTGAACAGTCTTTTGGAGCAAGCTACCGTCTACCTGAACAAGCTCCTCACCCCTACCACACGCAGCACCTATCACCTGAGATCAGACTCCAAAAGACTGTTCATGGTCCCAAGGCTCAACAAAGTATCCGGTCGCTCTTCCAAATTAACGAAGGCTGGGGCCACATTAGACCAGATCATTTAAGGCAGAAATCCCCGTGAAAGTGGTTTAAAGTCCAATAAAAAGGAATTAATTGCGGCAAAAATGAGCTGGGAAGGCCCCGGTGTAGTGGATTATCCCCGAAGTGTTTCTTGACAGCCGCAGCGCCTCTGTATGTGGGATTGCAGTGTACAGACGCCGGGAGAGGTGTCGGTGAGGAATATTTCACTAGCAGGTATCTGGGGGCTGTATGGGTGTGTTCTGCACTACTGACTGCCGGAAGAAGCCGGTATATTGTGGCACAGGTCCAGGTAAAGAACTCCCCGCAGATATCTCAGCGGTCAGTGAAGGGGCATGGTTACACATCTGTGGGTTTTTAGATGACGTGTAAATGATCGGGGTAATAGGATGGGGTGATTGTAATAAGTAAAAAGCAGCTATTGGTTCGTACTAACTGTAAACAGGCGCCGGGCGGAGGGCAGGAGGGTTCTTATCGGGAAGCGAGCGGGTGGCAATTCTTGCATTACTTATACCAAGTACACCCGTTACTGGGATAACGTTTCTGTGATCATTGTAGCTTTGGTATCCTCGGCAATCACAATATTCATTCTTCTGCGCATAACACGGGGTACCGGGGATGTTGCAGTTTTATTCGATTTGATTTATTGTGACACTCTTTCCGTTGTTGTGTTGGAGTGTTACGTATCCTAATCTTCAGCCGATTCTTTGTGTCGCTTTCCTTCCTCACTACACACATCCTACACTAGGGGGCAGCACGTTGAGCGGCTTGCATCGCTGGGCCAGAATCGCTAGTGTTTTACACACCAACCCAGGCGTGCACTTAGGCTGGGGCCATGGTAGTGCAGACCGTGCCGCGGCGTCCGCACACTGAGCAAACAGACTGCCTTAGTGTTGGCGTCCATGCGGCGTGCGGGAGCGTGTCCACGCGGAAGCAGGAGGGGGCGCGCGTTGCGGGAGAAATCAATGAAACTGATTTCTCAGAGAGACAGACGGGTCACGTGAGCTGTTCGCCCCAATGAGGGCGAACCAGCTCCGTGACGCCCCCCACGGCCTGTCCACCATGAAAAGCAGCCACTTTCCCACAGCCTCCGCGTAGGAGAAGGCGCCATGGCCCCAGCCTTAGAGATGCAAATATATGGGTCAGTTATTTGCATCATTCCTGGAGGCGGGATTGTTCCTGGGCTTCACCGCGTTTATGAAGAAGCCACGAAGACAGGGTGCTAAGAATATATATTGAACCCGGCCTCTGGAGAATGAGGGCCTGCAAGAGACGTGTGCAGAGGTACGCAATGGAGACCGTTTAAAGTGAAACTAAAATGAGGTTTTATTGCGCCTGTCCCTTTAACACGGCACAACAATGGGGGAAGGGAAGGGGATGGAGACCCTCGCATCAGCCTATAATGAAGTGAGATAAACAACGGTGCAATAAGGGGAGAGAACAAGGTGATTACTAGAGAACAAAGACACCCTCAGGGCAGCACTCGTTGTATATGAAAATGTAGTGATGATAGACTTAAAATTTAAATGCTTTAATTATATTAGTTAAAATAAGTGTCAAAATCGTTGAAATAAATGAACAACTGACAGTGGTAAAACAACACACAAAACAGACAGAAATACACAATACTTAAACTGAAATCTAGGGGGAGAGGTAGAGATCCTACCTAACTGCTAATTAGCAGTGATGAACAATCATTGACTGAATAGTTTGTCCCCTGGTTCAGCAATAACAAAGTTAAAAGCCTGTAAAATAGATACAGGTGACGGTGGACTGACATGCAAAGGTATATGCCAAAAAATGTTATGCAAAATATGCAGTAATAGAGTGAAAGCTCACTAGTGATGGTGTAGTACAGCCGCAATAAGCTAAAATGTTGAAATAGCTCTGGTCGTGGAGGATCCCTAAATACAGGGTTAATCAACCTTAACTGTAGGTTGGTAGAATTGGTGATCTAAGTGTTAATAAACAGTGCGCACAGGAGCTCACAAAGTGTGATACTTAGCTCTGGGGCACGGATCTAGTCCGTATCCAGTTATAGCCCCCTAGTTCAAATGTGCCATTATCACGCTTATTAAAGCCTCACAACACGCAGAAAACAATGATAGTTAAGTAGTTATTTTGACTGTCGATAGCTAAGTGCACAAGAGCTTACAAAGTGTAATATCCAGCTCTGGGGCACGGATCTCTTCCGTATCAAGTTATGGCCCCCTAGTTCAAATGTGCCACTATAGCAAGTACAGTAGCAGGTAGCAGAAACAAAGTGAGCAACCACATATAGTTAGCAGAGGGAAGGAAGGGGTACATATAATGCAGTAATAATAATATGCAGCAGTTACATTTGAATATTCAGGGTAGGGTAATAATACACACACCGTGCCCCATTAATCCCCCCACCAACCCACCCACTGTCAGGGTTCTGCTCGCCACAAACCAGGACCGGACCGCGAGGCTGAGGTGGGGTTGTAAAAGCACCGACCTGAGACCGCGCAGGCTGATCCGGATTGCGCAGTTCGTAGTCATATGTCGCAGGATCAGGATTGGAGAAGACAGCGTCGTCGTTGTAAAAGCCAGGGTCAGGACAGGAGACATCAGGATAAACATTGTTCAGGCAAGAGTTCGGCAACAGGTAGTCAGGAGAGCCCCGCTTCAGCTTAGGAGCGCGGGGTTGGCCTCTGCGCGAGCGACGACCATGGCCCATGGTACTGGTCACAGGAGATGGTAGGCAGACCAGAGTAGCACACCGCTTTGCTGCACGGGTGCACCAGTGCTACAGCGCAAGAGTCCTGAGCGGGCTAGGGAATCCTCTGTCTCAGCGCAGGAACCAGGACACGGCCTCTCTAGATTAGGGAAAGAGTAGGCCCCAGGAACCAGGAAGCTGAAGATACACAGGGAAACCTCCGCTTCAGTGCAGGAATCCAGGAGACTGAAGAACGCAGGGACGAAACATCCGCTTCAGTGCAGGAATCCAGGAGGCTGAGGGACGCAGGGACGAAGACCTCTGCTTCAGCACAGGAGAACAGGAGTGGACCGCTGCGTGAATATAGCAGCCGGCCTTAGGAAACCTGGAGCTGCAGACAACAAGGAGAATACTCCGCTTCAGCATGAGAGACAGGAACAAGCGAGGGCTTGTGGCAGAACAGATAGTGACATCCAGGAAGGACTATGCTCGGCAGGGAGCATTATGGGAAGACAATACTTAAAGGCCAGTGGGCCAATCCCCGGAGGGGGTGTGAAGGTACTGCTCCAATGAATGAATGCAAGTCTAGGTTGCAGTGATAGGCTGCACAGCTGCAGTAGATACCAGAGGGAGTGTGTATAGCTTTGGTGAGTGAATCCAGGCTGCAGCAAACATCAGGAGAGGTGCTCCAGGACTGCACAAGTCTGCAAGGTAAGGCAACCAGTAAACTGCGGAGCGGATTCCTTACAGTACCCCCCCCTTCACGCGAGACCTCCGGGCGAACATGAGCACACCTAGAGTTGGGGGACCGGGAATTGTTGCTGAACCGTCTAGGATTGGGGTTAGAGTCGTGGTCCAGAGACTCGTGGTTAGTCCTTAGTGTACCCCCACCCCCCGGTGAGAACTGCGGCCAGACAGGACCATCCATGGGTCTTGGGGACATTGAGTTGTTCCTAAAATTCTTTAGGTGGAAAGGGCATCCGTAAACGAGCAGTTCTTTGGTGAGTACAGTTCTAGGATATGAGATTGATGGAAGAAACATCTTTGGTACATGGCTCGCCTCACAAAATGACTTGGAAATCCAGGGCTGTGAAGAACCAGAGGGTTCCAGAGCAGAAACGGCAGGAGAACCCCTACAGGAAGCCCAGTCTTTAATAAATGAACCGGACTCTAGGATCAGCGGCCCTGATAGTTGATCGAATACACCAGGAGGAACTTTGTAACAGAAAAAGTCTTGGCTGACCACTGCATGTTGGAATTTGCGAGGAATTTTTCCTCTAGAAGGCTCCCAGGTAATGGTTAGTAAGGGTATAGGCTGGTTGGAAGCATCTCCCGGTATTGGTATGGAAGGTGACAAGGCAAGCAGTAAACCAGGCATAGGGACCGAAATCTTGGGATACGTACAGAGTATTTCCAACTGAGAGGAAATAACAGGGGCAACCGAAAATTCCGAGGGACAAAACCATGGTTTAGCAGGAGCAGAGAAGCAAACAACAGTAGAGCTCTCCAATACTGGGAAATCTTCATTGGGAGATAATATTGTCAGTGAATCAGGAATAGTCCTTGGGATCTTCAAATCAGTAGCTTGAGAAAAAGGCAGAGCCAGGGTAGTGGTGGGAGGGAAGCTAACATCAGAAGCTGAAGTCTGTACCTCAGTGACAGGGCCCTGAGAATCAACAAGCAGCAAGTATGAACTATGAAAACTCTTAATGACAGGCACCTTAGGAGTACAAGGAGTCTTTTCCGAAACTGCAATGGCCCTAACCACAGGGGTACCTAACCTGACAAAAACATGAATTGGTGTGTTTTCTAGTGCAAAATCTCTGATCACAGGACTCCTAACCGATAGTGAGGGTGTCTGGGTTTGATTAGAGAAAAAATCAGATGTATTGATAAGTGACTTAGAAACAATTACTGAGGTTCTAGATTTGCTGGACATGTGAGAAAAAATACCCTTTAAGACAGGAGTTTTCATTTCTTCCCAGAGTAACCCCATGTTTGCTGGGGCATATTTAGACACAGTACTGAGGGACTGGGTTTCAGCAAAGGCAGGACAGCTAAATAGCTCAGATTTAAACCCCAGGACTTGTAATATATGCATGGTGACCTCAGACCGTACTAAGGAAGTGACCACAGATATGCTGATCCCTGGAGAATTAGCCTGGACAGAGAAATCAGGGGGACCCCCAATCAGGATACTCCTTGTAGGAAGAGCTTCAGAATCAGAAGGAGAATCATTACCTCTCAGAGTCTCAAAACTAGTAAGACACAATTCAGCGAAAAGGGATACAGTGTGCAAGCTTTTTACTAATCTATATGAAAAAGCGTCACTTTGGGGAGAAAACCGTGCGTCAGCAAACATTCCTGGGAACATAATATGAACCCCAGGAGGGACATACAGACTACTGTATGCTTTTAACCCTAAGCTTAAAGAGGAGGAGAACTCAGACAGTACACGGGGGTGAATCATAACTGTACTGGTCTCTGAAGTAGGTATTTGGTAAGGAATGTCTGGGAAACCAGAAATTACTGCAGACTCCATAATGTGGGAACTATGCGCTGAAGCAGGGATCACCGCTATGTGGGCGACAGGCTGGTTCAGCGAAACACCCGGGAGAAGGAACTCTGCGAGCAAGCTTAGGGAAAAACCTGACTCCTGAATACATTTATCAGGAACCAGAACTTTAGCCGAAGTCTCCGGAGACGAAACTGCGGAAACTTGAGCTGAAGCAGGGGATTTATAGCAAAGAATATCTAGGGACTCCGTACGGTTATGGGAATCCCTCAATGCAACCTCTGCTGTCTGACTTGTGGACTCATTCTCTGAGGCTAAAACGAAGGCATTAACTTGGAGGCAGCAAGAATTTACAGGGGTTAATGCAGACAATGCCTGAGAGTAAAACATAGGTAATCTTCTCTCTGTATTAGGACAGATCAGGAATCTCTCCTCTGAAGCTAGGGGCGTGACCATGGCTGACAGAGAACAGGGATTTACCAAAGGAAACTCAGAGAGCTGCCCCACAGAGGTTAATACAGAAATAACCCTGGGAACAGAACTTAGGGATTCTTTCTCTGACGGGGAAAGCGCACAGGACTGCCTAGCAGAGTTTAAAGCTGGAAAACCCTGAAGAGCTGGAGTGACAGATTCGGAGTTAGAAATAGGGGAACAAAGGGACTTATTCTCTGATAGTAGAACCTTAGTGTTGGCTAGTGAAACATATGTATTCTCCAGGGGAACCTCACAGGACTGCTCGGCAGGGGTTAAAGCTGGAAAACCCTCAAGACCTAGAGAAAGGACTTCTGAGCTAGAAATAGGAGAACTAATGAACTTATTCTCTGATACAAGAACATTAGTGCTGGGTAGAGCAACATATGTATTCTCCAGGGGGACCTCACAGGACTGATCGGCAGGGGTTAACGAAAACATATCATTGGTGTCAGGGAACCCGGCCATACACTCAGGGCAAGGATCCGTGGTAGACCAGGGATACAGCCAAGCGGTCGAGGGGAGGATCCTGTTCCTTTATGCAAATGTCCAATGTCATGGAAAGGATATGGAGTGTTTTTTGGGCATCAGCCAACATGAGGAGAGGGTCCTCTTTTGCTATATAAATGTCTAAAGACAAGGCCAGGGAAGAGAGTTCCTTTTGGGCGTCGTCCAATTCTAAAGGGTACACATTTTCCCAAGTTAAAGGGTAACCAGGAAAGCAAATACAAGCGGCCAGCGATTGTTTTAAGTCCCGGAGGCGGTAAACCTTCATCATGAGATCATTACGGCATTTGTTTTGCAAAGGGGTTAAACCTACAAACACAATCAGATCTTCAATCAGGGGTATTATCTCACATAGAAATTGGTATTCACACTGGGACTGGTTTACAGGCTGGGACAGGCCGAGCATACTGTCAGGGTTCTGCTCGCCACAAACCAGGACCGGACCGCGAGGCTGAGGTGGGGTTGTAAAAGCACCGACCTGAGACCGCGCAGGCTGATCCGGATTGCGCAGTTCGTAGTCATATGTCGCAGGATCAGGATTGGAGAAGACAGCGTCGTCGTTGTAAAAGCCAGGGTCAGGACAGGAGACATCAGGATAAACATTGTTCAGGCAAGAGTTCGGCAACAGGTAGTCAGGAGAGCCCCGCTTCAGCTTAGGAGCGCGGGGTTGGCCTCTGCGCGAGCGACGACCATGGCCCATGGTACTGGTCACAGGAGATGGTAGGCAGACCAGAGTAGCACACCGCTTTGCTGCACGGGTGCACCAGTGCTACAGCGCAAGAGTCCTGAGCGGGCTAGGGAATCCTCTGTCTCAGCGCAGGAACCAGGACACGGCCTCTCTAGATTAGGGAAAGAGTAGGCCCCAGGAACCAGGAAGCTGAAGATACACAGGGAAACCTCCGCTTCAGTGCAGGAATCCAGGAGACTGAAGGACGCAGGGACGAAACATCCGCTTCAGTGCAGGAATCCAGGAGGCTGAGGGACGCAGGGACGAAGACCTCTGCTTCAGCACAGGAGAACAGGAGTGGACCGCTGCGTGAATATAGCAGCCGGTCACAGGAAACAAGGAGCTGAAGTGAACAAGAAGAGTACTCAGCTACAACACAGGAGACTGGAGCAGACCACTGCGTGAATATAGCAGCCGGCCTTAGGAAACCTGGAGCTGCAGACAACAAGGAGAATACTCCGCTTCAGCATGAGAGACAGGAACAAGCGAGGGCTTGTGGCAGAACAGATAGTGACATCCAGGAAGGACTATGCTCGGCAGGGAGCATTATGGGAAGACAATACTTAAAGGCCAGTGGGCCAATCCCCGGAGGGGGTGTGAAGGTACTGCTCCAATGAATGAATGCAAGTCTAGGTTGCAGTGATAGGCTGCACAGCTGCAGTAGATACCAGAGGGAGTGTGTATAGCTTTGGTGAGTGAATCCAGGCTGCAGCAAACATCAGGAGAGGTGCTCCAGGACTGCACAGGTCTGCAAGGTAAGGCAACCAGTAAACTGCGGAGCGGATTCCTTACACCCACCCACCCAAACACCAAAAGTGGGTGGGGGATTAATGGTGGGTGGGGGATTAATGGTGGGTGGGTGGGTGGGTGGGGGATTAATGGTGGGTGGGTGGGTGGGGGATTAATGGTGGGTGGGTGGGGGGTTAATGATGAGCTCCATGCGGTGAAGGCGAGGAGCGGGGGGGTGGGGGGTTAATGATGAGCTCCATGCGGTGGAGGTGAGGAGCGGGGGGGTGGGGGGTTAATGATGAGCTCCATGCGGTGGAGGTGAGGAGCGGGGGGGTGGGGGGTTAATGATGAGCTCCATGCGGTGGAGGTGAGGAGCGGGGGGGTGGGGGGTTAATGATGAGCTCCATGCGGTGGAGGTGAGGAGCGGGGGGTGGGGGGTTAATGATGAGCTCCATGCGGTGGAGGTGAGGAGCGGGGGGGGTGGGGGGTTAATGCTGAGCTCCATGCGGTGTCCGTTGTGGAGGTGAGGAGCGGGGGGGGGGGGTGTTTAATGGTGGTTAATGCTGAGTCGGTAGGCCTGGAGCAGACAGCGATGTGGGCTGGGGGGGGGGTGTTTTGAAGAGGCGGTGTGTGGATGTGATCGTGCGGTGTATGTTTGCAGTGGTGAAATAAATATGTATGGAGGAAAGAGTCTGTACCTGATTCTGATTGGTAGCAGGTGGTCAGGGTTTTCTCTGTTGAGAGTTGTGAAGCGTGGTCCCAAAAATGGTGCAAATGTCTCAGAGCAGTGAGGGTTAGGTGCTGCGATTCCCAAAGCTCAGTGAGGGGTGGGAGAGTGTGTCAGTGGTGTAGCTCAGTGAGGGTTGTCACAGTGTGGCAGTGTTGTTGGCCGCAGACCAATGACAGATGTGCGGGGGCGGGCATGGTGCGGGGGGCGTGCATGGCTGACCAATGACAGGTGTGCGGGGGCGGGCATGGTGCGGGGGGGGCGTGCATGGCTGACCAATGACAGGTGTGCGGGGGCGGGCATGGTGCGGGGGGCGGGCATGGCCTGAGGCGGAGTGACAGGCCACCGGACATCCAGGCAGGCAGGCAGGCAGGCATACAGTGCTTTCAATAATATATTATATAAGATGGGGAAGGGGGGCAAAGGGGAGGGAGGGGGAAGGGGGGGGGTAGGGAAGAGGGGGGGGAAAGGGGGAGGGGGAAGGGGAGGAAGAGGTGAGGGGGAAAGGTAAAGGAAAAATAATAAAATAATATAATAACAATATAACTCTAAATAATATAATGATAAAGAAATGGAAAGGCGACCTTGGTAGAACAGTAAAAGATATGTATATACAGATCAATCATGAAGAAAGTGTTTCAGTTCCCATTCTACGTTAAGGCCAAAAGGTTGCAAGCTATTAAGAGAGAAAATCCATGACATCTCTTTTTTGTTAAGACGATTAAGCCTATCTCCTCCTCTTGCGTGGATGGGAATATGTTCTACACCACAATAAGTAAAATTCTTGAGTCCACCAAGCGGACATAATGAAAAGTGTTTAGAAACTGGATGTGATAAATCACGTTTGTTGATTAATCTGATGTGTTCAGAAATTCTAACATATAATGATCTTATTGTTCTACCTACATACCTATATTTGCATCCACAGGTTATCACGTATACCACATGAGTGGTCTGACAGTTGATAAACGTAGTGATCCTGTATTTACTGTTAGGGAACAATGTACGAATTCTTTTAATGGGAGAAGCATATTTACAATAATTACAAAAGCCACATTTAAAAAATCCCTTTGGTATATTTCTAAGTTTTGAGTCTTTAGATTGAAACATGCTCTTAGATATGGATGTAGCTAGTTGTCAGGGTTCTGCTCGCCACAAACCAGGACCGGACCGCGAGGCTGAGGTGGGGTTGTAAAAGCACCGACCTGAGACCGCGCAGGCTGATCCGGATTGCGCAGTTCGTAGTCATATGTCGCAGGATCAGGATTGGAGAAGACAGCGTCGTCGTTGTAGAAGCCAGGGTCAGGACAGGAGACATCAGGATAAACATTGTTCAGGCAAGAGTTCGGCAACATGTAGTCAGGAGAACCCCGCTTCAGCTTAGGAGCGCGGGGTTGGGCTCTGCGCGAGCGACGGCCATGGCCCATGGTGCTGGTCACAGGAGATGGTAAGCAGACCAGAGTAGCACACCGCTTTGCTGCACGGGTGCACCAGTGCTACAGCGCAAGAGTCCTGAGCGGGCTAGGGAATCCTCTGTCTCAGCGCAGGAACCAGGACACGGCCTCTCTAGATTAGGGAAAGAGTAGGCCCCAGGAACCAGGAAGCTGAAGATACACAGGGAAACCTCCGCTACTGTGCAGGAATCCAGGAGGCTGAAGGACGCAGGGACGAAACCTCTGCTTCAGCACAGGAGAACAGGAGTGGACCGCTGCGTGAATATAGCAGCCGGTCCCAGGAACAAGGAGCTGAAGTGAACAAGAAGAGTACTCAGCTACAACACAGGAGACTGGAGCAGACCGCTGCGTGAATATAGCAGCCGGCCTTAGGAAACCTGGAGCTGCAGACAACAAGGAGAATACTCCGCTTCAGCATGAGGGACAGGAACAAGCGAGGGCTTGTGGCAGAACAGATAGTGACATCCAGGAAGGACTATGCTCGGCAGGGAGCATAATGGGAAGACAATACTTAAAGGCCAGCGGGCCAATCCCCGGAGGGGGGTGTGAAGGTACTGCTCCAATGAATGAATGCAAGTCTAGGTTGCAGTGATAGGCTGCACAGCTGCAGTAGATACCAGAGGGAGTGTGTATTGCTTTGGTGAGTGAATCCAGGCTGCAGCAAACATCAGGAGAGGTGCTTCAGGACTGCACAGGTCTGCAAGGTAAGGCAACCAGTAAACCACGGAGCGGATTCCTTACAGTACCCCCCCCTTCACGCGAGACCTCCGGGCGAACATGAGCACACATAGAGTTGGGGGACCGGGAATTGTTGCTGAACCGTCTAGGATTGAGGGTAGAGTCGTGGTCCAGAGACTCGTGGTTACTCCTTAGTGTACCCCCACCCCACGGTGAAAACAGCGGCCAGACAGGACCATCCATGGGTCTCGGAGACATCGAATTGTTCCTAAAGTTCTTTAGGTGGAAAGGGGATCCGTAAACTAGCAGTTCCTTGGTGAGTACAGTTCTAGGAAATAAGAGTGGTAGAAGAAACATCCTTGGTACATGGCTCGCCCCGCAAAATGACTTGGAAATCCAGGGCTGTGAAGAACCAGAGGGTTCCAGAGCAGAAACGGCAGAAGAACCCCTACAGGAAGCCCAGTCTTTAATAAAGGAACCTGAATCTAGGCTCAGCGGCCCTGATAGTTGATCGAATACACCAGGAGGAACTTTGTAACAGAAAAACTCTTGGCTGACCACTACATGTTGAAATTTGCGAGAATTTTTTCCTCTAGAAGGCTCCCAGGTAATGGTTAGTAATGGTATAGGCTGGTTGGAAGCATCTCCCGATATTGGTATGAAAGGTGACAAGGCAAGCAGTAAACCTGGCATAGGGACCGAAATCTTGGGATACGTACAGAGTATTTCCAACTGAGAGGAAATAACAGGGGCAACCGAAAATTCCGAGGGACAAAACCATGGTTTAGCAGGAGCAGAGAAGCAAACAACAGTAGAGCTCTCCAATACTGGGAAATCTTCATTGGGAGATAGTATTGTCAGTGAATCAGGAATAGTCCTTGGGATTTTCAAATCAGTAGCTTGAGAAAAAGGCAGAGCCAGGGTAGTGGTGGGAGGGAAGCTAACATCAGAAGCTGAAGTCTGTACCTCAGTGACAGGGCCTTGAGAATCAACAAGCAGCAAGTATGAACTATGAAAACTCTTAATGACAGGCACCTTAGGAGTACAAGGAGTCTTTTCCGAAACTGCAATGGCCCTAACCACAGGGGTACCTAACCTGACAAAAACATGAATTGGTGTGTTTTCTAGTGCAAAATCTCTGATCACAGGACTCCTAACCGATAGTGAGGGTGTCTGGGTTTGATTAGAGAAAAAATCAGATGTATTGATAAGTGACTTAGAAACAATTACTGAGGTTCTAGATTTGCTGGACATGTGAGAAAAAATACCCTTTAAGACAGGAGCTTTAATTTCTTCCCAGAGTAACCCCATGTTTGCTGGGACATATTTAGACACAGTACTGAGGGACTGGGTTTCAGCAAAGGCAGGACAGCTAAATAGCTCAGATTTAAACCCCAGGACTTGTAATATATGCATGGTGACCTCAGACAGTACTAAGGAAGTGACCACAGATATGCTGATCCCTGGAGAATTAGCCTGGACAGAGAAATCAGGGGGACCCCCAATCAGGATACTCCTTGTAGGAAGAGCTTCAGAATCAGAAGGAGAATCATTACCTCTCAGAGTCTCAAAACTAGAAAGACACAATTCAGCGAAAAGGGAAACAGTGTGCAAGCTTTTTACTAATCTATATGAAAAAGCGTCACTTTTGGGAGAAAACCGTGCGTCAGCAAACATTCCTGGGAACATAATATGAACCCCAGGAGGGACATACAGACTACTGTATGCTTTTAACCCTAAGCTTAAAGAGGAGGAGAACTCAGACAGTACACGGGGGTGAATCATAACTGTACTGGTCTCTGAAGTAGGTATTTGGTAAGGAATGTCTGGGAAACCAGAAATTACTGCAGACTCCATAATGTGGGAACTATGCGCTGAAGCAGGGATCACCGCTATGTGGGCGACAGGCTGGTTCAGCGAAACACCCGGGAGAAGGAACTCTGCGAGCAAGCTTAGGGAAAAACCTGACTCCTGAATACATTTATCAGGAACCAGAACTTTAGCCGAAGTCTCCGGAGACGAAACTGCGGAAACTTGAGCTGAAGCAGGGGATTTATAGCAAAGAATATCTAGGGACTCCGTACGGTTATGGGAATCCCTCAATGCAACCTCTGCTGTCTGACTTGTGGACTCATTCTCTGAGGCTAAAACGAAGGCATTAACTTGGAGGCAGCAAGAATTTACAGGGGTTAATGCAGACAATGCCTGAGAGTAAAACATAGGTAATCTCTCTGTATTAGGAGAGACCAGGAATCTCTCGTCTGAAGCTAGGGGCTTGACCATGGCTGGCAGAGAACAGGGATTTACCAAAGGAAACTCAGAGAGCTGCCCCACAGGGGTTAATACAGAAATAACCCTGGGAACAGAACTTAGGGATTCTTTCTCTGACGGGGAAAGCGCACAGGACTGCCTAGCAGAGTTTAAAGCTGGAAAACCCTCAAGAGCTGGAGTGACAGATTCGGAGTTAGAAATAGGGGAACAAAGGGACTTATTCTCTGATAGTAGAATCTTAGTGTTGGCTAGTGAAACATATGTATTCTCCAGGGGAACCTCACAGGACTGCTCGGCAGGGGTTAAAGCTGGAAAACCCTCAAGACCTAGAGAAAGGACTTCTGAGCTAGAAATAGGAGAACTAATGAACTTATTCTCTGATACAAGAACATTAGTGCTGGGTAGAGCAACATATGTATCCTCCAGGGGGACCTCACAGGACTGATCGGCAGGGGTTAACGTAAACATATCATTGATGTCAGGGAACCCGGCCATACACTCAGGGCAAGGATCCGTGGTAGACCAGGGATACAGCCAAGCGGCAGCGAAGCTGGCGAGGGGAGGATCCTGTTCCTTTATGCAAATGTCCAATGTCATGGAAAGGATATGGAGTGTTTTTTGGGCATCAGCCAACATGAGGAGAGGGTCCTCTTTTGCTATATAAATGTCTAAAGACAAGGCCAGGGAAGAGAGTTCCTTTTGGGCGTCGTCCAATTCTAAAGGGTACACATTTTCCCAAGTTAAAGGGTAACCAGGAAAGCAAATACAAGCGGCCAGCGATTGTTTTAAGTCCCGGAGGCGGTAAACCTTCATCATGAGATCATTACGGCATTTGTTTTGCAAAGGGGTTAAACCTACAAACACAATCAGATCTTCAATCAGGGGTATTATCTCACATAGAAACTGGTATTCACACTGGGACTGGTTTACAGGCTGGGACAGGCTTTCAGACAGAAACTTACCAACCCTCACCACAGGGCGGTCCGAGTTTGTGCGGCCGAGCATACTGTCAGGGTTCTGCTCGCCACAAACCAGGACCGGACCGCGAGGCTGAGGTGGGGTTGTAAAAGCACCGACCTGAGACCGCGCAGGCTGATCCGGATTGCGCAGTTCGTAGTCATATGTCGCAGGATCAGGATTGGAGAAGACAGCGTCGTCGTTGTAGAAGCCAGGGTCAGGACAGGAGACATCAGGATAAACATTGTTCAGGCAAGAGTTCGGCAACATGTAGTCAGGAGAACCCCGCTTCAGCTTAGGAGCGCGGGGTTGGGCTCTGCGCGAGCGACGGCCATGGCCCATGGTGCTGGTCACAGGAGATGGTAAGCAGACCAGAGTAGCACACCGCTTTGCTGCACGGGTGCACCAGTGCTACAGCGCAAGAGTCCTGAGCGGGCTAGGGAATCCTCTGTCTCAGCGCAGGAACCAGGACACGGCCTCTCTAGATTAGGGAAAGAGTAGGCCCCAGGAACCAGGAAGCTGAAGATACACAGGGAAACCTCCGCTTCAGTGCAGGAATCCAGGAGGCTGAAGGACGCAGGGACGAAACCTCCGCTTCAGTGCAGGAATCCAGGAGGCTGAGGGACGCAGGGACGAAACCTCTGCTTCAGCACAGGAGAACAGGAGTGGACCGCTGCGTGAATATAGCAGCCGGTCCCAGGAACAAGGAGCTGAAGTGAACAAGAAGAGTACTCAGCTACAACACAGGAGACTGGAGCAGACCGCTGCGTGAATATAGCAGCCGGCCTTAGGAAACCTGGAGCTGCAGACAACAAGGAGAATACTCCGCTTCAGCATGAGGGACAGGAACAAGCGAGGGCTTGTGGCAGAACAGATAGTGACATCCAGGAAGGACTATGCTCGGCAGGGAGCATAATGGGAAGACAATACTTAAAGGCTAGCGGGCCAATCCCCGGAGGGGGGTGTGAAGGTACTGCTCCAATGAATGAATGCAAGTCTAGGTTGCAGTGATAGGCTGCACAGCTGCAGTAGATACCAGAGGGAGTGTGTATTGCTTTGGTGAGTGAATCCAGGCTGCAGCAAACATCAGGAGAGGTGCTTCAGGACTGCACAGGTCTGCAAGGTAAGGCAACCAGTAAACCACGGAGCGGATTCCTTACACTAGTGTATTGGCCTTTCTGAAAGCGAATCTTGGACCGGAATTGGTATATTTTTCCAGATCTGTATCCATTTTTAGTATACTCCAGTGTTTCCAAATTATTTGTCTGATTTGGGATGCTTGTTTACTGTACTTTGTGATAAATAGTGGGCTATCCGTAGCCGCTGCTTTTTTAAGTCTATCACTTTTCTTATGGACTAACAATTCATCTCGTTCCATCAAATCAGCATTCAAGAATGCCATATCAACATTCTCTTGAGTGTAACCCCTAGAAAGGAATTTGGAACCCAATGTTTTGGAGTGTTTGAGAAATGTTTCCTGGTTTGAGCAGAGGCGTTTATACCTCATAAATTGTCCTTTGGGTATTCCCTGGATCAGTGCTTTTGGGTGACTACTACTAGCATGCAAGTATGAATTCCTGGCATGTGGTTTAGTGAAAATGTCAGTTTGTATACCTATCGCTGGATCACCATGGATAGTCACATCAAGGTAATTGATTTTCTCAGTATGAGTTTCAAATGTAAAGTGAAGATTGAGATCATTAGAATTAATATCGTGAATAAAAGAGTGAATACTATCAAGATCACCATCCCATATGAAAATTAAATCATCTATATAGCGTTTATAATAAATGATATTCGAACGAAACTTATTAGTGCTACCATAAATGTGTTGAGATTCCCATAAACCCATGAAAAGATTAGCATATGAGGGTGCAAAAGAGGTCCCCATAGCTGTGCCTTGTGTTTGTAAGAAAAATTGTGAATCAAAAAGAAAATAATTGTGTGTTAATAAAAAAAAAAAAAAAAGAATAGCATCGCTAATAAAAGTGATCTGTGCAGTAGAAAGTGACGAAAGTTGAAGATAGTGATAAATGGCTCGAAGTCCGTGTTGGTGTTCAATGATAGTATACAGTGATATGACGTCCATGGTGACCCAAGGGTATCCTGTCTTCCAAACAATGTCCCCCAGAGAAAGCAATAATGCTGTGGTATCTTCAATAAATGACGGTAAGGTTTTAACAATTGGCTGAAGAAATTTATCCACATAGCGTGAAACAACATCCCCCAAAGATCCAATGCTAGCCACAATGGGACGCCCCGGTGGGTTCTCCAGTGACTTATGAATCTTTGGGAGATGGTGAAACACGGGGACAATGGGGTAATTCACACGCCAGGAATTGTCTTTCTTTGTTAGTTATAACATATAGTATGTCACCCAATTCGAGAAGTTTTTCAAGCTCCCCAAGAAACCTTTTGGTGGGATCTGCTTTTAGTTTGGCATAAAAATCAGTGTTACTCAGTAGTCTTAGAGCTTCATCTCTGTATCTTTGTGAGGATTGAACAATAATGGCACCCCCTTTATCGGCATTTTTGATTGTAATATCTTTGTTTTTCTTTAATTCTTCTAAATCCAATCTCTCCTGTACAGTAAGATTGTCAGGTGTAAAAAACGAATTTGAAAAAGAATAACACTTAGCTAGAGTCTTTAAGTCTCTGTCAACAAGTCGTTCAAAGGTTGTTAAACATGGCCCTTTTGTATTATAAGGAATGAAGGATGAACGTTTCTTGAGATTGGAATCAGTATGGCCGAAAAAAGGGGGTTCCACAATTGCCTCAGTGCATCCCTCCTCATAGAGAGATTGCAAATCAAAACCAAATGCAGTATCTGTAAAGGAAGAAACCCCTCTAATAGAAACAGTACCATTCTCACCATCACCACGAGGATTGCTGTCTATAGAGGTTGTACTAATAGTTTTCTTAGCAAATAGTTTCTTAAGGGCCCATTTCCTGGTATATTTTTGAAGGTCGATTATAGTTGTAAACAAATCAAAATTCTCATGAGGAGCATAGTTGAGGCCCTTATTTAGCAATAACACTTGTGATGATGTGAGAACGGTATCTGAAATGTTAATAACATTATTTAATGTGGGATTTAAGAGTATTTCTTCCTCTTGCTGTCTGCTCCTTGTGTTCTTTCTGTTCTTTTTGCCCCTCCTGCACCTTTTGGGTTTTTTGACTGAACAGTCTCTATGTTAGAATGATTCGTTCTTGTATGTTCCTCTCTAGGATTAGACAAATATGTTTTATCAAAATAACCCCCAACTTGATCTCTATTAGTATGTCTCTCTTGTGTGAAAAAAGATACAGAGGGTCTATCTGCATTATCAGAAGAGTCTGTTTCAAAACTTTGTCTGCGTTCTACAAAATATAGAAAAAAATGGAAAAGGATGTTATAGCTAAAAAACAAGACAAATTTTCCAGAGATAGAACAGACTATGAAAAAGGTCAGATCTATTTCTGGGAAAGACCTGTCCCTACACGAGATTTTTCTAGGGGTAGGTATCCCTCACACTCTACCCCACGTAAATGGTCTTCAGAAGAAGATATTAATATCCAGAAGTCTAACACCAGGTCCATCTTAAAATCAACTTTTGTAGAACGCAGACAAAGTTTTGAAACAGACTCTTCTGATAGAGAGGAACATACGAGAACGAATCATTCTAACATAGAGACTGTTCAGTCAAAAAACCCAAAAGGTGCAGGAGGGGCAAAAAGAACAGAAAGAACACAAGGAGCAGACAGCAAGAGGAAGAAATACTCTTAAATCCCACATTAAATAATGTTATTAACATTTCAGATACCGTTCTCACATCATCACAAGTGTTATTGCTAAATAAGGGCCTCAACTATGCTCCTCATGAGAATTTTGATTTGTTTACAACAGGCCTGCACAACTCGTAAAGCGAGAAGGGCCGAACTGCTCCAAGGAAAAAAAAATTGGGCCGCACGGGTAAAATCATCATCATCATCATCTCTCTTCCAGCACCTCTCATCATCATCATCCTCATATATCTCCCCCAGCACCCCTCATCATCATCCTCATATCTCCCCCAGAACCCCTCACTATCAACCTTTGCGATACTCCCCATCTATCTCTCATACCCCCATCTCCCCCTCACCCACACACATAATACTCCCTCTCCACATCAAACACACAATACCCCCCTGCACACCACACCCCACTGCACCTCACATCCTTCTCCCCCCTGCACCTCACACCACTCTCCCCCCCTGCACCTCACACCACTCTCCCCCCCTGCACCTCACAACACTCTCCCCCTGCACCTCACACCACTCTCCCCCCCTGCACCTCACACCACTCTCCCCCCCCTGCTCCTCACACCACTCTCCCCCCTGCACCTCACACCACTCTCCCCCCTGCACCTCACACCACTCTCCCCCCTGCACCTCACACCACTCTCCCCCCCTGCACCTCACACCACTCTCCCCCCCTGCACCTCACACCACTCTCCCCCCCTGCACCTCACACCACTCTCCCCCCCTGCACCTCACACCACTCTCCCCCCCTGCACCTCACACCACTCTCCCCCCTGCACCTCACACCACTCTCCCCCCCTGCACCTCACACCACTCTCCCCCCTGCACCTCACACCACTCTCCCCCCTGCACCTCACACCACTCTCCCCCCTGCACCTCACATCACTCTCCCCTTGCACCTCACATCACTCTCTCCCCTTGCACCTCACATCACTCTCTCCCCTTGCACCTCACATCACTCTCTCCTGCACCTCACATCACCCCTCCTGCACATCACCTCCCCCCCTCCTGCACATCACATCCCCTGCACCTCACCCCCCGCACCTCCAATCACCCCCCTGCACCTCCAATCACCCCCTGCACCTCCAATCACCCCCCTGCACCTCCAATCACCCCTGCACCTCACCCCCTGCACCTCCAATCACCCCTGCACCTCACATCACCCCTGCTGCACATCACCTCCCCCCTCCTGCACATCACATCCCCTGCACCTCCAATCACCCCCCTGCACCTCCAATCACCCCCCTGCACCTCCAATCACCCCTGCACCTCCAATCACCCCTGCACCTCACCCCCTGCACCTCACATCACCCCCCTGCACCTCACCCCCTGCACCTCACATCACCCCCCTGCACCTCACCCCCCTGCACCTCACCTCACCCCCCTGCACATATCCACGTTCGGATCAGGGGGGGGGGGAGCGGCCGCAGAAGAGCTCAGCTGGCTGTGACTTCCCCCTCCGTCCCACGTTGCGAGCGGGGGGGAGGGAGCAAGGAGCGGGAGCGGGCCCTGCGCATGCCGGGACCGCGGGGAACCGCCGCCATTTTTTTCAAAGTTTTTTTTTTTTCAAAGTTTTTTTTTTTTTCAAAGTTTTTTTTTTTTTCAAAGTTTTTTTTTTTTTCAAAGTTTTTTTTTTTTTTTTTTAAATCTCATCGAGGGCCGCACAGAGAGGCCAGGCGGGCCGCGTGTTGTGCAGCCCTGGTTTACAACTATAATCGACCTTCAAAAATATACCAGGAAATGGGCCCTTAAGAAACTATTTGCTAAGAAAACTATTAGTACAACCTCTATAGACAGCAATCCTCGTGGTGATGGTGAGAATGGTACTGTTTCTATTAGAGGGGTTTCTTCCTTTACAGATACTGCATTTGGTTTTGATTTGCAATCTCTCTATGAGGAGGGATGCACTGAGGCAATTGTGGAACCCCCTTTTTTCGGCCATACTGATTCCAATCTCAAGAAACGTTCATCCTTCATTCCTTATAATACAAAAGGACCATGTTTAAAACAACCTTTGAACGACTTGTTGACAGAGACTTAAAGACTCTAGCTAAGGGTTATTCTTTTTCAAATTCGTTTTTTACACCTGACAATCTTACTGTACAGGAGAGATTGGATTTAGAAGAATTAAAGAAAAACAAAGATATTACAATCAAAAATGCAGATAAAGGGGGTGCCATTATTGTTAAATCCTCACAAAGATACAGAGATGAAGCTCTAAGACTACTGAGTAACACTGATTTTTATGCCAAACTAAAAGCAGATCCCACCAAAAGGTTTCTTGCGGAGCTTGAAAAACTTCTTGAATTGGGTGACATACTATATGTTATAACTAACAAAGAAAGACAATTCCTGGCGTGTGAATTCCCATTGTCCCCGTGTTTCACCATCTCCCAAAGATTCATAAGTCACTGGAGAACCACCGGGGCGTCCCATTGTGGCTAGCATTGGATCTTTGGGGGATGTTGTTTCACGCTATGTGGATAAATTTCTTCAGCCAATTGTTAAAACCTTACCGTCATTTATTGAAGATACCACAGCATTATTGCTTTCTCTGGGGGACATTGTTTGGAAGACAGGACACCGTTGGGTCACCATGGACGTCATATCACTGTATACTATCATTGAACACCAACACGGACTTCGAGCCATTTATCACTATCTTCAACTTTCGTCACTTTCTACTGCACAGATCACTTTTATTAGCGATGCTATTCTTTTTTTTTTTTATTAACACACAATTATTTTCTTTTTGATTCACAATTTTTCTTACAAACACAAGGCACAGCTATGGGGACCTCTTTTGCACCCTCATATGCTAATCTTTTCATGGGTTTATGGGAATCTCAACACATTTATGGTAGCACTAATAAGTTTCGTTCGAATATCATTTATTATAAACGCTATATAGATGATTTAATTTTCATATGGGATGGTGATCTTGATAGTATTCACTCTTTTATTCACGATATTAATTCTAATGATCTCAATCTTCACTTTACATTTGAAACTCATACTGAGAAAATCAATTACCTTGATGTGACTATCCATGGTGATCCAGCGATAGGTATACAAACTGACATTTTCACTAAACCACATGCCAGGAATTCATACTTGCATGCTAGAAGTAGTCACCCAAAAGCACTGATCCAGGGAATACCCAAAGGAGAATTTATGAGGTATAAACGCCTGTGCTCAAACCAGGAAACATTTCTCAAACACTCCAAAACATTGGGTTCCAAATTCCTTTCTAGGGGTTACACTCAAGAGAATGTTGATATGGCATTCTTGAATGCTGATTTGATGGAACGAGATGAATTGTTAGTCCATAAGAAAAGTGATAGACTTAAAAAAACAGCGGCTACGGATAGCCCACTATTTATCACAAAGTACAGTAAACAAGCATCCCAAATCAGACAAATAATTTGGAAACACTGGAGTATACTAAAAATGGATACAGATCTGGAAAAATATACCAATTCCGGTCCAAGATTCGCTTTCAGAAAGGCCAATACACTAGCTACATCCATATCTAAGAGCATGTTTCAATCTAAAGACTCAAAACTTAGAAATATACCAAAGGGATTTTTTAAATGTGGCTTTTGTAATTATTGCAAATATGCTTCTCCCATTAAAAGAATTCGTACATTGTTCCCTAACAGTAAATACAGGATCACTACGTTTATCAACTGTCAGACCACTCATGTGGTATACGTGATAACCTGTGGATGCAAATATAGGTATGTAGGTAGAACAATAAGATCATTATATGTTAGAATTTCTGAACACATCAGATTAATCAACAAACGTGATTTATCACATCCAGTTTCTAAACACTTTTCATTATGTCCGCTTGGTGGACTCAAGAATTTTACTTATTGTGGTGTAGAACATATTCCCATCCACGCAAGAAGAGGAGATAGGCTTAATCGTCTTAACAAAAAAGAGATGTCATGGATTTTCTCTCTTAATAGCTTGCAACCTTTTGGCCTTAACGTGGAATGGGAACTGAAACACTTTCTTCATGATTGATCTGTATATACATATCTTTTACTGTTCTACCAAGGTCGCCTTTCCATTTCTTTATCATTATATTATTTAGAGTTATATTGTTATTATATTATTTTATTATTTTTCCTTTACCTTTCCCCCTCACCTCTTCCTCCCCTTCTCCCCCCCCTCCCCCTCCCTCCTCCCTCCCCTTTGTCCCCCTTCCCCATCCCATCTATTGCTACAGTTTGATCAGAGTTTTTATTTTCATCTATATGTATTATTGTTGAATTTGACATTGTGATTGATTGTGTCTTTAAATAATTGCCACACTCTTGTTAAGATACAATTGATATGGTTACTTGTTACTGTCTCTTAGGATATTTCCATTCCATATACCTGGGTATGAGATTATACCAACTTAACGATTTACTGCTTTTTCTAAGCTCAAGGAGTATAGATCTAATGTTTTTATATGACCTAATCATTAACACATTGTTTTGTACTATTTGGATACAAGGTATATGTTTATGCTACTGGCTATAATGATTTGGTCACTTCCCTCTTTGTTTTTAATGATGTTTTTACTGACATCCATGTTGTGATTGAGTATGATGATAGACACCTGTAGCTCATTGCATTGGGCGACATGAACAGGTGTAACAGTTTTACCATTCTATAACTGGATGTCTTTTGATGCAAGCGGATCACTCTTTGACAAAGGCCTGACAGGCTGAAACGCGTCAGAGGATCCGCTTGCACCTTGTGCAAATAAAGCTTCTTTTATTACTACACATCAGCCTTCACTGCTTCATTTTCGGCTGTGCGGCGTTTTTTCTTCCATCGAGAGGATATTCACAGCCCTGTTACAGGGCCATTCACTTTTTTTTTGAATGAGGGCCGTTGCTTTTTGGTTTCTTCCCTATTTGGAGGCTGAGGCCTGGCTTGCCATGCCGGTCTCATTTTCCTGTTGGCAAGTGCCTTTCCCATTTTAGCCGGGTATATTGTTTTGAAGCTTTCATTGTATGGTTAAACCTACCAGCACCAGTGCCACTATATAGCACGTCGTTGTGAACACCCAGTTCCTACCTTCCCACCACTTTAAAGGCAATAAAATAAGGATTGGAGGAAGGGAATCCCCTGAGGTTAAACAAAACCTGCCGTTCAAACCTCAATCTGGCCACCTACACCTGCCGTTCAAACCTCAATCTGGCCACCTACACCTGCCGTTCAAACCTCAATCTGACCACCTACACCTGCCGTTCAAACCTCAATCTGACCACCTACATACACCTGCCGTTCAAACCTCAATCTGACCACCTACATACACCTGCCGTTCAAACCTCAATCTGGCCACCTACACCTGCTGTTCAAACCTCAATCTGGCCACCTACACCTGCCGTTCAAACCTCAATCTGGCCACCTACACCTGCCGTTCAAACCTCAATCTGGCCACCTACACCTGCCGTTCAAACCTCAATCTGGCCACCTACACCTGCCGTTCAAACCTTAATCTGGCCACCTACACCTGCCGTTCAAACCTCAATCTGGCCACCTACACCTGCCGTTCAAACCTCAATCTGGCCACCTACACCTGCCGTTCAAACCTCAATCTGGCCACCTACACCTGCCGTTCAAACCTCAATCTGACCACCTACACCTGCCGTTCAAACCTCAATCTGGCCACCTACACCTGCCGTTCAAACCTCAATCTGGCCACCTACACCTGCCGTTCAAACCTCAATCTGGCCACCTACACCTGCCATTCAAACCTCAATCTGGCCACCTACACCTGCCGTTCAAACCTCAATCTGACCACCTACACCTGCCGTTCAAACCTCAATCTGGCCACCTACACCTTCTGTTCAAACATCAATCTGGCCACCTACACCTGCCGTTCAAACCTCAATCTGGCCACCTACACCTGCCGTTCAAACCTTAATCTGGCCACCTACACCTGCCATTCAAACCTCAATCTGGCCACCTACACCTGCCGTTCAAACCTCAATCTGGCCACCTACACCTGCTGGCCGCTGTGCAGTGAAGCAGCACGGCAGGAACTGGGCAAGATTAAATGGGATAGTGCTGGCTTTAGTGAGGTTAGAAGAAAAGACGATGGTCTCATTGAGCTCAAAAGCGGAAGCCTGTCTCTTACAGAGATGCAGATAATGGGAGAAGGCTTCAGAGTTCACCAGAGATGGGGAAACATAGGGGAGTATAAAAGTTCAAATAGTAATAATGTATGCCCCAACATCAACCCACATGGACAATGACGTGGAGACGTTGTCACGGTGAGATTATGGCAGGCTGTATAAGGTCACATAAATATATATAACATGATATATATTTATCACTGGGTCTGAACTGAAACGAGTCTTAGATATAATAAAGTGAATTTATTCCTTAGGATAGGTGAACACACGAGATAATACAGTAACAAACAAGATGTACACTTACTTAGGGGTTGGGGAATGAGAAGTATGATGTAGCATTTCTCTCAGCAATCAGGAAATCATTCAGGTGATATCAGGTTACCATATCAGCAAACGAAGACGAATGAAGACAAAGGATATATGGGGAACAGCAGTTTATAAACCTTTTGTCCCTCTATCCTTAACCTTAAGTACCTGTGATTGGTTTTCAATTATCTCCAGCCAATCTTTGATGGGGGAACACATTTTAGGACAGGCCCCCCTGCTAGCTGGCACATGCGCAGTAGAACTCTGGGGTCTCATTTCTGTAGCCCCCCATAGGCGCCAGCCAGTCTACCCATCTGGATCTCTAGCAAGATAACCTTTGTTGGAAGGTGATAACTGGGACACTTGGAGACTGCTCTGGTTTGAGCCTCCTCCGCCCTTAAATCATCAGGGAGGGTGACAAGACCCTTTGAACAATACTTAAATCCTAGACATTGGGGCGCCTCTAGGGCCATCTGCCATCCTGGTATGCAAAGGAATTTATCTGAGTCTTTGTCCATACCTTGGGACACAGTATTAAACATAAAACATAAACGTATTAAAATATCCGGTTCTATTGGGTCTAGCAGAACCAAACTCATGGCCGGAACTGGGACACCCTATGGTCCAAAAAGCGACTTGCTATGACCTATGGAACCGGAGTTACACAAATGCACATTAAATCATTTTTCATTTTAATACAAAAATCTCCACTAAAACAAATCTCAGCTTTTCACTAAATCCCCATTGAAAACAACGGGCTTCGCCGCCATAGACTCTCAATGGCAAACCGCCGCCGTTGGCGGCTATGGGAATCCCCGCCATAGACTTTCAACGGGGCGATGCCGCCGTTGAAGTCAATGGGAGTTTTTCGCCGTAGCCGGTCAATGGGGTTTGGCCGCCATTGAAGTCTATGGGAAAAATCCCGAACTTTCAAGGGGGTCCATACTCCGTCGGGTTGGTCTAAGCGGGTCAAGGATGGTTCTGCAGTGATGCCGGAGCAGTGGCTACTGATACCCCAAACCCTGATCCGCTGGGCCCTCCGGAACCGGAGCTATGGAATACAAAAATACAACATTTCACACTTAGTCATTTTTCGGAGCCGTTTCTGCCGCCGCCGGCAAAGCCTATGGCGCGACCCGCTCTATCTGGTTTGACCCTTATCGGGGGTCCATGATTCGGGGACCCGGTAGTGGTCGAGTGGGGGGAAGCCTAGGAACTAGGGGCAAAAATAATTTTATTTCTAGGTGCCCTAGAACTGTTTATTCCCACGCCAATTGACGTTGAACTTGACTCAAGTGATTTTAACTCTTTTAAAGGACATTGTATCCGCTTTGCGGTCTGCGGAATGGACGGCAGCCAACTCGTTCTTCGAAAGGTACCTTGAGGAATCTCCACTGAAGTCAATGGGCCCATTGACTTTCAATGGGAAACCGCCGCTCTCCCTCTACAGACGTCTACCATGAGATCAACCAACGTAACAAAGGAAACTGTCACCTCCAGATCATTATGGGAGATTCAACGCAAACATTAGTGCCCATCAGTTGGGGCTGCGCGTTGGAAGAGGAGGAGGAGGAGGCCGGGCTGCGTGTTAGGAGAGGAGGCCGGGCTGCGCGTTAGAAGAGGCCGGGGCTGTGCGTTAGAGGAGGCCAGGCTGCGCGTTAGGAGAGGAGGCCGGGCTGCGCATTAGGAGAGGAGGCCGGGGCTGCGCGTTAGGAGAGGAGGCCGGGGCTGCGCGTTAGGAGAGGAGGCCGGGGCTGCGCGTTAGGAGAGGAGGCCGGGGCTGCGCGGTAGGAGGAGGCCGGGGCTGCGCGTTAGGAGAGGAGGCCGGGGCTGTGCGTTAGGAGAGGAGGCCGGGGCTGCGCGTTAGGAGAGGAGGCCGGGGCTGCGCGGTAGGAGGAGGCCGGGGCTGCGCGTTAGGAGAGGAGGCCGGGGCTGCGCGTTAGGAGAGGAGGCCGGGGCTGTGCGTTAGGAGAGGAGGCCGGGGCTGCGCGGTAGGAGGAGGCCGGGCTGTGCGTTAGGAGAGGAGGCCGAGGCTGTGCGTTAGAGGCCGGGGCTGCGCGTTAGAGGAGGCCGGGGCTGCGCGTTAGAGGAGGCCGGGGCTGCGCGTTAGAAGAGGCCGGGGCTGCGCGTTAGAAGAGGCCGGGGCTGTGCGTTAGAGGAGGCCGGGCTACGCGTTAGGAGAGGAGGCCGGGGGCTGCGCGTTAGAAGAGGCCGGGGCTGTGCGTTAGAGGAGGCCGGGCTACGCGTTAGGAGAGGAGGCCGGGGCTACGCGTTAGGAGAGGAGGCCGGGCTGCGCGTTAGGAGAGGAGGCCTGGGCTGCGCGTTAGGAGAGGAGGCCGGGGCTGCGCGTTAGGAGAGGAGGCCGGGCTGCGCGTTAGGAGAGGAGGCCGGGGCTGCGCATTAGGAGAGGAGGCCGGGGCTGCGCGTTAGAGGAGGCCGGGGCTGCGCGTTAGAAGAAGCCGGGGCTGTGCGTTAGAGGAGGCCGGGGGCTGCGCGTTAGGAGAGGAGGCCGGGGCTGCGTGTTAGGAGAGGAGGCCGGGGCTGCGTGTTAGGAGAGGAGGCCGGGGCTGCGCGTTAGGAGAGGAGGCCGGGGCTGCACGTTAGGAGAGGAGGCCGGGGCTGCGCGTTAGGAGAGGAGGCCGGGGCTGCGCGTTAGGAGAGGAGGCCGGGGCTGCGCGTTAGGAGAGGAGGCCGGGGCTGCGCGTTAGGAGAGGAGGCCGGGGCTGCGCGTTAGGAGAGGAGGCCGGGGCTGCGCGTTAGGAGAGGAGGCCGGGGCTGTGCGTTAGGAGAGGAGGCCGGGGCTGCGCGTTAGGAGAGGAGGCCGGGGCTGCGCGTTAGGAGAGGAGGCCGGGGCTGCGCGTTAGGAGAGGAGGCCAGGGCTGCGCGTTAGGAGAGGAGGCCAGGGCTGCGCGTTAGGAGAGGAGGCCGGGGCTGTACATTAGGAGAGGAGGCCCTGAATGCGTGTTGGTGGAGGAGGCCGGGGCTGTGCGTTAGGAGAGGAGGCCGGGGCTGCGCGGTAGGAGAGGAGGCCGGGGCTGCGCGTTAGGAGAGGAGGCCGGGGCTGCGCGTTAGGAGAGGAGGCCGGGGCTGCGCGTTAGGAGAGGAGGCCAGGGCTGCGCGTTAGGAGAGGAGGCCAGGGCTGCGCGTTAGGAGAGGAGGCCGGGGCTGCGCGTTAGGAGAGGAGGCCGGGCTGCGTTAGGAGAGGAGGCCGGGGCTGCGTGTTAGGAGAGGAGGCCGGGGCTGTGCGTTAGGAGAGGAGGCCGGGGCGGTGTGTTAGGAGAGGCCGGGGCAGCGCGTTAGGAGAGGCCGGGGCTGTGCGTTAGGAGAGGAGGCCGGGCTGCGCATTAGGAGAGGAGGCCGGGGCTGTGCGTTAGGAGAGGAGGCCGGGGCTGCGCGTTAGGAGAGGAGGCCGGGGCTGCGCGTTAGGAGAGGAGGCCGGGGCTGCGCGTTAGGAGAGGAGGCCGGGCTGCGCATTAGGAGAGGAGGCCGGGGCTGCGCGTTAGGAGGAGGAGGCCGGGGCTGCGCGTTAGGAGAGGAGGCCGGGGCTGCGCGTTAGGAGAGGAGGCCGGGGCTGCGCGTTAGGAGAGGAGGCCGGGGCTGCGCGTTAGGAGAGGAGGCCGGGGCTGCGCGTTAGGAGGAGGAGGCCCGGGGCTGCGCGTTAGGAGAGGAGGCCGGGCTGCGCGTTAGGAGGAGGAGGCCGGGGCTGCGCCTTAGGAGAGGAGGCCGGGGCTGCGCGTTAGGAGAGGAGGCCGGGGCTGCGCGTTAGGAGAAGGAGGCCGGGGCTGCGTGTTAGGAGAGGAGGCCGGGGCGGTGTGTTAGGAGAGGAGGCCGGGGCTGCGCGTTAGGAGAGGAGGCCGGGGTGGTGTGTTAGGAGAGGAGGCCGGGGCTGCGCGTTAGGAGAGGAGGCCGGGGCTGTGCGTTAGGAGAGGAGGCCGGGGCTGTGCGGTTGGAGGAGGCCGGGGCTGCGCGTTAGGAGAGGAGGCCGGGGCTGCGTGTTGGAGGAGGAGGCCAGGGCTGCGCGTTAGGAGAGGAGGCCGGGGCTGCGCGTTAGGAGAGGAGGCCGGGGCTGTGCATTAGGAGAGGAGGCCGGGGCTGTGCGTTAGGAGAGGAGGCCGGGGCTGCGCGTTAGGAGAGGAGGCCGGGGCTGTGCGTTAGGAGAGGAGGCCGGGGCGGTGTTAGGAGAGGAGGCCGGGGCTGTGCGTTAGGAGAGGAGGCCGGGGCGGTGTTAGGAGAGGAGGCCGGGGCTGCGCGTTAGGAGAGGAGGCCGGGGCTGCGCGTTAGGAGAGGAGGCCCTGAATGCGTGTTGGTGGAGGAGGCCGGGGCTGCGCGTTAGGAGAGGAGGCCGGGGCTGCGCGTTAGGAGAGGAGGCCGGGGCTGCACGTTAGGAGAGGAGGCCGGGGCTGCGCCTTAGGAGAGGAGGCCGGGGCTGTGCGTTAGGAGAGGAGGCCGGGGCTGTGCGTTAGGAGAGGAGGCCGGGGCTGCGCGTTAGGAGAGGAGGCCGGGGCTGCGCGTTAGGAGAGGAGGCCGGGGCTGTGCGTTAGGAGAGGAGGCCGGGGCTGCGCGTTAGGAGAGGAGGCCGGGGCTGCGCGTTAGGAGAGGAGGCCGGGGCTGCGCGTTAGGAGAGGAGGCCGGGGCTGCGCGTTAGGAGAGGAGGCCGGGCTGCGCGTTAGGAGAGGAGGCCGGGGCTGCGCGTTAGGAGAGGAGGCCGGGGCTGCGCGTTAGGAGAGGAGGCCGGGGCTGTGCGTTAGGAGAGGAGGCCGGGCTGCGCGTTAGGAAAGGAGGCCGGGGCTGCGCGTTAGGAGAGGAGGCCTGGGCTGCGCGTTAGGAGAGGAGGCCGGGGCGGTGTGTTAGGAGAGGAGGCCGGGCTGCGCGTTATGAAAGGAGGCCGGGGCTGTGCGTTAGGAGAGGAGGCCGGGCTGCGCGTTAGGAAAGGAGGCCGGGGCTGCGCGTTAGGAGAGGAGGCCTGGGCTGCGCGTTAGGAGAGGAGGCCGGGGCGGTGTGTTAGGAGAGGAGGCCGGGGCGGTGTGTTAGGAGAGGAGGCCGGGGCTGCGCATTAGGAGAGGAGGCCGGGGCTGCGCGTTAGGAGAGGAGGCCGGGGCTGTGCGTTAGGAGAGGAGGCCGGGGCTGTGCGTTAGGAAAGGAGGCCGGGGCTGTGCGTTAGGAGAGGAGGCCTGGGCTGCGCGTTAGGAGAGGAGGCCGGGGCGGTGTGTTAGGAGAGGAGGCCGGGGCTGCGCGTTAGGAGGAGGAGGCCGGGGCTGTGCGTTAGGAGGAGGCCGGGGCTGCGCGTTAGGAGGAGGCCGGGGCTGCGCGTTAGGAGGAGGCCCGGGGCTGCGCGTTAGGAGAGGAGGCCGGGGCTGCGCGTTAGGAGAGGAGGCCGGGGCTGCGCGTTAGGAGAGGAGGCCGGGGCTGCGCGTTAGGAGAGGAGGCCTGGGCTGTGCGTTAGGAGAGGAGGCCGGGGCGGTGTGTTAGGAGAGGAGGCCGGGGCTGAGCGTTAGGAGGAGGAGGCCGGGGCTGCGCGTTAGGAGAGGAGGCCGGGGCTGCGTGTTAGGAGAGGAGGCCGGGCTGCGCGTTAGGAGAGGAGGCCGGGCTGCGCGTTAGGAGAGGAGGCCGGGGCTGCGCGTTAGGAGAGGAGGCCGGGGCTGCGCGTTAGGAGAGGAGGCCGGGGCTGCGCGTTAGGAGAGGAGGCCGGGGCTGCGCGTTAGGAGAGGAGGCCGGGGCTGCGCGTTAGGAGAGGAGGCCGGGGCTGTGCGTTAGGAGAGGAGGCCGGGGCTGTGCGTTAGGAGAGGAGGCCGGGGCTGCGCGTTAGGAGAGGAGGCCGGGGCTGCGCATTAGGAGAGGAGGCCGGGGCTGTGTGTTAGGAGAGGAGGCCGGGGCTGTGCGTTAGGAGAGGAGGCCGGGGCTGTGCGTTAGGAGAGGAGGCCGGGGCTGTGCGTTAGGAGAGGAGGCCGGGGCTGCGCGTTAGGAGAGGAGGCCGGGGCTGTGCGTTAGGAGAGGAGGCCGGGGCTGTGCGTTAGGAGAGGAGGCCGGGGCTGCGCGTTAGGAGAGGAGGCCGGGGCTGCACGTTAGGAGAGGAGGCCGGGGCTGCGCGTTAGGAGAGGAGGCCGGGGCTGCGCGTTAGGAGAGGAGGCCGGGGCTGCGCGTTAGGAGAGGAGGCCGGGGCTGTGCGTTAGGAGAGGAGGCCGGGGCTGTGCGTTAGGAGAGGAGGCTGGGGCGGTGTGTTAGGAGAGGAGGCTGGGGCTGTGCGTTAGGAGAGGAGGCTGGGGCTGTGCGTTAGGAGAGGAGGCCGGGGCGGTGTGTTAGGAGAGGAGGCCGGGGCTGTGCGTTAGGAGAGGAGGCCGGGGCTGTGCGTTAGGAGGAGGAGGCCGGGGCTGCGCGTTAGGAGAGGAGGCCGGGGCTGCGCGTTAGGAGAGGAGGCCAGGCTGCGCGTTAGGAGAGGAGGCCGGGGCTGTGCGTTAGGAGAGGAGGCCGGGGCTGCGCGTTAGGAGAGGAGGCCGGGCTGTGCGTTAGGAGAGGAGGCCGGGGCTGCGCCTTAGGAGAGGAGGCCGGGGCTGTGCGTTAGGAGAGGAGGCCGGGGCTGTGCGTTAGGAGAGGAGGCCGGGCTGCGCGTTAGGAGAGGAGGCCGGGGCTGCGCGTTAGGAGAGGAGGCCGGGCTGCACGTTAGGAGAGGAGGCCGGGGCTGCGCGTTAGGAGAGGAGGCCGGGGCTGCACGTTAGGAGAGGAGGCCGGGGCTGCGCGTTAGGAGAGGAGGCCGGGGCTGCGCGTTAGGAGAGGAGGCCGGGGCTGTGCGTTAGGAGAGGAGGCCGGGCTGCGCGTTAGGAGAGGAGGCCGGGGCTGCGCGTTAGGAGAGGAGGCCGGGGCTGCGCGGTAGGAGGAGGCTGGGGCTGCGCGGTAGGAGGAGGCTGGGGCTGCGCGGTAGGAGAGGAGGCCGGGGCTGTGTGTTAGGAGAGGAGGCCGGGGCTGCGCGTTAGGAGAGGAGGCCGGGGTTGCGCGTTAGGAGAGGAGGCCGGGGCTGCGCGTTAGGAGAGGAGGCCGGGCTGCGCGTTAGGAGAGGAGGCCGGGGCTGCGCGTTAGGAGAGGAGGCCGGGGCTGCGCGTTAGGAGAGGAGGCCGGGGTTGCGCGTTAGGAGAGGAGGCCGGGGCTGCGCGTTAGGAGAGGAGGCCGGGGCTGCGCGTTAGGAGAGGAGGCCGGGGCTGCGTGTTAGGAGAGGAGGCCGGGGCTGCACGTTAGGAGAGGAGGCCGGGGCTGCGCGGTAGGAGAGGAGGCCGGGGCTGCGCGTTAGGAGAGGAGGCCGGGGTTGCGCGGTAGGAGAGGAGGCCGGGGCTGCGCGTTAGGAGAGGAGGCCGGGGCTGTGCGTTAGGAGAGGAGGCCGGGGCTGTGCGTTAGGAGAGGAGGCCGGGGCTGTGCGTTAGGAGAGGAGGCCGGGGCTGCGCGTTAGGAGAGGAGGCCGGGGTTGCGCGTTAGGAGAGGAGGCCGGGGCTGCGCGTTAGGAGAGGAGGCCGGGGCTGCGCGTTAGGAGAGGAGGCCGGGGTTGCGCGTTAGGAGAGGAGGCCGGGGCTGCGCGTTAGGAGAGGAGGCCGGGGCTGCGTGTTGGAGGAGGAGGCCGGGGCTGTGCGTTAGGAGAGGAGGCCGGGGCTGTGCGTTAGGAGAGGAGGCCGGGCTGCGTTAGGAGAGGAGGCCGGGGCTGTGCGTTAGGAGAGGAGGCCGGGGCTGCGCGTTAGGAGAGGAGGCCGGGGCTGCGCGGTAGGAGAGGAGGCCGGGGCTGCGCGTTAGGAGAGGAGGCCGGGGTTGCGCGGTAGGAGAGGAGGCCGGGGCTGCGCGTTAGGAGAGGAGGCCGGGGCTGTGCGTTAGGAGAGGAGGCCGGGGCTGTGCGTTAGGAGAGGAGGCCGGGGCTGTGCGTTAGGAGAGGAGGCCGGGGCTGCGCGTTAGGAGAGGAGGCCGGGGTTGCGCGTTAGGAGAGGAGGCCGGGGCTGCGCGTTAGGAGAGGAGGCCGGGGCTGCGCGTTAGGAGAGGAGGCCGGGGTTGCGCGTTAGGAGAGGAGGCCGGGGCTGCGCGTTAGGAGAGGAGGCCGGGGCTGCGTGTTGGAGGAGGAGGCCGGGGCTGTGCGTTAGGAGAGGAGGCCGGGGCTGCGCGTTAGGAGAGGAGGCCGGGGCTGCGCGTTAGGAGAGGAGGCCGGGCTGCGCGTTAGGAGAGGAGGCCGGGGCTGCGCGTTAGGAGAGGAGGCCGGGGCTGCGCGTTAGGAGAGGAGGCCGGGCTGCGCGTTAGGAGAGGAGGCCGGGGCTGCGCGTTAGGAGAGGAGGCCGGGGCTGCGCGTTAGGAGAGGAGGCCGGGGCTGCGCGTTAGGAGAGGAGGCCGGGCTGCGCGTTAGGAGAGGAGGCCGGGGCTGCGCGTTAGGAGAGGAGGCCGGGGCTGCACGTTAGGAGAGGAGGCCGGGGTTGCGCGTTAGGAGAGGAGGCCGGGGTTGCGCGTTAGGAGAGGAGGCCGGGGCTGCGCGTTAGGAGAGGAGGCCGGGGCTGCGCGTTAGGAGAGGAGGCCGGGCTGCGCGTTAGGAGAGGAGGCCGGGGCTGCGCGTTAGGAGAGGAGGCCGGGGCTGCACGTTAGGAGAGGAGGCCGGGGTTGCGCGTTAGGAGAGGAGGCCGGGGCTGCGCGTTAGGAGAGGAGGCCGGGGTTGCGCGTTAGGAGAGGAGGCCGGGGCTGCGCGTTAGGAGAGGAGGCCAGGGCTGCGCGTTAGGAGAGGAGGCCGGGGCTGCGCGTTAGGAGAGGAGACCGGGCTGCGCGTTAGGAGAGGAGGCCGGGGCTGCGCGTTAGGAGAGGAGGCCGGGGCTGCGTGTTGGAGGAGGAGGCCGGGGCTGTGCGTTAGGAGAGGAGGCCGGGGCTGTGCGTTAGGAGAGGAGGCCGGGGCTGCGCGTTAGGAGAGGAGGCCGGGGCTGCGTGTTAGGAGAGGAGGCCGGGGCTGCGCGTTAGGAGAGGAGGCCGGGGCTGCGCGTTAGGAGAGGAGGCCGGGGCTGTGCGTTAGGAGAGGAGGCCGGGGCTGTGCGTTAGGAGAGGAGGCCGGGGCTGCGCGTTAGGAGAGGAGGCCGGGGCTGTGCGTTAGGAGAGGAGGCCGGGGCTGCGCGTTAGGAGAGGAGGCCGGGGCTGCGTGTTAGGAGAGGAGGCCGGGGCTGCGCGTTAGGAGAGGAGGCCGGGGCTGCGTGTTGGAGGAGGAGGCCGGGGCTGTGCGTTAGGAGAGGAGGCCGGGGCTGCGCGTTAGGAGAGGAGGCCGGGGCTGCGCGTTAGGAGAGGAGGCCGGGGCTGCGCGTTAGGAGAGGAGGCCGGGGCTGTGCGTTAGGAGAGGAGGCCGGGGCTGCGCGTTAGGAGAGGAGGCCGGGGCTGCGCGTTAGGAGAGGAGGCCGGGGCTGCGCGTTAGGAGAGGAGGCCGGGGCTGCGCGTTAGGAGAGGAGGCCGGGGCTGCACGTTAGGAGAGGAGGCCAGGGTTGCGCGTTAGGAGAGGAGGCCGGGGCTGCGCGTTAGGAGAGGAGGCCGGGGTTGCGCGTTAGGAGAGGAGGCCGGGGCTGCGCGTTAGGAGAGGAGGCCGGGGCTGTGCGTTAGGAGAGGAGGCCGGGGCTGCGCGTTAGGAGAGGAGGCCGGGGCTGCGCGTTAGGAGAGGAGGCCGGGGCTGCGCGTTAGGAGAGGAGGCCGGGGCTGCGCGTTAGAGGAGGCCGGGGCTGCGCGTTAGGAGAGGAGGCCGGGCTACGCGTTAGGAGAGGAGGCCGGGGCTGCGTGTTAGGAGAGGAGGCCGGGGCTGCGTGTTAGGAGAGGAGGCCGGGGCTGCGCGTTAGGAGAGGAGGCCGGGCTGCGCGTTAGGAGAGGAGGCCGGGCTGCGTGTTAGGAGAGGAGGCCGGGGCTGCGCGTTAGGAGAGGAGGCCGGGGCTGCGCGGTAGGAGGCTGGGGCTGCGCGGTAGGAGGAGGCTGGGCTGTGCGTTAGGAGAGGAGGCCGGGCTGCGCGTTAGGAGAGGAGGCCGGGGCTGCGCGTTAGGAGAGGAGGCCGGGGCTGTGCGTTAGGAGAGGAGGCCGGGGCTGCGCGTTAGGAGAGGAGGCCGGGGCTGCGCGTTAGGAGAGGAGGCCGGGGCTGCGCGTTAGGAGAGGAGGCCGGGGCTGCGCGTTAGAGGAGGCCGGGGCTGCGCGTTAGGAGAGGAGGCCGGGGCTGCGCGTTAGGAGAGGAGGCCGGGGCTGCGCGTTAGGAGAGGAGGCCGGGGCTGCGCGTTAGGAGAGGAGGCCGGGGCTGCGCGTTAGGAGAGGAGGCCGGGGCTGCGCGTTAGGAGAGGAGGCCGGGGCTGCGCGTTAGGAGAGGAGGCCGGGGCTGCGCGTTAGAGGAGGCCGGGGCTGCGCGTTAGGAGAGGAGGCCGGGCTACGCGTTAGGAGAGGAGGCCGGGGCTGCGTGTTAGGAGAGGAGGCCGGGGCTGCGTGTTAGGAGAGGAGGCCGGGGCTGCGCGTTAGGAGAGGAGGCCGGGCTGCGCGTTAGGAGAGGAGGCCGGGCTGCGTGTTAGGAGAGGAGGCCGGGGCTGCACGTTTGGAGAGGAGGCCGGGGCTGCGCGTTAGGAGAGGAGGCCGGGGCTGCGCGGTAGGAGGCTGGGGCTGCGCGGTAGGAGGAGGCTGGGCTGTGCGTTAGGAGAGGAGGCCGGGCTGCGCGTTAGGAGAGGAGGCCGGGGCTGCGCGTTAGGAGAGGAGGCCGGGGCTGTGCGTTAGGAGAGGAGGCCGGGGCTGCGCGTTAGGAGAGGAGGCCGGGGCTGCGCGTTAGGAGAGGAGGCCGGGGCTGCGCGTTAGGAGAGGAGGCCGGGGCTGCGCGTTAGAGGAGGCCGGGGCTGCGCGTTAGGAGAGGAGGCCGGGGCTGTGCGTTAGGAGAGGAGGCCGGGGCTGTGCGTTAGGAGAGGAGGCCGGGGCTGCGTGTTAGGAGGAGGCCGGGGCTGTGCGTTAGGAGAGGAGGCCGGGGCTGTGCGTTAGGAGAGGAGGCCGGGGCTGCGTGTTAGGAGGAGGCCGGGGCTGTGCGTTAGGAGAGGAGGCCGGGGCTGTGCGTTAGGAGAGGAGGCCGGGGCTGCGCGTTAGGAGAGGAGGCCGGGGCTGCGTGTTAGGAGAGGAGGCCGGGGCTGCGCGTTAGGAGAGGAGGCCGGGGCTGCGCGTTAGGAGAGGAGGCCGGGCTGCGCGTTAGGAGAGGAGGCCGGGCTGCGCGTTAGGAGAGGAGGCCGGGGCTGCGCGTTAGGAGAGGAGGCCGGGGCTGCGCGTTAGGAGAGGAGGCCGGGGCTGCGTGTTAGGAGAGGAGGCCGGGGCTGCGCGTTAGGAGAGGAGGCCGGGGCTGTGCGTTAGGAGAGGAGGCCGGGGCTGTGCGTTAGGAGAGGAGGCCGGGGCTGCGCGTTAGGAGAGGAGGCCGGGGCTGCGCGTTAGGAGAGGAGGCCGGGGCTGCGTGTTAGGAGAGGAGGCCGGGCTGCGCGTTAGAGGAGGCGGGGGCTGCGCGTTAGGAGAGGAGGCCGGGGCTGCGCGTTAGGAGAGGAGGCCAGGGCTGTGCGTTAGGAGAGGAGGCCGGGGCTGCGCGTTAGGAGAGGAGGCCGGGGCTGTGCGTTAGGAGAGGAGGCCGGGGCTGTGCGTTAGGAGAGGAGGCCGGGGCTGCGCGTTAGGAGAGGAGGCCGGGGCTGCGCGTTAGGAGAGGAGGCCGGGGCTGCGTGTTAGGAGAGGAGGCCGGGGCTGCGCGTTAGGAGAGGAGGCCGGGGCTGCGCGTTAGGAGAGGAGGCCGGGGCTGCGCGTTAGGAGAGGAGGCCAGGGCTGTGCGTTAGGAGAGGAGGCCGGGGCTGCGCGTTAGGAGAGGAGGCCGGGGCTGCGCGTTAGGAGAGGAGGCCGGGGCTGCGCGTTAGGAGAGGAGGCCAGGGCTGCGCGTTAGGAGAGGAGGCCAGGGCTGCGCGTTAGGAGAGGAGGCTGGGGCTGCGCGTTAGGAGGAGGCCGGGGCTGTGCGTTAGGAGAGGAGGCCGGGCTGTGCGTTAGGAGAGGAGGCCGGGGCTGCGCGTTAGGAGAGGAGGCCGGGGCTGCGCGTTAGGAGAGGAGACCGGGACTGCGCGTTAGGAGAGGAGGCCGGGGCTGCGCGTTAGGAGAGGAGGCCGGGGCTGCGTGTTAGCAGAGGAGGCCGGGCCTGCGCGTTAGGAGAGGAGGCCGGGGCTGCGCGTTAGGAGAGGAGGCCGGGCTGCGTGTTAGGAGGAGGCCGGGCTGCGCGTTAGCAGAGGAGGCCGGGCTGCGTGTTAGGAGGAGGCCGGGCTGCGCGTTAGGAGAGGAGGCCGGGGCTGCGCGTTAGGAGGAGGCCGGGGCTGTGTGTTAGGAGGAGGCCGGGGCTGTGTGTTAGGAGAGGAGGCCGGGGCTGCGCGTTAGGAGAGGAGGCCGGGGCTGCGCGTTAGAGGAGGCTGGGGCTGTGTGTTAGGAGGAGGCCGGGGCTGTGTGTTAGGAGGAGGCCGGGGCTGCGTGTTGGAGGAGGCCGGGGCTGCGTGTTAGGAGGAGGCCGGGGCTGTGTGTTAGGAGGAGGCCGGGGCTGTGTGTTAGGAGGAGGCCGGAGCTGCGTGTTAGGAGGAGGCCGGGGCTGTGTGTTAGGAGGAGGCCGGGGCTGTGTGTTAGGAGGAGGCCGGGGCTGCGTGTTAGGAGGAGGCTGGTGCTGCGTGTTAGGAGGAGGCCGGGGCTGCGTGTTAGGAGGAGGCCGGGGCTGTGTGTTAGGAGGAGGCCGGGGCTGCGTGTTAGGAGGAGGCCGGGGCTGCGTGTTGGAGGAGGCCGGAGCTGCGTGTTAGGAGGAGGCCGGGGCTGTGTGTTAGGAGGAGGCCGGAGCTGCGTGTTAGGAGGAGGCCGGAGCTGCGTGTTGGAGGAGGCCGGAGCTGCGTGTTAGGAGGAGGCCGGGGCTGCGTGTTAGGAGGAGGCCGGGGCTGTGTGTTAGGAGGAGGCCGGAGCTGCGTGTTAGGAGGAGGCCGGGGCTGCGTGTTAGGAGGAGGCCGGGGCTGTGTGTTAGGAGGAGGCTGGTGCTGCGTGTTAGGAGGAGGCCGGGGCTGCGTGTTAGGAGGAGGCCGGGGCTGTGTGTTAGGAGGAGGCCGGGGCTGTGTGTTAGGAGGAGGCCGGGGCTGCGTGTTGGAGGAGGCCGGAGCTGCGTGTTAGGAGGAGGCTGGTGCTGCGTGTTAGGAGGAGGCCGGGGCTGCGTGTTAGGAGGAGGCCGGGGCTGCGTGTTAGGAGGAGGCCGGGCTGCGTGTTGGAGGAGGCCGGGGCTGTGTGTTAGGAGGAGGCCGGGGCTGCGTGTTAGGAGGAGGCCGGGGCTGCGTGTTAGGAGGAGGCCGGGGCTGCGTGTTAGGAGGAGGCCGGGGCTGCGTGTTAGGAGGAGGCCGGGGCTGCGTGTTAGGAGGAGGCCGGGGCTGCGTGTTAGGAGGAGGCCGGGGCTGTGTGTTAGGAGGAGGCCGGACTGCGTGTTAGGAGGAGGCCGGGGCTGCGTGTTGGAGGAGGCCGGGCTGCGTGTTGGAGGAGGAGGCCCTGCGTGTTGGAGGAGGAGGCCCTGCGTGTTGGAGGAGGAGGCCCTGCGTGTTGGAGGAGGAGGCCGGGCTGCGTGTTGGAGGAGGAGGCCCTGCGTGTTGGAGGAGGAGGCCCTGCGTGTTGGAGGAGGAGGCCCTGCGTGTTGGAGGAGGAGGCCCTGCGTGTTGGAGGAGGAGGCCGGGCTGCGTGTTGGAGGAGGAGGCCCTGCGTGTTGGAGGAGGAGGCCCTGCGTGTTGGAGGAGGAGGCCCTGCGTGTTGGAGGAGGAGGCCCTGCATGTTGGAGGAGGAGGCCCTGCGTGTTGGAGGAGGCCCTGCGTGTTGGAGGAGGCCCTGCGTGTTGGAGGAGGAGGCCGGGCTGCGTGTTGGAGGAGGAGGCCCTGCGTGTTGGAGGAGGAGGCCCTGCGTGTTGGAGGAGGAGGCCCTGCGTGTTGGAGGAGGAGGCCCTGCGTGTTGGAGCTGCCGCTGTTATACTGTCAGATCACTCGGTGATTGCTCAATAAGGAAACGTCCCAATGAGAAGGTGGAGCCGGAGCACAGAGCAGGAAATGAGAGAAGAGACGGTAAGAGGGGAGAGAGTGTGAGAGTGTGAGAGGGGAGAGAGTGTGAGAGGGGAGAGAGTGTGAGAGGGGGAGAGAGTGTGAGAGGGGGAGAGAGTGTGGGAGGGGGAGAGAGTGTGGGAGGGGGAGAGAGTGTGGGAGGGGGAGAGAGTGTGGGAGGGGGAGAGAGTGTGGGAGGGGGAGAGAGTGTGGGAGGGGGAGAGAGTGTGGGAGGGGGAGAGAGTGTGGGAGGGGGAGAGAGTGTGGGAGGGGGAGAGAGTGTGGGAGGGGGAGAGAGTGTGAGAGGGGAGAGAGAGTGTGAGAGGGGAGAGAGTGTGAGAGGGGGAGAGAGTGTGAGAGGGGGAGAGAGTGTGAGAGGGGGAGAGAGTGTGGGGGAAGGTGAGGGGGAAGGTGAGGGGAGAGAGTGTGGGGGGTGAGAGAGGGGAGAGAGTGAGGGGGGGGTGAGAGGGGAGAGAGTGAGGGGGGTGTGAGAGGGGAGAGAGTGAGGGGGGTGTGAGGGGAGAGAGTGAGGGGGGTGTGAGAGGGGAGAGTGAGGGGGGTGTGAGAAGAGAAAGTGGGGAGAGAGTGAGGGGGTGTGAGAGGGGGGTGTGTGAGAAGAGAAAGCGGGGGAGGGTGAGGGAAGAGAACAGGGGAGAAGGAGGGAGGGGTGTGAGAGAAGAGGGAGAAGGAGTGAGGGGGGTAAGAGAAGAGAGGTAGGGGGTGAGATACGAGTGGGGAAGGGAGTGGGGAGTAGGGAGTCGGAGGAGAGTCGGGACACTCCCAGGTGAGACGCCCGAGGGCTGAGCTGTGAGTATGTAATCATGTCGTCCGTTTACCCAGCACTGCGCAGACTGGGGGGCGTGCCCGCCAGGGGGGGCGGGAAATTTTTCTGGGGGGGGACGGGGACTTGGTGTTGCAGGGGCCCCGCGCTCTTCCCCACGGCATTTAAATCAAATGAACCAGGAGTGGCCGGGGGGGGGTACACTCCCTGCCCTGGAGGGGGTACACTCCCTGCCCTGGAGGGGGTACACTCCCTGCCCTGGAGGGGCTACACTCCCTGCCCTGGAGGGGCTACACTCCCTGCCCTGGAGGGGGTACACTCCCTGCCCTGGAGGGGGTACACTCCCAGCCCTGGAGGGGGTACACTCCCAGCCCTGGAGGGGGTACACTCCCAGCCCTGGAGGGGGTACCCTCCCTGCCCTGGAGGGGGTACCCTCCCTGCCCTGGAGGGGCTACACTCCCTGCCCTGGAGGGGGTACACTCCCTGCCCTGGAGGGGGTACACTCCCAGCCCTGGAGGGGGTACACTCCCAGCCCTGGAGGGGGTACACTCCCAGCCCTGGAGGGGGTACACTCCCAGCCCTGGAGGGGGTACACTCCCTGCCCTGGAGGGGGTACCCTCCCTGCCCTGGAGGGGGTACACTCCCTGTCCTGGAGGGGGTACACTCCCTGCCCTGGAGGGGGACCCTCGGCCGGAGCACTTTGTTCCCCCCTGTGCCTCAGACGTGGAGAGCTGAGGGGGACGTTGTGTGTGTGTTCCCCGACACCGCGTCGCTGGTTTATATCGCGAGCTGCGCCCTCGTTATCTGTCTGTCACTCTGTGTCATTTATATCGCTCGTTCCCCATTGTACTGCGCTGCAGCATATGTGGGCGACTTATAACTAAACGATGATAATAATATATACTGTACAGTGACCTCAGGACCCCAGGTTATTAGGGATGGGCTCAGGTAGTCCTGCGCTTATATCTAATGTAGGGTTCCAGAGAGCGTATTTTCCTGCCGCATTATACAGTGTACAGCTAATTCAGGTCTCTTCACGTGTACAGAGCTCTGCAAACCTCACAGGTCTCTTCTTCACATGTACAGAGCTTCCCTAACCTCACGGGTCTCTTCTTCACATGTACAGAGCTTTCCCAACCTCACAGGTCTCTAATTCACATGTACAGAGCTCTGCAAACCTCACAGGTCTCTTCTTCACATGTACAGTGCTCTCCAAACCTCACAGGTCTCTTCTTCACATGTACAGTGCTCTCCAAACCTCACAGCTCTCTTCTTCACACGTACAGAGCTTCCCAAACCTCACAGGTCTCTTCTTCACATGTAAAGAGCTTCCCAAACCTCACAGGTCTCTTCTTCACATGTACAGAGCTTTCCAAACCTCACAGGTCTCTTCTTCACATGTACAGAGCTTCCCAAACCTCACATGTCTCTTCTTCACATGTACAGAGCTTCCCAAACCTCACAGGTCTCTTCTTCACATGTACAGAGCTTCCCAAACCTCACAGGTCTCTTCTTCACATGTACAGAGCTTTCCCAACCTCACAGGTCTCTTCTTCACATGTACAGAGCTTCCCTAACCTCACAGGTCTCTTCTTCACATGTACAGAGCTTTCCCAAACCTCACAGGTCTCTTCTTCACATGTACAGAGCTTCCCAAACCTCACAGGTCTCTTCTTAATGTGTGCAGAGCTTCCCAAATCTCACAGGTCTCTTCTTCACATGTACAGAGCTTCCCAAACCTCACAGGTCTCTTCTTCACACGTACAGAGCTTTCCAAACCTCACAGGTCTCTTCTTAACACGCACAGAGCTTTCCAAACCTCACAGGTCTCTTCTTCACGTGTACAGAGCTCTGCAAACCTCACAGGTCTCTTCTTCACATGTACAGAGCTCTGCAAACCTCACAGGTCTCTTCTTCACATGTACAGTGCTCTCCAAACCTCACAGGTCTCTTCTTCACATGTACAGTGCTCTCCAAACCTCACAGGTCTCTTCTTCACATGTACAGTGCTCTCCAAACCTCACAGCTCTCTTCTTCACACGTACAGAGCTTCCCAAACCTCACAGGTCTCTTCTTCACACGTACAGAGCTTTCCAAACCTCACAGGTCTCTTCTTAACACGCACAGAGCTTTCCAAACCTCACAGGTCTCTTCTTCACGTGTCGGTAACCTGAGATTACACAAAGGAGCGGCCCTGCCTGTTTCCTATGTGGATACGCCTCTGGCAGTGATATCGTGCTGACCTTTTACAGCCTCAGTGACTCAGAGATAAACTGCCCCCGTGTCTCAGCCTCGCACAGTGACAGAGCGGTGACCTGGGGTGCAGAGCCCGAGAGAAAGACAGGTCAGGTGGCGGTATATAATCTCAGCGCACCTATATACCCATACAGCTGATCGGCTGCACACTGGTAGAGAGAGGTCAGGTGGGGATACATTGGGAGTGGGTGCTGTGTGATGAGGGGATACATTGGGAGTGGGTGCTGTGCAAGGAGGGGATACATTGGGAGTGGGTGCTGTGTGAGGAGGGGATACATTGGGAGTGGGTGCTGTGTGAGGTGGGGGTACATTGGGAGTGGGTGCTGTGTGAGGAGGGGATACATTGGGAGTGGGTGCTGTGTGAGGAGGGGATACATTGGGAGTGGGTGCTGTGTGAGGAGGGGATACATTGGGAGTGGGCGCTGTGTGAGGAGGGGATACATTGGGAGTGGGTGCTGTGTGAGGAGGGGATACATTGGGAGTGGGTGCTGTGTGAGGAGGGGATACATTGGGAGTGGGTGCTGTGTGAGGAGGGGATACATTGGGAGTGGGTGCTGTGTGAGGAGGGGATACATTGGGAGTGGGCGCTGTGTGAGGAGGGGATACATTGGGAGTGGGTGCTGTGTGAGGAGGGGATACATTGGGAGTGAGTGCTGTGCGAGGAGGGGATACATTGGGAGTGGGTGCTGTGTGAGGATGGGATACATTGGGAGTGGGTGCTGTGTGAGGAGGGGATACATTGGGAGTGGGTGCTGTGTGAGGAGGGGATACATTGGGAGTGGGTTCTGTGTGAGGAGGGGATACATTGGGAGTGAGTGCTGTGTCAGGAGGGGATACATTGGGAGTGGGTGCTGTGTGAGGTGGGGATACATTGGGAGTGGGTGCTGTGTGATGAGGGGATACATTGGGAGTGGGTGCTGTGCAAGGAGGGGATACATTGGGAGTGGGTGCTGTGTGAGGAGGGGATACATTGGGAGTGGGTGCTGTGTGAGGTGGGGGTACATTGGGAGTGGGTGCTGTGTGAGGAGGGGATACATTGGGAGTGGGTGCTGTGTGAGGAGGGGATACATTGGGAGTGGGTGCTGTGTGAGGAGGGGATACATTGGGAGTGGGCGCTGTGTGAGGAGGGGATACATTGGGAGTGGGTGCTGTGTGAGGAGGGGATACATTGGGAGTGAGTGCTGTGCGAGGAGGGGATACATTGGGAGTGGGTGCTGTGTGAGGATGGGATACATTGGGAGTGGGTGCTGTGTGAGGAGGGGATACATTGGGAGTGGGTGCTGTGTGAGGAGGGGATACATTGGGAGTGGGTTCTGTGTGAGGAGGGGATACATTGGGAGTGAGTGCTGTGTCAGGAGGGGATACATTGGGAGTGGGTGCTGTGTGAGGTGGGGATACATTGGGAGTGGGTGCTGTGTGATGAGGGGATACATTGGGAGTGGGTGCTGTGCAAGGAGGGGATACATTGGGAGTGGGTGCTGTGTGAGGAGGGGATACATTGGGAGTGGGTGCTGTGTGAGGTGGGGGTACATTGGGAGTGGGTGCTGTGTGAGGAGGGGATACATTGGGAGTGGGTGCTATGTGAGGAGGGGATACATTGGGAGTGGGTGCTGTGTGAGGAGGGGATACATTGGGAGTGGGTCCTGTGTGAGGAGGGGGTACATTGGGAGTGGGTGCTGTGCGAGGAGGGGATACATTGGGAGTGGGTCCTGTGTGAGGAGGGGATACATTGGGAGTGGGTGCTGAGTGAGGAGGGGATACATTGGGAGTGGGTGCTGTGTGAGGAGGGATACATTGGGAGTGGGTGCTGTGCGAGGAGGGGATACATTGGGAGTGGGTGCTGTGCGAGGAGGGGATACATTGGGAGTGGGTGCTGTGCGAGGAGGGGATACATTGGGAGTGGGTGCTGTGCGAGGAGGGATACATTGGGAGTGGGTGCTGTGTGAGGAGGGATACATTGGGAGTGGGTGCTGTGTGAGGAGGGGATACATTGGGAGTGGTTGCTGTGTGAGGAGGGGATACATTGGGAGTGGGTGCTGTGTGAGGAGGGGATACATTGGGAGTGGGTGCTGTGTGAGGAAGGGATACATTGGGAGTGGGTGCTGTGTGAGGAGGGGGTACATTGGGAGTGGGTGCTGTGTGAGGAGGGGATACATTGGGAGTGGGTGCTGTGCTTGGAGGGGATACATTGGGAGTGGGTGCTGTGTGAGGAGGGGATACATTGGGAGTGGGTCCTGTGCGAGGAGGGGATACATTGGGAGTGGGTGCTGGTTGAGGAGGGGATACATTGGGAGTGGGTGCTGTGTGAGGAGGGGATACATTGGGAGTGGGTGCTGTGTGAGGAGGGGATACATTGGGAGTGGGTGCTGTGCGAGGAGGGGATACATTGGGGGTGGGTGCTGTGTGAGGAGGGGATACATTGAGAGTGGTTGCTGTGTGAGGAGGGGATACATTGGGTGTGGGTGCTGTGTGAGGAGGGGATACATTGGGAGTGGGTTCTGTGTGAGGAGGGGATACATTGGGAGTGAGTGCTGTGTCAGGAGGGGATACATTGGGAGTGGGTGCTGTGTGAGGTGGGGATACATTGGGAGTGGGTGCTGTGTGATGAGGGGATACATTGGGAGTGGGTGCTGTGCAAGGAGGGGATACATTGGGAGTGGGTGCTGTGTGAGGAGGGGATACATTGGGAGTGGGTGCTGTGTGAGGTGGGGGTACATTGGGAGTGGGTGCTGTGTGAGGAGGGGATACATTGGGAGTGGGTGCTCTGTGAGGAGGGGATACATTGGGAGTGGGTGCTGTGTGAGGAGGGGATACATTGGGAGTGGGTCCTGTGTGAGGAGGGGGTACATTGGGAGTGGGTGCTGTGCGAGGAGGGGATACATTGGGAGTGGGTCCTGTGTGAGGAGGGGATACATTGGGAGTGGGTGCTGAGTGAGGAGGGGATACATTGGGAGTGGGTGCTGTGTGAGGAGGGATACATTGGGAGTGGGTGCTGTGCGAGGAGGGGATACATTGGGAGTGGGTGCTGTGCGAGGAGGGGATACATTGGGAGTGGGTGCTGTGCGAGGAGGGGATACATTGGGAGTGGGTGCTGTGCGAGGAGGGATACATTGGGAGTGGGTGCTGTGTGAGGAGGGATACATTGGGAGTGGGTGCTGTGTGAGGAGGGGATACATTGGGAGTGGTTGCTGTGTGAGGAGGGGATACATTGGGAGTGGGTGCTGTGTGAGGAGGGGATACATTGGGAGTGGGTGCTGTGTGAGGAAGGGATACATTGGGAGTGGGTGCTGTGTGAGGAGGGGGTACATTGGGAGTGGGTGCTGTGTGAGGAGGGGATACATTGGGAGTGGGTGCTGTGCTTGGAGGGGATACATTGGGAGTGGGTGCTGTGTGAGGAGGGGATACATTGGGAGTGGGTCCTGTGCGAGGAGGGGATACATTGGGAGTGGGTGCTGGTTGAGGAGGGGATACATTGGGAGTGGGTGCTGTGTGAGGAGGGGATACATTGGGAGTGGGTGCTGTGTGAGGAGGGGATACATTGGGAGTGGGTGCTGTGCGAGGAGGGGATACATTGGGGGTGGGTGCTGTGTGAGGAGGGGATACATTGAGAGTGGTTGCTGTGTGAGGAGGGGATACATTGGGTGTGGGTGCTGTGTGAGGAGGGGATACATTGGGTGTGGGTTCTGTGTGAGGAGGGGATACATTGGGAGTGAGTGCTGTGTCAGGAGGGGATACATTGGGAGTGGGTGCTGTGTGAGGTGGGGGTACATTGGGAGTGGGTGCTGTGTGAGGAGGGGGTACATTGGGAGTGGGTGCTGTGTGAGATGGGGATACATTGGGAGTGGGTGCTGTGTGAGGTGGGGGTACATTGGGAGTGGGTGCTGTGTGAGGAGGGGATACATTGGGAGTGGGTGCTATGTGAGGAGGGGATGCATTGGGAGTGGGTGGTGTGTGAGGAGGGGATACATTGGGAGTGGGTGGTGTGTGAGGAGGGGATACATTGGGAGTGGGTGCTGTGTGAGGAGGGGATACATTGGGAGTGGGTGCTGTGTGAGGAGGGGATACATTGGGAGTGGGTGCTGTGCGAGGAGGGGATACATTGGGAGTGGGTCCTGTGTGAGGAGGGGATACATTGGGAGTGGGTGCTGTGTGAGGAGGGGATACATTGGGAGTGGGTGCTGTGCGAGGAGGGGATACATTGGGAGTGGGTGCTGTGCGAGGAGGGGATACATTGGGAGTGGGTGCAGTGCGAGGAGGGGATACATTGGGAGTGGGTGCTGTGTGAGGAGGGATACATTGGGAGTGGGTGCTGTGTGAGGAGGGGATACATTGGGAGTGGGTGCTGTGTGAGGAGGGGATACATTGGGAGTGGTTGCTGTGTGAGGAGGGGATACACTGGGAGTGGGTGCTGTGTGAGGAGAGGATACATTGGGAGTGGGTGCTGTGTGAGGAGGGGATACATTGGGAGTGGGTGCTGTGCGAGGAGGGGATACATTGGGAGTGGGTTCTGTGTGAGGAGGGGATACATTGGGAGTGGGTCCTGTGCGAGGAGGGGATACATTGGGAGTGGGTGCTGGTTGAGGAGGGGATACATTGGGAGTGGGGGTTGTGTGAGGAGGGGATACATTGGGAGTGGGTGCTGTGTGAGGAGGGGATACTTTGGGAGTGGGTGCAGTGTGAGGTGGGGGTACATTGGGAGTGGGTGCTGTGTGAGGAGGGGGTACATTGGGGGTGGGTCCTGTGCGAGGAGGGGATACATTGGGAGTGGGTGCTGGTTGAGGAGGGGATACATTGGGAGTGGGGGCTGTGTGAGGAGGGGATACATTGGGAGTGGGTGCTGTGTGAGGAGGGGATACTTTGGGAGTGGGTGCTGTGTGAGGTGGGGGTACATTGGGAGTGGGTGCTGGTTGAGGAGGGGATACATTGGGAGTGGGTGCTGTGTGAGGTGGGGGTACATTGGGAGTGGGTGCTGTGTGAGGAGGGGATACATTGGGAGTGGGTGCTGTGTGAGGAGGGGATACTTTGGGAGTGGGTGCTGTGTGAGGTGGGGGTACATTGGGAGTGGGTGCTGTGTGAGGAGGGGATACATTGGGAGTGGGTGCTGTGTGAGGAGGGGATACATTGGGAGTGGGTCCTGTGTGAGGAGGGGGTACATTGGGAGTGGGTGCTGTGCGAGGAGGGGATACATTGGGAGTGGGTCCTGTGTGAGGAGGGGATACATTGGGAGTGGGTGCTGTGTGAGGAGGGGATACATTGGGAGTGGTTGCTGTGTGAGGAGGGGATACACTGGGAGTGGGTACTGTGTGAGGAGAGGATACATTGGGAGTGGGTGCTGTGTGAGGAGGGGATACATTGGGAGTGGGTGCTGTGCGAGGAGGGGATACATTGGGAGTGGGTTCTGTGTGAGGAGGGGATACATTGGGAGTGGGTCCTGTGCGAGGAGGGGATACATTGGGAGTGGGTGCTGGTTGAGGAGGGGATACATTGGGAGTGGGGGCTGTGTGAGGAGGGGATACATTGGGAGTGGGTGCTGTGTGAGGAGGGGATTCTTTGGGAGTGGGTGCTGTGTGAGGTGGGGGTACATTGGGAGTGGGTGCTGTGTGAGGAGGGGGTACATTGGGGGTGGGTGCTGTGTGAGGTGGGGGTACATTGGGAGTGGGTGCCCCTGTCAGGCACCATGCTGTCCCAGCAGTGTGTGTGTCCCCTGGTCAGGTGACCACCTCTGTGCCCCTCACAGGCGGGGATCAGACACGCACGGAGATGCCACGTAGGAGAGAGCCTGCGAGCCTGGCCAGCGCCTGTCTGCAGAACATCGCGCACAACATGCAGAGCATCTGGGTGAAAGATTACGCTGAAAACTACATGGAGAAATATAACTTCCTGTACGTGGAGGGGCCCTTCAACCAACTGGGTGAGTGTCACTGTCCTAGAGGTGACTGCATGCGTACAGGACAGGTATAGGGGGAGGGGTCCCTGTAATAGAGGAGTGATAGGTACAAGACAGTTATAGGGGGAGGGTTCCTGTAATAGAGGAGAGATTGGTACAGGACAGTTATTGGGGGAGGGTCCCTGTAATAGAGGAGAGATTGGTACAGGACAGTTATAGGGGGAGGGGTCCCTGTAATAGAGGAGAGATAGGTACAGGGCAGTTATACGGGAGGGTCCCTGTAATAGAGATAGGTACAGGGCAGTTATAGGGGGAGGGGTCCCTGTAATAGAGGAGAGATAGGTACAGGGCAGTTATACGGGAGGGTCCCTGTAATAGAGATAGGTACAGGGCAGTTATAGGGGGAGGGATCCCTGTAATAGAGGAGAGATAGGTACAGGACAGTTATAGGGGGAGGGGTCCCTGTAATAGAGGAGAGATAGGTACAGGACAGTTATAGGGGGAGGGGTCCCTGTAATAGAGGAGAGATAGGTACAGGACAGTTATAGGGGGAGGGGTCCCTGTAATAGAGGAGAGATAGGTACAGGACAGTTATAGGGGGAGGGGTCCCTGTAATAGAGGAGAGATAGGTACAGGACAGTTATGTATTTTATTATGTAGATGCTGTTCTTGTAGTTGCCACTAGATGAAAACTGAAAGGAACCCTTTTTTCTCTGCCAAAGAGCTGAAGGCTTTGTTACTGGATACACACATCTGCACCCTCTGCAGCAGACTCCCCCGGGAAGTTTTCACGCACTAGCACTGAGAAAAAGGGATTACCGGCGCCTATAAAGTCCATTAAGTGAATATCAATAAATATCAAACCAATCCTTGGAAAGTCCCAATAATGTCCTTAAGGTGAATGGGCAGAGACGGGGTGGATAGAAAACTCTCACCATGCAGCAGTGCAATATGTGGAGAAAAGACAACAAAACAAATTATGGTGCAGTATGCCAATCAATGTTGACAAAAAACAGTGAATACTAAACAACACAAAACAAACATAACAGACAAACAAGACAGACACTAGCAAGGCTTGAGATAAAACACAGAGCTATTTAATAACAACACATAATGCTGGGTGCCCTTTGGAATGCTCGCTCCCTTTCTAAAAAGTTCCTCTCTGTACATGACTTTTTTCTCTCTCACTCTCTGCTCCTATTTGCTATAACTGAGACCTGGCTCACTCAGTCTGACTCTGCTCTGGAAGTTGCCCTCTCTCATGGTGGCCTTTCCTTCTCCCACACTCCGCGCCCTGATGGCAGGGGGGGAGGTGTGGTGCTCCTGCTCTCCTCTCTCTGCCGCTACCGAACCGTTCCTATTCCCCCCTCTTGCTTTTCCCTCCTTTTGAGGCTCACACTGTCCAGATCTTCTCTCCTCTCCCTGTCCACGAGGCGGTCATCTATCGCCCACCTACATTTACTCATTCCCCTTCTGTCTTTCTCTCTCACTTTGAATCCTGGCTCTCTTTCTTTCTCTCCTCAGACTCCCCTGTTCTTCTCCTTGGGGGACTTCAATTGCCACATTGATGACACTTCTCTCCCATGGGCTTCGCGCTTTCTCTCTCTAACCTCTTCTTTTGGCCTTCAACAGTGGACTGCAGCCAGCACCCACAAGGATGGCCACTACCTAGACCTGGTTTTCACTAAAAACTTCTTTCTCCGATTTCTCCATTTCCCCTTTTCCTCTCTCTGACCATCACCTCATCTCATTCTCTATCTCACTTCTCCCCTTCTTCACCTCCATCTACCCCCCCGGTTCTGCAGAAACCTGCGCTCTATTAACCTACCAGACATTGAGTCCACTTTACGCACCTCCCTCAGCTCTGCTACAGACCCTGACAACCTGGTCAGGAACTACAACTCTGCCTTATCCTCCTCTCTTGATCTACATGCCCCGCTTTCTCTCTGCCGTCCTCGCCCTTCTAACCCCAGACCCTGGCTAAACTCACACACACGCTGCGTTCCTGCTCTCGTTCCTCTGAACGCCTCTGGAGGAAATCTCATACTCTCGCAGACTTCCTTCACTACAAATTTATCCTATCCTGTTTCAACTCTGCCCTCTCGCAAGCTAAACAAGCCTACTTTTCTTCTCTAATTAACACGCACAAGTCTAACCCACAATGACTCTTCTCTGTCTTTGATTCTTTACTCAAACCACCCTCAGCTGCCTCTTCTTCCTCCATCTCCGCTCAGGACTTTGCTGACTATTTTAAGGAAAAGGTGGAATCCATTCACCTGAACATCCTGTCTGTTTCCTCCTCCCATCCTACACCGCTTCCTAACTCTCCTCCTGCCTTCCTAGACTCTTTTTCCATTGTCTCAGAGGAGGATGTGTCATTGTTGATCTCCTCTTCTCCCTCTACCACTTGCACTCTTGACCCCATTCCCTCCCATCTCCTTAAAACTCTTGGTCCTACTATAATCCCAACGCTCACACACATTGTGAACTCCTCACTCTACTTTGGTACCTTTCCATCCTCCTTCAAACAGGCAACAGTCATACCATTACTCAAAAATAGCAAGCTTGACCCTACCTGTCTTTCTAACTATCGACCTGTTTCCCTCTTGCCTTTTGCCTCTAAACTTCTTGAACGTCTTGTATTCTCTCGCTTGCTCCATTTTCTCAACACCCATTCTCTCCTAGACCCTCTACAATTTGGCTTCCGCACTGCTCAATCCACTGAAACAGCCCTCACTAAAATAACTGAGGACCTCCATGCTACCAAAGACAGAGGTCATTACACTCTGCTCATATTATTCGACCTCTCTGCAGCATTTGACACCGTGGACCACCCTATTCTCCTTCACATTCTCCATACTCTTGGTATTCGGAACAAAGCTCTATCCTGGAATCTCCTCTTACCTCTCCCATCGTACTTTCAGTGTCTCTTCTGCTAACACCTCCTCCTCCTCTATTGATCTTTATGTGGGGGTACCCCAGGGTTCTGTCCTGGGACCTCTTTTCTTTTCTCTGTTCACACTTTCTCTAGGTGACCTAATCCCATCACTAGGATTTAAATATCACCCCTAGGCTGACGACACACAAATCTACTTTTCAACCCCTGACCTTACACCTGCTGTACAAACCAACGTTTCTGAATGTCTCTCTGCTATATCATCCTGGATGGCCCTCTGCTGCCTTAAACTCAACATGGCAAAAACAGAGATTCTCATACTTCCTTCCAAACCTGGCCCTACTACCTCCTTCCACATTACTTTTGGAAGTACCATCATTCACCCGGTAACCCAAGCACGCTGCCTAGGGGTCACACTTGACATTCAAAACGTTTCTAAAACCTGTCGCTTTTTCCTCCGTTATATCACAAAGATACGCCCGTTCCTCTGTTGCTCGATTGCTAAAACTCTGACTCAGGCCCTCTTTCTCTCCCGTCTTGATTACTGTAACCTCCTGCTGTCCGACCTTCCTGCCTCTCACCTGTCTCCCTTACAATCTATCCTTAACGCTGCTGCCAGAATCGCTCTGCTCTTTCCTAAATCTGTCTCAGCATCTCTCCTGCTAAAATTACTCTCCTGGCTTCCGATCAAATCCCGCATCTCACACTCAATTCTCCTCCTCACTTTTAAAGCTTTACATTCTTCTGCCCCTCCTTACATCTCAGCCCTAATTTCTCATTATGCACCATCCCGACTCTTGCGTTCTTCTCAAGGATGTCTTTTCTCTACCCCCTTTGTATCTAAAGCCCTCTCCCACCTTAAACCTTTCTCACTGACTGGCCCGCACCTCTGTAATGCCCTTTGTAGAGGGAGAGGGATTTGGCCCGTTATTAAAGGGGTTGCACCCCATATGCCCACCCCCTGACCTCACCAGGGAGGCAAGGGGTTAACTGGACTGCGGTCCAGGAATGTGGTTTACACCTTGTCATGTCAGGAAAATGTATGTTCCCATGTTTCATTATAATCCTGTATTTTAATGTTTTAAAGTGCATTTCTGTATCTCAGGTTCTGGAGGTCACAGAGAGTTGAAATTTGGCCAATATTTAGAGTCACTGTAGGCATTACGAACTGGCAAATTTCGACCCACTGAGCCCACCAGAATGGAACTTATTAATATGTGTAGATATTAAAGTGTATATGTATGGTATTTTGGATCTGTTCTGAAAATGCAGACTCCATCTGCTACGCTAATAGGTCATGAAGGGCAGCCGGATGATTGAGCATAAGCACTGTGATCAAAAGTTAACTGCCCTGATTGTTTACACTAGGAACCAAGTACTAATCAACAGACTCTGCCACTCTTATTGTTACCTGGGGGCAGAGAATCATCAAACTGGAGTGGTTTGTAAGTGTTATGTCTACACCTACAAACAATGCAGATCCTATCAGATACTTCATTTGGAAGACTGGTTGTCGCCCCTGATTTAATTATGGGGCTACAGAAATAAGACCCTCAGAGTCCCAGTACACATGGGCTAATTAGCAGGGGGGCATGGGTTAATCTGTGTCTCCACGTTAGGGATTGGATACAGATAATTGTTCACCAATAGTCTGTATTCAATGTTAAGAATAGGGTTACACAGGTATATAAACTGTGTCAACCCTACAGTTTTTAGTTGTTCTTCTGATTCCACCTGGAATGTCACCGGATTGCTGGAGAATTGCTAGCTGATACTTCTCCATCCCCCAACCCTAAGTAAGTGTTACCTTCTTGCCTGTTAATTGTACTATATTGCTGTGTTCACCTTTTTAAGGAATAAATTATATTTTATTATATCTAAGCCTCGTTCAGTTCAACCCAGATATTTGGCCAAATTTCAACTCTCTGTGACCTCCAGAACCAGAGATACAGAAATGCACTTTAAAACATCTTTAAAATACAGGATTATAATGAAACATGGGAACAGGGGAACATACATTTTCCTGACATGACAAGGTGTAAACCACATTCCTGGACCGCAGTCCATTTAACCCCTTGCCTCCCTGGTGAGGTCAGGGGGTGGCCATATGGGGTGCAACCCCTTTAAAACCGGGCCAACCCCCTCTCCCTCTACACCTCCCCTTCTTAATGGGTGACCTGTGGCCCTCTGGCCCTAACGGGGAGTGGGGCACTGCTGGCACCCTTAACGAACTCAGTCTCAGAGGGATAGTCCTGACGTGAAAGTCCATCAGCATTGCTGTTTTCACTACCCTTTTTGTGCTGAATAGTAAACTCGAATTCTTGTAAGGCCAAGCTCCACCTTAGCAACTTGGCATTCTCCCCTGATGCCCTCTGCAGCCAACTCAGGGGGTTGTGGTCTGTGAGGACCGTGAAAGCCCTTCCATACACATAGGGCTGGAGTTTTTTGAGTGCCCACACAATGGCCAAGCACTCTTTCTCAATGGTGGCATAGGCCACTTCTCTGGGGAGTAGTTTTCGGCTGAGGTACACCACATGGTGCTCTCTACCGTCGTCCCCCACTTGGCTCAACACAGCCCCAATGCCAAAGTCCGAGGCATCAGTCTGTATAAGAAAATGTTTGGAGTAGTCCGGGGCAGCCAGTATGAGGGCTCCAGCAAGAGCAGTTTTCAACGCCTGAAACGCCGTTTCGCAGGCAGGAGTCCAGGTAATAAGCACAGGCAGTTGCTTCCTAGTCCGATCAGTCAGGGGTTTGGCCACGGCGCTGTACTGTGGGACAAATTTCCTATAGTACCCTGCGGTGCCCAAAAATGCCATGACCTGTTTCTTGGTTTTTGGAACAGGCCACTGAACTATGGCTTCTACCTTGGCTGGCTCTGGTTTGAGGTGCCCTCCACCCACCCTGTGCCCTAAGTACAGGACCTCTGCCATCCCTACCATACACTTAGTGGGTTTCAAGGTAAGCCAAGCCTCCCTGATCCTATCCAGCACCGCAGCTAAGTGGGAGTCCCAGGAATTACTAAAGACAGCAATGTCATCTAAGTAATCCCTGTCATAGCTCTGCATCCCTTCCAGTAACCTATTGAGATGTGTAACCCTATTCTTAACATTGAATACAGACTATTGGTGAACAATTATCTGTATCCAATCCCTAATGTGGAGACACAGATTAACCCATGCCCCCCAGCTAATTGGCCTATGTGTACTGGGACTCTATGAGTAGCCCCATAATTAAATCAGGGGCGACGACCAGTCTACCAAATGAAGAATCTGCATTGTTTGTAGGTGTAGACATAACATTTACAAACCACTCCAGTTTGATGATTCTCCACCCTCAGGTAACAATTAGAGTGGCAGAGTCTGTTGATTAGTACTTGGTCTGTTGATTAGTACTTAGTGTAAACAATCAGGGCAGTAAACTTTTGATCACAGTGCTTAGGCTCAATCAGCCGGCTGCCCTTCATGACCTATTAGCATAGCAGATGGAGTCTGCATTTTCAGAACAGATCCAAAATACCATACATATACACTTTAATATCTACACATATTAATAAGTTCCATTCTGGTGGGCTCAGTGGGTCGAAATTTGCCAGTTTTTAATGCCTACAGTGACTCCACATATTGGCCAAATATCAACTCTCTTCGACCTCCAGAACTGGAGATCCAGAAATGCACTTTAAAACATCTTTAAAATACAGGATTATAATGAAACATGGGAACAGGGGAACATACATTTTCATGACATGACAAGGTGTAAACCACATTCCTGGACCGCAGTCCAGTTAACCCCTTGCCTACCTGGTGAGGTCAGGGGGTGGCCATATGGGGTGCAACTCCTTTAATACCAGGCCAACCCCCTCTCCCTCTACACCTCCCCTTCTTAAGGGGTTCAAGGTAAGTCCAGCCTCCCTGATCCTTTCCAGCACCGCAGCTACATGTCCTAAGTGGGAGTCCCAGGAATTACTAAAGACAGCAATGTCATCTAAGTTAGCCCTGGCATAGCTCTGCATCCCTTCCAGTAACCTATTGACCAGGCGTTGGAAGGTAGCCGGGGCATTCTTCATCCCGAATGGCATCACTATAAACTCATAGAGGCCACTTGGAGTGATGAATGCTGGCTTCTCCGTAGCGTCCAGGGTCAGTGGGATTTGCCAATAGCCTTTGCTCAAATCCATGGTGGTCAGATACTTTGCTCCCGCGAGTTCATCCAGTAACTCACCCATGCGGGGCATGGGGTAAGCATCTGACACCGTCCCAGCGTTGAGCAACCGGTAGTCCACACAAAACCGGGTGGTCTTGTCCTTCTTAGGGACTAGAACTACCGGGCTTGCCCAAGGACTCTGGGACGGAGTAATTACCCCTAGGGTCAGCATCTCCTCTATCTCCCTCTCCATACTGGTCTTGACCTCTGATGACACTCTATAAGCATGCTTATGCAGAGGCTGCAGGTCCCCTGTGTGCACTGGGTGTTTTGTGAGATATGTGGTCCCTGGCATGTCAGTGAAGAGGGCCCTAAACTTATAGTAGCTAGCATGTCCTTGGCTTCTACCTGCTGCCTAGCACTCAACTGTGCCCCTATCTCTACCTGCTCCACAGTGTTTCCCTGCCTAGCCTCCCGTAGGAGATCAGGCAGAGCATTGCTCGCCGGATCCTCCAGCATTGGGCTACAAATGGCCATTACTGCTCCCATACTCGGTGCTCTGTATTCTTTCAGCATATTGACGTGATATGTCTTAGGCCTCTCAGGCTCTACCTGAACGTTGTTGTACTCATTCACCTTTCGGATAACCGGGTACGGTCCCGACCAGGCAGCCATCAACTTGTTCTCCCGAGTGGGTTTGAGAACAAGCACCTGCTGTCCTGGGATGAATTCTCTGCTACGGGCATTCCGGTCATACCATCGCTTTTGCTTGGTCTGAGCGGCCCTGAGGTGGTCCTGGGACACCCCCATGAGCATCTCTAACCGGTCTCGGAGATCTACTACATACTGGATCACTGAAGCATCAGTAGCAGTAGCCTCCCCTTCCCATCCCTCACGGAATAGGTCCAGAGGTCCACGTACCCTGCGGCCATATAGTAGCTCGAAGGGGGAGAAGCCTGTAGATTCCTGCGGTACCTCTCGGTAGGCAAACAGCAAGTGCTGTAAATGAATCTCCCAGTCTTTCCCCTCCGCCTCTATAAAGGTCCGAAGCATCTGCTTCAGGGTACCATTAAACCTCTCACATAATCCGTTTGTCTGGGGATGGTAAGGGGTAGTGCGCCGGTGCTATACACCGCATGCATCCCAGAGACAATGTAAAAGTTCACTCATGAACTGCGACCCCTGATCGGTTAGGATCTCACTAGGGAAACCTACCCTAGAAAAAATGTTCAGCAAAGCTGCTGCCACTGTCTTGGCATCTATGGTGCCAAGCGCTTCCGCCTCAGGGTACTGGGTGGCAAAATCCACCACCGTGAGGATGTAGCGCTTCCCTGACCTGCTAGGAATCATAAGGGGTCCTACAAGATCCATTGCTACTTTCTGGAAGGGTTCCCCTATTATCAGTAGGGGTTTCAGGGGTGCCTTCACACGGTCGCCCGCCTTACCCACTCGCTGGCAGGCATCACAAGAGCGGCAGAAATTGCCCACATCTCGAGATGCCCCCGGCCAGTAGTAACGCTGTAATAACCGGGCTCGCATTCTGTTGACCCCCTGATGTACCGCTAACGGAATAGAGTGAGCTACCCGTAACAGTTGCTGTCGGTACCCCTGGGGCACTACTAGCTGTCGCTTACCGGTCAATCCCTCCTCTATCCCTGGGTTCCCTTCTTCTCTATACAGGAGTCCCTTATCCCATAGGCAGTGCTCAGTGCCTTCCCCTGCCTGAGATTCGGACGCCCGAAGTCTCACGCCGGCCAGGGTAGGGTCTGTCTTCACTGCCTCCCTAAACTGGGATCCTAATTCTGGCCACCCCCCAGTCATGTCATTGTCCGGAGAATGGGGAAGGGTGAGGGGAAACAGTAAGTCAGTCTGTGGTTGCAACTGATCCTGGCTTACTTCCCCGGGCTCCTCTGCGCCCTCCGCTAACGTTGGTCCCAAAGGCTGGAGGACTGGCGCCGCCGCCATTGCCGCTGTCTGGCTCCGGGTAACCGCCGCCACTGCAGCGGGTTCGGCACTCGGTCGTAGGTGCAGGTCATCGGACCCAGATCGTTGCCAAGAAGAACTTCAGCATCCAAACCAGGTAAAACCCCCACCTCCCGCACACCCTGGCCCTCCCCCCAATCCAAAAAGATTCTGGCCACTTGCAGGAAACGTGGCTCTCCGTCGGCCACAGTGATCTGTATCCCAGGGCCTGGGATCAATTCCTCTGGCCGGACCATATCAGGTCGGACCAGGGTCACTGCAGCTCCTGTATCCAGCAAGCCGACTGCTTGCCGGTCACCGACTGTGACCGGGGTGAGATGTCTGCTCCGGCCGTCCGTCTGCTGCAGGTCAGCGCTGAGATGTCCTCTGCTCCTGGCTGTGGGCACCGATGAAACCGGGACAGGTGTTGCATGGGACGTCTCGCTGGGAGTTGGTTCCATGACCGGTCCGGAGTCTTTGGTGGAAGCCACCCGTACGCGGGCTACCGGCTTCGCTGCTGGGGTGCGTTGCCCATGATGGGGTCCGCCGGAACGCAGGGGTTCCGGGCAATCTGGTCTGATGTGACCAGGGCGGTTGCAGTTGTAGCACCGGAGCTTGTGCCGGAGCTCCCCCGCCTTCGGTGAACTGCTGCCCACAGGCGGCCTCTGAGTCCATTGGGGGGTATTGGCAGACTTTCTGGCCGGTGCTGCCGCCACCGCCGCCTTGGCTACTGCTTTGGCGGACATCAGGGCTCGGCTGGCCACATAGTCATCTGCAAGCCTCACCGCCTCCTGGTAAGTCTTGGGCTTCTTTTCGTACACCCAAGCCCTCACCACCGGTGGGCACTGCTGCATGAGCTGCTCCTGAAAGATGAGGTCCAGCAGGCGTTGGTAAGTCCGTGCCTCATAGACCTCCACCCAGCGTATCCCGTACAAAGCCATGCGGATCACGTAGGTAACATAGGACTCCTGGGGCTGCCTCTCTTCCTGCCGGAATTTACCCCGGTAGGCTTCAGGGGTAAAACCGTACTGAAACAACAGTTCATTCAGGTGGTCATAGTCATCAGCATACTTATCTGGAAGCGCCATCATCGTCTGCTTAGCCAAGCCGGACAGTAAGGGGTCCAAACGTGCAACCCTGTGCTGGGGAAGCACTTTGTACCGCCCACACTGTGTTTCAAAGTTCTTTAGAAAACTGTCGATCTGATCAGTACCTTCCACGAACTTGGTGAGACTGTGCTGATCCAGTTTGAGTTCATCTTTGTTGGGTTGGACAGGGGGGCAATAAGCGGGTCTGTTCACTGCCATAGTGATAAACTGCAGCCGCTCCTCCGGTGTCCCTCTGTCTCCCCACGCAGTAATCAGTGCCAACATTTCAGGGGTGAACGGACTGGTAGCCGCAGCAACTCGTTCCCTCCCCGAGATTCCGCCGCCCCGGCACTGGGTTCCTTCCCTGATCTCCGGGTGGCTGTAAAAGGGCAAGCTGAGCCGTATCCTGAGGCTCTGCAAGCCGGGCTTCATAGTCACCGATTGCGTCACCCATGTCTGCGACCTCCTGGTTCTCATAGGGCAGTCCATATTCACGGCACTTGTCTTTTAGCTGAGCTCGGGTCCTCATGTTGGATGAGTCTTCAGCCTCGCTCATGGTTCACGGTCGCAGCAGTGAGGTGGTGTTACAACTTGTGTTAACTGTTGCACTACTGTGTGTTCAATATCTTTAGTCCCAGGAACTCGCAATTACTCTCGAGTTCCCACTATATGACAGAGTCCCGCAGAACACTGTAATATAGGTTCAGTTCAATCCCACTGCTGCCACCATTTAATTATAGAACTTGTCACGGTAGCTTATGACAAGGTATAACGAACACCAAATACCTGGGTTGAACTGAACGAGGCTTAGATATAATAAAATATATTTATTCCTTAAAAAAGGTGAACACAGCAATATAGTACAATTAACAGACAAGAAGGTAACACTTACTTAGGGTTGGGGAATGGAGAAGTATCAGCTAGCAATTCTGCAGCAATCCGGTGACATTCCAGGTGGAATCAGAAGAACAACTAAAAACTGTAGGGTTGACACAGTTTATATACCTGTGTAACCCTATTCTTAACATTGAATACAGACTATTGGTGAACAATTATCTGTATCCAATCCCTAACGTGGAGACACAGATTAACCCATGCCCCCCAGCTAATTAGCCCATGTGTACTGGGACTCTATGGGTAGCTCCATAATTAAATCAGGGGCGATGACCAGTCTACCAAATGAAGTATCTGCATTGTTTGTAGGTGTAGACATAACACTTACAAACCACTCCAGTTTGATGATTCTCCACCCTCAGGTAACAATTAGAGTGGCAGAGTCTGTTGATTAGTACTTGGTCTGTTGATTAGTACTTAGTGTAAACAATCAGGGCAGTAAACTTTTGATCACAGTGCTTAGGCTCAATCAGCCGGCTGCCCTTCATGACCTATTAGCATAGCAGATGGAGTCTGCATTTTCAGAACAGATCCAAAATACCATACATATACACTTTAATATCTACACATATTAATAAGTTCCATTCTGGTGGGCTCGGTGGGTCGAAATTTGCCAGTTTTTAATGCCTACAGTGACTCCACATATTGGCCAAATATCAACTCTCTGCGACCTCCAGAACTGGAGATACAGAAATGCACTTTAAAACATCTTTAAAATACAGGATTATAATGAAACATGAGAACAAGGGAACATACATTTTCATGACATGACAAGGTGTAAACCACATTCCTGGACCGCAGTCCAGTTAACCCCTTGCCTCCCTGGTGAGGTCAGGGGGTGGCCATATGGGGTGCAACCCCTTTAATACCGGGCCAACCCCCTCTCCCTCTACACACATACAGCCACTCACTGACATACACACATCACACACAGCCACACACTGACATACACACAACACACTGACATACTGTCACACACTGATATATACACATCACACACACATACACATACAGCTACACACTGACATATACACATCACACACACACATACAGCCACACACTGAAACATATACACATCAGACACACATACAGCCACACACATCACACGCACATACAGCCACACACTGACATACACACATCACTCTGACATACACACATCACACTGACAAACAGCCACACACTGACATACAGCCACACACTGACATACACACACATACTGCCACGCACTGACATACACACAACACAATGACATACACACAACACACTGACATACACAAAACACACTGACATACAGCCACACACTGACATACCGCCACACACTGACATACCGCCACACACTGACATACCGCCACACACTGACATACCGCCACACACTGACATACCGCCACACACTGACATACCGCCACACACTGACATACCGCCAAACACTGACATACAGCCACACACTGACATACAGCCACATACCGCCACACACTGACATATAGCCACACACTGACATACAGCCACACACTGACATACAGCCACACACTGACATACAGCCACACACTGACATACACACAACACACTGACATACAGCCACACACTGACATACACACAACACACTGACATACAGCCACACACTGACATACCGCCACACACTGACATACACACTGACATACACACAATTGCTAAAACTCTGACTCAGGCCCTCTTTCTCTCCCGTCTTGATTACTGTAACCTCCTGCTGTCCGGCCTTCCTGCCTCTCACCTGTCTCCCCTACAATCTATCCTAAACGCTGCTGCCAGAATCATTTTACTCTTTCCTAAATCTGTCTCCGCGTATCCCCTCCTGAAATCCTTCTCCTGGCTTCCGATCAAATCCCGCATCTCACACTCCATTCTTCTCCTCACTTTTAAAGCTTTACATTCTTCTGCCCCTCTTTACATCTCAGCCCTAATTTCTCGCTATGCACCATCCCGACTCTTGCGTTCTGCTCAAGGATGTCTTCTTTCTACCCCCTTTGTATCTAAAGCCCTCTCTCGCCTTAAACCTTTTTCACTGACTGCCCCTCTGGAATGCCCTTCCCCTCAGTACCCGACTAGCCCCCTCTCTATCCACCTTTAAGACCCACCTTAAGACACACTTGCTTAAAGAAGCATATGAATAGCACTATGAATATTCTGAACACATGATACACAAAGCTTGGCCCCCTGCAGACGCAGTTACCAGAACTCCCTCCTACTGTCTCTGTACGTTCTCCCTACCTACCAATTAGACTGTAAGCTCCTCGGAGCAGGGACTCCTCTTCCTTAATGTTACTTTTATGTCTGAAGCACTTATTCCCATGATCTGATATTTATATTATCTGTTATTTATTTGATTACCACGTGTATTACTACTGTGAAGCGCTATGTACATTAATGGCGCTATATAAATAAAGACATACAATACAATACAATACACATATCACACACACATACAGCCACACACTGACACACACACACACACACTAACATACACACATCACACACATACACATACAGACACACACTGACATATACACATCACACACACATACAGCCACACACTGACATATACACATCACACAAACTGACATATACACATCAGCCACACACTGACATATACACATCATACACACTCATACAGCCACACACACACATACAGCCACATACACACAAGCCACATACTGAAATATACACATCACACACATACAGCTACACACTGAAACATATACACATCACACACACACACACATACAGCCACACACTAACATACACACATCACACACTGACATATACACATCACATAACACACATACTGCCACACACTGACATACACACAACACACTGACATACCGCCACACACTGAGATATACACATCACACACATACAGCCACACACTGACATACACACAACACACTGACATACCGCCACACACTGAGATATACACATCACACACATACAGCCACACACTGACATACACACATCACACACACTGACATATACACATAACACACACATACCGCCTCACACTGACGTACACACATCACGCACACAGCCACACACAACACACTGACATACTGTCACACACTGATATATACACACACATAAAGCCACACATACAGCCACACACTGACATACAGCCACACACTGACATACCGCCACACACTGACATACAGCCACACACTGACATACCGCCACACACTGACATACAGCCACACACTGACATACCGCCACACACTGACATACACACACACACTGACATACAGCCACACACTGACATACCGCCACACACTGACATACACACACACACTGACATACAGCCACACACTGACATACAGCCACACACTGACATACAGCCACACACTGACATACAGCCACACACTGACATACAGCCACACACTGACATACAGCCACACACTGACATACACACAACACACTGACATACACACAACACACTGACATACACACACACACTGACATACAGCCACACACTGACATACCGCCACACACTGACATACAGCCACACACTGACATACAGCCACACACTGACATACAGCCACCCACTGACGTACCGCCACATACTGACATACCGCCACACACTGACATACACACAACACACTGACATACCGCCACACACTGACATACCGCCACACACTGACATACCGCCACACACTGACATACCGCCACACACTGACATACAGCCACACACTGACATACCGCCACACACTGACATACCGCCACACACTGACATACCGCCACACACTGACATACAGCCACACAACGAACATACAGCCACACACTGACATACACACAACACACTGACATACACACAACACACTGACATACAGCCACACACTGACATACACACAACACACTGACATACAGCCACACACTGACATACACACAACACACTGACATACAGCCACACACTGACATACAGCCAGAAACTGACATACCGCCACACACTGACATACAGCCACACACTGACATACAGCCACACACTGACATACAGCCACACACTGACATACACACTGACATACAGCCACACACTGACATACACACTGACATACAGCCACACACTGACATACACACTGACATACAGCCACACACTGACATACACAAAACACACTGACATACAGCCACACACTGACATACACACAACACACTGACATACACAAAACACACTGACATACACACAACACACTGACATACACAAAACACACTGACATACAGCCACACACTGACATACAGCCACACACTGACATACACACACTGACATACAGCCACACACTGACATACAGCCACACACTGACATACAGCCACACACTGACATACCGCCACACACTGACATACAGCCACACACTGACATACAGCCACACACTGACATACACACTGACATACAGCCACACACTGACATACACACTGACATACAGCCACACACTGACATACACACTGACATACAGCCACACACTGACATACACAAAACACACTGACATACAGCCACACACTGACATACACAAAACACACTGACATACACACAACACACTGACATACACAAAACACACTGACATACAGCCACACACTGACATACAGCCACACACTGACATACACACACTGACATACAGCCACACACTGACATACCGCCACACACTGACATACCGCCACACACTGACATACCGCCACACACTGACATACAGCCACACAACGAACATACAGCCACACACTGACATACACACAACACACTGACATACACACAACACACTGACATACAGCCACACACTGACATACACACAACACACTGACATACAGCCACACACTGACATACACACAACACACTGACATACAGCCACACACTGACATACAGCCACAAACTGACATACCGCCACACACTGACATACAGCCACACACTGACATACAGCCACACACTGACATACACACTGACATACAGCCACACACTGACATACACACTGACATACAGCCACACACTGACATACACACTGACATACAGCCACACACTGACATACACAAAACACACTGACATACAGCCACACACTGACATACACACAACACACTGACATACACAAAACACACTGACATACACACAACACACTGACATACACAAAACACACTGACATACAGCCACACACTGACATACAGCCACACACTGACATACACACACTGACATACAGCCACACACTGACATACAGCCACACACTGACATACAGCCACACACTGACATACAGCCACACACTGACATACAGCCACACACTGACATACAGCCACACACTGACATACAGCCACACACTGACATACAGCCACACACTGACATACACACACACACTGACATACCGCCACACACTGACATACACACAACACACTGACATACACACAACACACTGACATACACAAAACACACTGACATACAGCCACACACTGACATACCGCCACACACTGACATACAGCCACACACTGACAAACACACACTGACATACAGCCACACACTGACATACACACAACACACTGACATACAGCCACACACTGACATACAGCCACACACTGACATACAGCCACACACTGACATACACACACACACTGACATACCGCCACACACTGACATACACACAACACACTGACATACACAAAACACACTGACATACAGCCACACACTGACATACCGCCACACACTGACATACCGCCACACACTGACATACAGCCACACACTGACATACACACACTGACATACACACAACACACTGACATACACACAACACACTGACATACAGCCACACACTGACATACAGCCACACACTGACATACAGCCACACACTGACATACCGCCACACACTGACATACACACAATTGCTAAAACTCTGACTCAGGCCCTCTTTCTCTCCCGTCTTGATTACTGTAACCTCCTGCTGTCCGGCCTTCCTGCCTCTCACCTGTCTCCCCTACAATCTATCCTAAACGCTGCTGCCAGAATCATTTTACTCTTTCCTAAATCTGTCTCCGCGTCTCCCCTCCTGAAATCCCTCTCCTGGCTTCCGATCAAATCCCGCATCTCACACTCCATTCTTCTCCTCACTTTTAAAGCTTTACATTCTTCTGCCCCTCTTTACATCTCAGCCCTAATTTCTCGCTATGCACCATCCCGACTCTTGCGTTCTGCTCAAGGATGTCTTCTTTCTACCCCCTTTGTATCTAAAGCCCTCTCTCGCCTTAAACCTTTTTCACTGACTGCCCCTCTGGAATGCCCTTCCCCTCAGTACCCGACTAGCCCCCTCTCTATCCACCTTTAAGACCCACCTTAAGACACACTTGCTTAAAGAAGCATATGAATAGCACTATGAATATTCTGAACACATGATACACAAAGCTTGGCCCCCTGCAGACGCAGTTACCAGAACTCCCTCCTACTGTCTCTGTACGTTCTCCCTACCTACCAATTAGACTGTAAGCTCCTCGGAGCAGGGACTCCTCTTCCTTAATGTTACTTTTATGTCTGAAGCACTTATTCCCATGATCTGATATTTATATTATCTGTTATTTATTTGATTACCACGTGTATTACTACTGTGAAGCGCTATGTACATTAATGGCGCTATATAAATAAAGACATACAATACAATACAATACACATATCACACACACATACAGCCACACACTGACACACACACACACACACTAACATACACACATCACACACATACACATACAGACACACACTGACATATACACATCACACACACATACAGCCACACACTGACATATACACATCACACAAACTGACATATACACATCAGCCACACACTGACATATACACATCATACACACTCATACAGCCACACACACACATACAGCCACATACACACAAGCCACATACTGAAATATACACATCACACACATACAGCTACACACTGAAACATATACACATCACACACACACACACATACAGCCACACACTAACATACACACATCACACACTGACATATACACATCACATAACACACATACTGCCACACACTGACATACACACAACACACTGACATACCGCCACACACTGAGATATACACATCACACACATACAGCCACACACTGACATACACACAACACACTGACATACCGCCACACACTGAGATATACACATCACACACATACAGCCACACACTGACGTACACACATCACGCACACAGCCACACACAACACACTGACATACTGTCACACACTGATATATACACACACATAAAGCCACACATACAGCCACACACTGACATACAGCCACACACTGACATACAGCCACACACTGACATACCGCCACACACTGACATACAGCCACACACTGACATACCGCCACACACTGACATACAGCCACACACTGACATACCGCCACACACTGACATACACACACACACTGACATACAGCCACACACTGACATACCGCCACACACTGACATACCGCCACACACTGACATACAGCCACACACTGACATACAGCCACACACTGACATACAGCCACACACTGACATACAGCCACACACTGACATACAGCCACACACTGACATACAGCCACACACTGACATACAGCCACACACTGACATACACACAACACACTGACATACAGCCACACACTGACATACACACAACACACTGACATACAGCCACACACTGACATACACACAACACACTGACATACAGCCACACACTGACATACAGCCAGAAACTGACATACCGCCACACACTGACATACAGCCACACACTGACATACAGCCACACACTGACATACAGCCACACACTGACATACACACTGACATACAGCCACACACTGACATACACACTGACATACAGCCACACACTGACATACACACTGACATACAGCCACACACTGACATACACAAAACACACTGACATACAGCCACACACTGACATACACACAACACACTGACATACACAAAACACACTGACATACACACAACACACTGACATACACAAAACACACTGACATACAGCCACACACTGACATACAGCCACACACTGACATACACACACTGACATACAGCCACACACTGACATACAGCCACACACTGACATACCGCCACACACTGACATACAGCCACACACTGACATACAGCCACACACTGACATACACACTGACATACAGCCACACACTGACATACACACTGACATACAGCCACACACTGACATACACACTGACATACAGCCACACACTGACATACACAAAACACACTGACATACAGCCACACACTGACATACACAAAACACACTGACATACACACAACACACTGACATACACAAAACACACTGACATACAGCCACACACTGACATACAGCCACACACTGACATACACACACTGACATACAGCCACACACTGACATACCGCCACACACTGACATACCGCCACACACTGACATACCGCCACACACTGACATACAGCCACACAACGAACATACAGCCACACACTGACATACACACAACACACTGACATACACACAACACACTGACATACAGCCACACACTGACATACACACAACACACTGACATACAGCCACACACTGACATACACACAACACACTGACATACAGCCACACACTGACATACAGCCACAAACTGACATACCGCCACACACTGACATACAGCCACACACTGACATACAGCCACACACTGACATACACACTGACATACAGCCACACACTGACATACACACTGACATACAGCCACACACTGACATACACACTGACATACAGCCACACACTGACATACACAAAACACACTGACATACAGCCACACACTGACATACACACAACACACTGACATACACAAAACACACTGACATACACACAACACACTGACATACACAAAACACACTGACATACAGCCACACACTGACATACAGCCACACACTGACATACAGCCACACACTGACATACACACACTGACATACAGCCACACACTGACATACAGCCACACACTGACATACAGCCACACACTGACATACAGCCACACACTGACATACAGCCACACACTGACATACAGCCACACACTGACATACAGCCACACACTGACATACAGCCACACACTGACATACACACACACACTGACATACCGCCACACACTGACATACACACAACACACTGACATACACACAACACACTGACATACACAAAACACACTGACATACAGCCACACACTGACATACCGCCACACACTGACATACAGCCACACACTGACAAACACACACTGACATACAGCCACACACTGACATACACACAACACACTGACATACAGCCACACACTGACATACAGCCACACACTGACATACAGCCACACACTGACATACACACACACACTGACATACCGCCACACACTGACATACACACAACACACTGACATACACAAAACACACTGACATACAGCCACACACTGACATACCGCCACACACTGACATACCGCCACACACTGACATACAGCCACACACTGACATACACACACTGACATACACACAACACACTGACATACACACAACACACTGACATACAGCCACACACTGACATACAGCCACACACTGACATACAGCCACACACTGACATACCGCCACACACTGACATACACACAATTGCTAAAACTCTGACTCAGGCCCTCTTTCTCTCCCGTCTTGATTACTGTAACCTCCTGCTGTCCGGCCTTCCTGCCTCTCACCTGTCTCCCCTACAATCTATCCTAAACGCTGCTGCCAGAATCATTTTACTCTTTCCTAAATCTGTCTCCGCGTCTCCCCTCCTGAAATCCCTCTCCTGGCTTCCGATCAAATCCCGCATCTCACACTCCATTCTTCTCCTCACTTTTAAAGCTTTACATTCTTCTGCCCCTCTTTACATCTCAGCCCTAATTTCTCGCTATGCACCATCCCGACTCTTGCGTTCTGCTCAAGGATGTCTTCTTTCTACCCCCTTTGTATCTAAAGCCCTCTCTCGCCTTAAACCTTTTTCACTGACTGCCCCTCTGGAATGCCCTTCCCCTCAGTACCCGACTAGCCCCCTCTCTATCCACCTTTAAGACCCACCTTAAGACACACTTGCTTAAAGAAGCATATGAATAGCACTATGAATATTCTGAACACATGATACACAAAGCTTGGCCCCCTGCAGACGCAGTTACCAGAACTCCCTCCTACTGTCTCTGTACGTTCTCCCTACCTACCAATTAGACTGTAAGCTCCTCGGAGCAGGGACTCCTCTTCCTTAATGTTACTTTTATGTCTGAAGCACTTATTCCCATGATCTGATATTTATATTATCTGTTATTTATTTGATTACCACGTGTATTACTACTGTGAAGCGCTATGTACATTAATGGCGCTATATAAATAAAGACATACAATACAATACAATACACATATCACACACACATACAGCCACACACTGACACACACACACACACACACTAACATACACACATCACACACATACACATACAGACACACACTGACATATACACATCACACACACATACAGCCACACACTGACATATACACATCACACAAACTGACATATACACATCAGCCACACACTGACATATACACATCATACACACTCATACAGCCACACACACACATACAGCCACATACACACAAGCCACATACTGAAATATACACATCACACACATACAGCTACACACTGAAACATATACACATCACACACACACACACATACAGCCACACACTAACATACACACATCACACACTGACATATACACATCACATAACACACATACTGCCACACACTGACATACACACAACACACTGACATACCGCCACACACTGAGATATACACATCACACACATACAGCCACACACTGACATACACACAACACACTGACATACCGCCACACACTGAGATATACACATCACACACATACAGCCACACACTGACGTACACACATCACGCACACAGCCACACACAACACACTGACATACTGTCACACACTGATATATACACACACATAAAGCCACACATACAGCCACACACTGACATACAGCCACACACTGACATACAGCCACACACTGACATACCGCCACACACTGACATACAGCCACACACTGACATACCGCCACACACTGACATACAGCCACACACTGACATACCGCCACACACTGACATACACACACACACTGACATACAGCCACACACTGACATACCGCCACACACTGACATACACACACACACTGACATACAGCCACACACTGACATACAGCCACACACTGACATACAGCCACACACTGACATACAGCCACACACTGACATACAGCCACACACTGACATACAGCCACACACTGACATACAGCCACACACTGACATACACACAACACACTGACATACACACAACACACTGACATACACACACACACTGACATACAGCCACACACTGACATACCGCCACACACTGACATACAGCCACACACTGACATACAGCCACACACTGACATACAGCCACCCACTGACGTACCGCCACATACTGACATACCACCACACACTGACATACACACAACACACTGACATACCGCCACACACTGACATACCGCCACACACTGACATACCGCCACACACTGACATACCGCCACACACTGACATACAGCCACACAACGAACATACAGCCACACACTGACATACACACAACACACTGACATACACACAACACACTGACATACAGCCACACACTGACATACACACAACACACTGACATACAGCCACACACTGACATACACACAACACACTGACATACAGCCACACACTGACATACAGCCACAAACTGACATACCGCCACACACTGACATACAGCCACACACTGACATACAGCCACACACTGACATACACACTGACATACAGCCACACACTGACATACACACTGACATACAGCCACACACTGACATACACACTGACATACAGCCACACACTGACATACACAAAACACACTGACATACAGCCACACACTGACATACACACAACACACTGACATACACAAAACACACTGACATACACACAACACACTGACATACACAAAACACACTGACATACAGCCACACACTGACATACAGCCACACACTGACATACACACACTGACATACAGCCACACACTGACATACAGCCACACACTGACATACAGCCACACACTGACATACAGCCACACACTGACATACAGCCACACACTGACATACAGCCACACACTGACATACAGCCACACACTGACATACAGCCACACACTGACATACAGCCACACACTGACATACAGCCACACACTGACATACACACACACACTGACATACCGCCACACACTGACATACACACAACACACTGACATACACACAACACACTGACATACACAAAACACACTGACATACAGCCACACACTGACATACCGCCACACACTGACATACAGCCACACACTGACAAACACACACTGACATACAGCCACACACTGACATACACACAACACACTGACATACACACACACACTGACATACCGCCACACACTGACATACACACACACACTGACATACCGCCACACACTGACATACACACAACACACTGACATACAGCCACACACTGACATACAGCCACACACTGACATACACACACACACTGACATACCGCCACACACTGACATACACACAACACACTGACATACACAAAACACACTGACATACAGCCACACACTGACATACCGCCACACACTGACATACCGCCACACACTGACATACAGCCACACACTGACATACACACACTGACATACACACAACACACTGACATACACACAACACACTGACATACAGCCACACACTGACATACAGCCACACACTGACATACAGCCACACACTGACATACAGCCACACACTGACATACACACACACACACTGACATACCGCCACACACTGACATACACACAACACACTGACATACACAAAACACACTGACATACAGCCACACACTGACATACAGCCACACACTGACATACCGCCACACACTGACATACAGCCACACACTGACATACACACACTGACATACAGCCACACACTGACATACACACAACACACTGACATACAGCCACACACTGACATACAGCCACACACTGACATACAGCCACACACTGACATACAGCCACACACTGACATACAGCCACACACTGACATACACACACACACTGACATACCGCCACACACTGACATACACACTGACATACCGCCACACACTGACATACAGCCATACACTGACATACCGCCACACACTGACATACACACACACACTGACATACACACACTGACATACACACACACACTGACATACACACAACACACTGACATACACACACACACTGACATACAGCCACACACTGACATACAGCCACACACTGACATACAGCCACACACTGACATACACACACACACTGACATACCGCCACACACTGACATACACACAACACACTGACATACACAAAACACACTGACATACCGCCACACACTGACATACAGCCACACACTGACATACACACACTGACATACAGCCACACACTGACATACACACACTGACATACAGCCACACACTGACATACAGCCACACACTGACACACAGCCACACACTGACATACACACACACACTGACATACCGCCACACACTGACATACACACAACACACTGACATACACAAAACACACTGACATACAGCCACACACTGACATACAGCCACACACTGACATACAGCCACTTACTGACATACACACACACACTGACATACCGCCACACAATGAAACATAAATATCTCACACACACATCTGTCCAATGAATTGTGCCATGTACAGCCATATCAGGCTCCGGCCTCCCTCAGACCACAGTCTCAGCCGGGTAGGGCACCCTCAGCCTCCGGTCTCGGCCGGGAGGGGCACCTCAGCCTTCAGTCTCGGCCGGGCAGGGTTTCCTTGGCCTCCGGTCTCAGCCTGGCGGGGACACCTCAGCCTCCGGTCTTGGCCGGGCGGACCCCTCGGTCTCCGGTCTCAACCGGGTGGGGCTCCCTTGGCCTCTGGTCTCGGCCGGGCGGGGCTCCCTCTGTATGTTTGTTATTGTGCCCTTCTGTCCCCGCAGCGGGAGCGATGGTACAGGAGCTGCTGAGGATTCTGGGAGAGTCTCACAGGCTGACCAGAGCCGGCCTCCACCTGCTGCTCCAGCCTCACCTGACAGAGTTGAGTCTCCGCTCCTGTGCAGGACTGGTCAGCAACGCCATCACGCAGCTAGTGACCGTGCGCTGCCAGGTGAGTCACGTAGGGAGCGGCTGCGCACATTCGCCCGCTCTCTCGCTCTGTATTCAGTACACGTCTGTCCTACGTTGCTCCGTTTCCTCTGCCCCCTTCTCTCAGTATGCTGCCTGGCAATGCCCTCTCTCTGCTCCCTCCTTCCGTCTCTCCACTCCCTACCACCTTCCCTCTCTCTCCCCCTGCCTCCCTCCCCCTGCCTCCCTCTCCCTCCCTCCCCCTGCATCCCTCTCCCTCCATCCCCCTCTCTCCCCCACCTCCCTCTCTCCTTTAGCTTTTTTATTCCTCACTCTCTCTCCTTCTATACTTTCTCTCTCTCTCTCTCTCTGTCTCAGCACCTCACACATTATCATCTCTCTCTCCATCTCGCTTTCCCCATCTCTCTCTCCATCTCGCTTCCCCATCTCTCTCTCCATCTCGCTTTCCCCCGCTCTCTCTCCATCTCGCTTTCCCCATCTCTCTCTCCATCTCGCTTTCCCCATCTCTCTCCATCTCGCTTTCCCATCTCTCTCTCCATCTCGCTTCCCCCATCTCTCTCTCCATCTCGCTTTCCCCATCTCTCTCTCCATCTCGCTTTTCCCCTCTCTCTCTCTCCATCTCGCTTTCCCCCCCATCTCTCTCTCCATCTCGCTTCCCCCCATCTCTCTCTCCATCTCGCTTCCCCCATCTCTCTCTCCATCTCGCTTTCCCCATCTCTCTCCATCTCGCTTTCCCCATCTCTCTCTCTCCATCTCGCTTTCCCCATCTCTCTCTCCATCTCGCTTCCCCCAATCTCTCTCTCCATCTCACTTTCCCCCATCTCTCTCTCCATCTCGCTTTCCCCCATCTCTCTCTCTCCATCTCGCTTTCCCCATCTCTCTCTCATCTCGCTTTCCCCATCTCTCTCTCTCCATCTCGCTTTCCCCCTCTCTCTCTCTCCATCTCGCTTTCCCCCATCTCTCTCTCCATCTCGCTTCCCCCATCTCTCTTCCCCCATCTCTCTCTCCATCTCGCTTTCCCCCTCTCTCTCTCTCCATCTCGCTTTCCCCATCTCTCTCTCCATCTCGCTTTCCCCATCTCTCTCTCCATCTCGCTTTCCCCATCTCTCTCCATCTCTCTCTCCATCTCGCTTCCCCCATCTCTCTCTCCATCTCGCTTTCCCCATCTCTCTCTCCATCTCTCTCTCCATCTCGCTTTTCCCCTCTCTCTCTCTCCATCTCGCTTCCCCCATCTCTCTCTCCATCTCACTTTCCCCATCTCTCTCCATCTCGCTTTCCCCATCTCTCTCTCTCCATCTCGCTTTCCCCATCTCTCTCTCCATCTCGCTTCCCCCAATCTCTCTCTCCATCTCACTTTCCCCCATCTCTCTCTCCATCTCGCTTTCCCCCATCTCTCTCTCTCCATCTCGCTTTCCCCATCTCTCTCTCATCTCGCTTTCCCCATCTCTCTCTCTCCATCTCGCTTTCCCCCTCTCTCTCTCTCCATCTCGCTTTCCCCCATCTCTCTCTCCATCTCGCTTCCCCCATCTCTCTCTCCATCTCGCTTTCCCCCTCTCTCTCTCTCCATCTCGCTTTCCCCATCTCTCTCTCCATCACTCTCTCCATCTCGCTTTCTCCATCTCGCTTTCCCCCATCTCACTCTCCATCTCGCTTCCCCCATCTCTCTCTCCATCTCGCTTTCCCCGTCTCTCTCTCCATCTCGCTTTCTCCATCTCGCTTCCCCCATCTCTCTCTCCATCTCGCTTTCCCCATCTCTCTCTCCATCTCTCTCTCCATCTCGCTTCCCCCATCTCTCTCTCCATCTCGCTTCCCCCCATCTCTCTCTCCATCTCACTTCCCTCCATCTCGCTTCCCCCATCTCTCTCTCCATCTCGCTTCCCCCATCTCTCTCTCCATCTCGCTTCCCCCATCTCTCTCTCCATCTCGCTTCCCCCATCTCTCTCTCCATCTCGCTTCCCCCCATCTCTCTCTCCATCTCGCTTCCCCCCATCTCTCTCTCCATCTCGCTTTCCCCATCTCTCTCTCCATCTCTCTCCCTCCATCTCGCTCTCCCCCTCTCTCTCCCTCCATCTCGCTCTCCCCCTCTCTCCATCTCGCTTTCCCCATCGCTCTCCCCCTCTCTCTCTCCCCCTCTCTCCATCTTGCTTTCCCCATCTCTCTCTCCATCTCGCTTCCCCCATCTCTCTCTCCATCTCTCTCCATCTCACTTTCCCCATCTCTCTCTCCATCTCGCTTTCTCCATCTCGCTTCACCCCTCTCTCTCTCCATCTCGCTTCCCCCATCTCTCTCTCCATCTCTCTCCATCTTGCTTTCCCCATCTCTCTTTCTCCATCTCGCTTCCCCCATCTCTCTCTCCATCTCTCTCCATCCCGCTTCCCCCATCTCTCTCTCCATCTCTCTCTCCATCTCTCTCCATCTCGCTTCCCCCATCGCTCTCTCTCCATCTCGCTTCCCCCATCTCTCTCTCCATCTCTCTCTCCATCTCTCTCTCCATCTCGCTTTCTCCATCTCTCTCTCCATCTCGCTTCCCCCATCTCTCTCTCCATCTCGCTTCCCCCAATCTCTCTCTCCATCTCGCTTCCCCCATCTCTCTCTCCATCTCGCTTCCCCCCATCTCTCTCTCTCCATCTCACTTCCCCCATCTCTCTCTCCGTCTCACTTTCCCCATCTCTCTCTCCATCTCGCTTCCCCCATCTCTCTCTCCATCTCGCTTCCCCCCTCTCTATCCCTCTTTCCCCCATCTCTCTCTCCGTCTCGCTTCCCCCCTCTCTCTCTCCATCTCGCTTCCCCCATCTCTCTCTCCATCTCGCTTTCCCGCATCTCTCTCCCCATCTCTCTCTCCATCTCGCTGTCACGGTAGCTTATGACAAGATATAATGAACACCAAATCTCTGGGTTGAACTGAACGAGGCTTAGATATAATAAAATATAATTTATTCCTTAAAAAGGTGAACACAGCAATATAGTACAATTAATAGGCAAGAAGGTAACACTTACTTAGGGTTGGGGAATGGAGAAGTATCAGCTAGCAATTCTCCAGCAATCCGGTGACATTCCAGGTGGAATCAGAAGAACAACTAAAAACTGTAGGGTTGACAGTTTATATACCTGTGTAACCCTATTCTTAACAGTGAATACAGACTATTGGTGAACAATTATCTGTATCCAATCCCTAATGTGGAGACACAGATTAACCCATGCCCCCCAGCTAATTAGCCCATGTGTACTGTGACTCTATGGGTAGCCCCATAATTAAATCAGGGGCGACGACCAGTCTACCAAATGAAGTATCTGCATTGTTTGTAGGTGTAGACATAACACTTACAAACCACTCCAGTTTGATGATTCTCCACCCTCAGGTAACAATTAGAGTGGATGAGTCTGTTGATTAGTACTTGGTCTGTTGATTAGTACTTAGTGTAAACAATCAGGGCAGTAAACTTTTGATCACAGTGCTTAGGCTCAATCAGCCGGCTGCCCTTCATGACCTATTAGCATAGCAGATGGAGTCTGCATTTTCAGAACAGATCCAAAATACCATACATATACACTTTAATATCTACACATATTAATAAGTTCCATTCTGGTGGGCTCAGTGGGTCAAAATTTGCCAGTTTTTAATGCCTACAGTGACTCCACATATTGGCCAAATATCAACTCTCTGCGACCTCCAGAACTGGAGATACAGAAATGCGCTTTAAAACATCTTTAAAATACAGGATTATAATGAAACATGGGAACAGGGGAACATACATTTTCATGGCATGACAAGGTGTAAACCACATTCCTGGACCGCAGTCCAGTTAACCCCTTGCCTCCCTGGTGAGGTCAGGGGGTGTCCATATGGGGTGCAACCCCTTTAATACTGGGCCAACCCCCTCTCCCTCTACACCTCCCCTTCTTAATGGATGACCTGAGGCCCTCTGGCCCTGACGGGGAGTGGGGCACTGCTGGCACCATTAATGAACTCGGTCTCAGAGGGATAGTCCTGACGTGAAAGTCCATCAGCATTGCTGTTTTCACTACCCTTTTTGTGCTGAATAGTAAACTCAAATTCTTGCAAGGCCAAGCTCCACCTTAGCAACTTGGCATTCTCCTCTGATGCCCTCTGCAGCCACCTCAGGGGGTTGTGGTCTGTGAGGACCGTGAAAGCCCTTCCATACACATAGGGCTGGAGTTTTTTGAGTGCCCACACAATGGCCAAGCACTCTTTCTCAATGGTGGCATAGGCCACCTCTCTGGGGAGTAGTTTTCGGCTGATGTACACCACAGGGTGCTCTCTACTGTCATCCCCCACTTGGCTCAACACAGCCCCAATGCCATAGTCCGAGGCATCAGTCTGTATGAGGAAATGTTTGGTATAGTCCGGGGCAGCCAGTAGTGTTTGGTATAGTCCGGGGCAGCCAGTTTTCAGTGCCTGGAAAGCAGTTTCACAGGCAGGAGTCCAGGTGATAAGCACAGACAGTTGCTTCTTAGTCAAATCAGTCAGGGGTTTGGCCACGGCGCTGTACTGTGGGACAAACTTCCTATAGTATCCTGCGGTGCCCAAAAATGCCATGACCTGTTTCTTGGTTTTTGGAACAGGCCACTGAACTATGGCTTCTACCTTAGCTGGCTCTGGTTTGAGGTGCCCTCCACCCACCCTGTGCCCTAAGTACAGGACCTCTGCCATCCCTACCATACACTTAGTGGGTTTCAAGGTAAGCCCAGCCTCCCTGATCCTATCCAGCACCGCAGCTACATGTCCTAAGTGGGAGTCCCAGGAATTACTAAAGACAGCAATGTCATCTAAGTAAGCCCTGGCATAGCTCTGCATCCCTTCCAGTAACCTATTGACCAGGCGTTGGAAGGTAGCCGGGGCATTCTTCATCCCAAATGGCATCACTAAAAACTCATAGAGGCCACTTGGAGTGATGAATGCTGACTTCTCCCTAGCCTCCAGGGTCACTGGGATTTGCCAATAGCCTTTGCTCAAATCCATGGTGGTCAGATACCTTGCCGCCGCGAGTTCATCTAGTAACTCATCCATGCGGGGCATGGGATCGGCATCTGACACCGTCCCAGCGTTGAGCAAGCGGTAGTCCACACAAAACCGGGTGGTCTTGTCCTTCTTAGGGACTAGAACTACCGGGCTTGCCCAAGGACTCTGGGACGGAGTAATTACCCCTAGGGTCAGCATCTCCTCTATCTCCCTCTCCATACTGGTCTTGACCTCTGCTGACACTCTATAAGCGTGCTTATGCAGAGGTTGCAGATCCCCTGTGTGCACTGGGTGTTTTGTGAGATGTGTGGTCCCTGGCATGTCAGTGAAGAGGGCCCCATACTTAGCTAGCATGTCCCTGGCTTCTGCCTGCTGCCTAGCACTCAACTGTGCCCCTATCTCTACCTGCTCCACAGTGTTTCCCTGCCTAGCCTCCCCTAGGAGATCAGGCAGAGCATTGCTCGCTGGATCCTCCAGCAGTGGGCTACAAATGGCCATTACTGCTCCCATACTCAGTGCTCTGTACTCCTTCAACATATTAATGTGATATGTCTTGTGCCTCTCAGGCTCTACCTGTACAACGTAGTTGTACTCATTCACCTTTCGGATAACCGGGTACGGTACCGACCAGGCAGCCATCAACTTGTTCTCCCGAGTGGGTTTGAGAACAAGCACCTGCTGTCCTGGGATGAATTCTCTGCTACGGGCATTCCGGTCATACCATCGCTCTTGCTTGGTCTGAGCAGCCCTGAGGTGGTCCTGGGCCACCCCCATGAGCATCTCTAACCGGTCTCGGAGATCTACTACATACTGGATCACTGAAGTAGCAGTAGCCTCCCCTTCCCATCCCTCACGGAATAGGTCCAGAGGTCCACGTACCCTGCGGCCATATAGTAGCTCGAAGGGGGGGAGAAGCCTGTAGATTCCTGCGGTACCTCTCGGTAGGCAAACAGCAAGTGCTGTAAATGAATCTCCCAGTCTTTCCCCTCCTCCTCTATAAAGGTCCGAAGCATCTGCTTCAGGGTCCCGTTAAACCTCTCACATAATCCGTTTGTCTGGGGATGGTATGGGGTAGTGCGCCAGTGCTGTACACCGCATGCATCCCAGAGACAATGTAACAGTTCACTCATGAACTGCGACCCCTGATCGGTTAGGATCTCACTAGGGAAACCTACCCTAGAAAAAATGTTCAGCAAAGCTGCTGCCACTGTCTTGGCATCTATGGTGCCAAGCGCTACTGCCTCAGGGTACTGGGTGGCAAAATCCACCACCGTGAGGATGTAGCGCTTCCCTGACCTGCTAGTAATCATAAGGGGTCCTACGAGATCCATCGCTACTTTCTGGAAGGGTTCCCCTATTATCGGTAGGGGTTTCAGGGGTGCCTAAACACGGACGCCCGCCTTACCCACTCGCTGGCAGGCATCACAAGAGCGGCAGAAAGTGCCCACATCTCGAGATGCCCCCGGCCAGTAGTAACGCTGTAATAACCGGGCTCGCGTTCTGTTGACCCCCTGATGTCCCGCTAACGGAATAGAGTGAGCTACCCGTATCAGTTGCTGTCGGTACCCCTGGGGCACTACTAGCTGTCGCTTACCGGTCAATCCCTCCTCTATCCCTGGGTTCCCTTCTTCTCTATACAGGAGTCCCTTATACCATAGGCAGTGCTCAGTGCCTTCCCCTGCCTGAGATTCGGATGCCCGAAGTCTCACGCCGGCCAGGGTAGGGTCTGTCTTCACTGCCTCCCTAAACTGGGCTCCTAATTGTGGCCACCCCCCAGTCATGTCATTGTCCGGAGAATGGGGAAAGGTGAGGGGAAACAGTAAGTCAGTCTGTGGTTGCAACTGATCCTGGCTTACCTCCCCGGGCTTCTCTGCGCCCTCCGCTAACGTTGGTCCCAAAGGCTGGGGGACTGGCGCCGGCGCCATTGCCGCTATCTGGCTCCGGGTAACCGCCGCCACTGCAGCGGGTTTGGGCACTCGGTCATAGGTGCAGGTCATCGGTCCCAGATCGTTGCCAAGAAGAACTTCAGCATCCAAACCGGGTAAAACCCCCACCTCCCGCACACCCTGGCCCTCCTCCCAATCCAAAAAGATTCTGGCCACTTGCAGGAAACGTGGCTCTCCGTCGGCCACAGTGATCTGTATCCCAGGGCCTGGGAATAATTCCTCTGGCCGGACCATATCAGGTCGGACCAGGGTCATTGCAGCTCCTGAATCCGTCAAGCCGACTGCTTGCCGGTCACCGACTGTGATCGGGGTGAGATGTCTACTCCCGCCGTCCGTCTGCTGCAGGTCCGCGCTGAGATGTCCTCCGCTCCTGGCTGTGGGCACCGATGATTACCGGGACAGGTGTTGCATGGGACGTCTCGCTGGGAGTTGGTTCCATGACCGGTCCGGAGTCTTTGGTGGAAGCCACCCTTACGCGGGCTACCGGCTTCGCAGCTGGGGTGCGTTGCCCCTGATGGGGTCCGCCGGAACGCAGGGGTTCCGGGCAATCTGGTCTGATGTGACCAGGGCGGTTGCAGTTGTAGCACCGGAGCTCGTGCCGGAGCTCCCCCGCCTTCGGTGAACTGCTGCCCGCAGGCGGCCTCTGAGTCCATTGGGGGGTATTGGCAGACTTTCTGGCCGGTGCTGCCGCCACCGCCGCCTTGGCTACTGCTTTGGCGGACATCAGGGCTCGGCTGGCCACATAGTCGTCTGCAAGCCTCACCGCCTCCTGGTAAGTCTTGGGCTTCTTGTCGTACACCCAAACCCTCACCGCCGGCGGGCACTGCTGCATGAGCTGCTCCTGAAAGATGAGGACCAGCAGGCGTTGGTAAGTTCGTGCCTCATAGACCTCCACCCAGCGTATCCCGTTCAAAGCCATGCGGATCACGTAGGTAACATAGGACTCCTGGGGCTGCCTCTCTTCCTGCCGGAATTTACCCCGGTAGGCTTCAGGGGTAAAACCGTACTGAAACAATAACAGTTCTTTCAGGTGGTCATAGTCATCAGCATACTCATCTGGAAGCGCCATCATCATCTGCTTAGCCATGCCGGACAGTAAGCGGTCCAAACGTGCAACCCTATGCTGGGGAACCACTTTGTACCGCCGACACTGTGTCTCAAAGTTCTTTAGAAAACTGTCGATCTGATCAGTACTTTCCACGAACTTGGTGCGACTGTGCTGATCCAGTTTGAGTTCATCTGTGTTGGGTTGGACAGGGGGGCAATAAGCGGGTCTGTTCACTGCCATAGTGATAAACTGCAGCCGCTCCTCTGGTGTCCCTCTGTCACCCCACGCAGTAATCAGTGCCAACATTTCAGGGGTGAACATACTGGTAGCCGCAGCAACCAGTACCCCTCCTGTTGCACTGCTCCCGGGAGGTGCACTCGTTCCCTCCCCGGGATTCCGCCGCCCCGGCACTGGATTCCTTCCCTGATCTCCGGGTGGCTGTATAAGGGCAAGCTGAGCCGTATCCTGAGGCTCTGCAAGCCGGGCTTCATAGTCACCGATTGCGTCAACCATGTCTGCGACCTCCTGGTTCTCATAGGGCAGTCCATATTCACGGCACTTGTCTTTTAGCTGAGCTCGGGTCCTCATGTTGGATGAGCCTTCAGCCTCGCTCATGGTTCACGGTCGCAGCAGTGAGGTGGTGTTACAACTTGTGTTAACTGTTGCACTACTGTGTGTTCAATATCTTTAGTCCCAGGAACTCGCAATTACTCTCGAGTTCTCACTATATGACAGAGTCCCGCAGAACACTGTAATATAGGTTCAGTTCAATCCCACCGCTGCCACCAGTTAATTATAGAGCTTGTCACGGTAGCTTATGACAAGATATAATGAACACCAAATACCTGGGTTGAACTGAACGAGGCTTAGATATAATAAAATATAATTTATTCCTTAAAAAGGTGAACACAGCAATATAGTACAATTAATAGGCAAGAAGGTAACACTTACTTAGGGTTGGGGAATGGAGAAGTATCAGCTAGCAATTCTCCAGCAATCCGGTGACATTCAAGATGGTATCAGAAGAAGAACTAAAAAGTGTAGGGTTGACACAGTTTATATACCTGTGTAACCCTATTCTTAACATTGAATACAGACTATTGGTGAACAATTATCTGTATCCAATCCCTAACATGGAGCCACAGATTAACCCATGCCCCCCAGCTAATTAGCCCATGTGTACTGTGACTCTATGGGTAGCCCCATAATTAAATCAGGGGCGACGACCAGTCTACCAAAAGAAGTATCTGCATTGTTTGTAGGTGTAGACATAACACTTACAAACCACTCCAGTTTGATGATTCTCCACCCTCAGGTAACAATTAGAGTGGCAGAGTCTGTTGATTAGTACTTGGTCTGTTGATTAGTACTTAGTGTAAACAATCAGGGCAGTAAACTTTTGATCACAGTGCTTAGGCTCAATCAGCCGGCTGCCCTTCATGACCTATTAGCATAGCAGATGGAGTCTGCATTTTCAGAAAAGATCCAAAATACCATACATATACACTTTAATATCTACACATATTAATAAGTTCCATTCTGGTGGGCTCAGTGGGTCAAAATTTGCCAGTTTTTAATGCCTACAGTGACTCCACATATTGGCCGAATATCAACTCTCTGCGACCTCCAGAACTGGAGATACAGAAATGCACTTTAAAACATCTTTAAAATACAGGATTATAATGAAACATGGGAACAGGGGAACATACATTTTCATGACATGACAAGGTGTAAACCACATTCCTGGACCGCAGTCCAGTTAACCCCTTGCCTCCCTGGTGAGGTCAGGGGGTGGCCATATGGGGTGCAACCCCTTTAATACCGGGCCAACCCCCTCTCCCTCTACACTCGCTTCCCCCATCTCTCTCTCTCCATGTCACTTTCCCCATCTCTCTCTCCATCTCGCTTTCCCCCATCTCTCTCCATCTCGCTTTCCCCCATCTCTCCATCTCGCTTTCCCCATCTCTCTCTCCATCTCGCGCCCCCCCATCTCTCTCTCCATCTCTCTCTATCTCTCTGGTTATTTGTCTCTCTCTCTCTGCCTCCTTTTCTCTCCCTCTCCATTTGTCTCCATCCCACCGTCTCCCTCTCTCCCCTGTCTCTACACCCGTCTCCCCACCCAGTCTCTCCCCCCCCCATCTCCCCTGCCTCTGTCCCTCTCTCTCTTCCTGCCTCTCTCTCCCTCTCACCCAGCCTCCCTCCCTTTCTCCCTGACTCCCAGCCTCTCACCCAGCCACCCAGCCTCCCTCCCTCTCACCTAGCCTCCCTCCCACTCACCTAGCCTCCCTCCCACTCAACCAGCCTCCCTCCCACTCACCCAGCCTCCCTCCCACTCACCCAGTCTCCCTCCCACTCACCCAGCCTTCCTCTCACCCAGGCCTCCCTCCCTCTCACCCAGCCTCCTTCCCACTCACCCAGCCTCCCTCCCACTCACCCAGCCTCCCTCCCACTCACCCAGCCACTCAGACCTCCCTCTCATCCAGCCTCCCTCTCTCTGACCCAGCCTCCCTCCCACCCAGTCCTCCCTCCCTCTCACCCTGCCTTCCTCTCACCCAGCCTCACTCCCTCTCGCCCTGCCTCCCTCCCTCTCACCCAGCCTCCCTCTCTCTCACCCAGCCTGCCTCTGTCTCACCCAGCCTCTCACCCAGCCTCCCTCCCTCTCACCACCTCCCTCCTCTCTCTCACGTTCTCTCTCCATCTCTATTTCCCTGCCTCTCTTCCCCACTCTCCCTGCCTCTCTTCCCCTCTCTCCCTGCCTCTCTTTCCCTTTCACCCTGGCTCTCTTTCCCTCTCTCCGCCTCTCTCTCTGCCTCCCTCTCTCTCTGCCTCCCCCTCTCTCTCTCTGCCTCCCTCTATCTTTCTCTTGCTCTCTGCCTCCCTATCTCTCTTCCTTCGTCTCCCTCTCTCTCTCTCTCTGCCTCCCTCACTCTGGCTCCCTCTCTCTCTCTCTGCCTCCTTCTCTCTCTCTCTCTGCCCCCTTCTCTCTCAGTCTCTCTATGCCTCCTCTCTCTCTCTCTGCCTCCCTCTCTCTCTCTCTGCCTTCCTCTCTCTCTCTGCCTTCCTCTCTCTCTCTGCCTCCCTCTCTCTCTCTCTGCCTCCCCTCTCTCTCTCCCTCCCCTCTCTCTCTCCGCCTCCCTCTCTCTCTCTCTGCCTCACCCTCTCTCTGCCTCCCTCTCTCTCTCTCTGCCTCTCTCTCCTCTCTCTGTCCGCTTTTCTCTCTGTCCTCTCCTCTCTCCCCCCTCTCTCTCTGTCTCCTCTCCCTCTCTCTTCTCTCTATAATGCACGCCCTGTCTTCTCACCCCCAGTTCCTCTGGTCTCTGGACTTGCACTCCTGCCAGCGTGTGCCCGCCCCCACCCTGGCAGTGCTGCTGGAAGGATTGCCCCGCCTGGTGAAGCTGTGCCTCTCTGACACTCAGTGTGATACCCGTGTCCTGTCTGCCGTGGGCTCGTGCTGCCCACGTCTCCGTGAGCTGGACATCTCCCACTGCAAGAAGCTGACCCCGCCGTCCCTGCTTCACCTGGCATACGACCCCACACAGGGCACCTTCTGCTGCCCGGCCCTGAGGGTGCTACTGGCGCAGGATGTGATGCAGCCGGGCCCCCCAGAGCAGTGGGTACACGCTCTGTGCTTCCTACTCCTGGCATTGCCCAGCCTGGAGCAGCTCTCCAACGCTTCGCTGCCCAGTGCCCTACGCCTCCTCTGTACCCATCAGCTCAGTGAGGGGGGAAGTTCCCCGAGTGGTTTCCCCCAGCTGGCCGAGGTGGCACGGGCCAAGATAAGCCTGGCCAAGGTGGGGAAGGAGCCAGCAGATGGGTACCGTTGCCAATCAAAGCTTGGGATGGGCCCGGCAGTGGAAGGAGGGTGCAGAAAGGAGGAAGGTGGAACACACCAAGCTGAGGATGGAGAGGGCAAAGCAGGCCGGGCCTTGCGGCTGAGAAGGTTGGAGGACATGGAGGAGGTGGATTTACCCCTTGTGGGGTCTCTGTGCCAGGGAGTGGAAGAGGCTGCTATCTCACTGGGGGATCAGGTAGGGCCGAGCTGGGGCATTGTGCAGTGGCCTCGCCTCACCCACCTCACCCTGCACTGTCCCGGACCCCCGGTCAGGAGCCTCGAGGAGGTCCTCACCTCTTTGGAGAGTACGGGGAGCAGGCTGCGCTTCCTCTCCCTGCAGAACCTGCTCTGGGGCCAGGAGGGCTCCCTCCGCACCCTGCTGAGCCTGTGCCCGAACCTGAGGACTTTCCAGAGCCACCTCACCCCTCGCTGCCGCTCTGTGCCCCGCCACGCCCCCGAGGCAGAGCTGCCCCCGTGGGGCGAGGAGCTGGTTCCCCTGCCACTCCCTCACCTGCGCAGCTTCAGCCTGCTCATGGATGGGGGGGACCCAATGCACCCTGTCTTTGAACACACCTTGGGGGGCTCTTTGGTGTCTCTCCTGTGCGGGTGCGGGTGTCTCAATGTGGGGGGTGTCGGTTCTCCTGGATAGGGTGTTTGAAGCCACCCTGGTATTCTCTCCTCCTCCGCTGCGCAGGCTGAGGGCGGCCTCTCTGTGCCGCAGTAACGTCACCCCATGGGGGGCATCCCTTCTCCTGGGATCCGACAACCAGCTGGAGACCCTGGACCTGTCCCACTGCCCAGATATCACATGCAGGGACCACCAGAGGCTGCAGAAGAGGGTGGGAAAGGAGGGGATGGTCGTGGACATCACGTGGCAGTGACCGGACCACCAGAGACTGCAGGAGGGGGTCTGCAGGGAGAAACTGGGCATAGCATCACGTGGCAGTGACCGGACCACCAGAGACTGCAGGAGGGGGTCTGCAGGGAGAAACTGGGCTTAGCATCACGTGCATACAGATGTGGGCGTGGTGTCCTGCGCACAGGGCTGGGCGTGGTGTCCTGCGCACAGAGCTGGGTGGAGCAGAGCGGGGCGCAAGTCCTGCGCACAGAGCGGAGAGTGATGTCCTATGACAGAGCCAAGGCGTGGTGTCCTGCGCACCAGAGCCGGGCGTGGCGCCTTGCGTACAGAGCTGGGCATGGTGTCCTGCGCACAGAGCTGGCGTGGCGTCCTGCGCAGTGACACACAGTGAGCAGTTGAGCAGAGTGACACACAGTGAGCAGAGTGACACACAGTGAGCAGAGTGACACACAGTGAGCAGTTGAGCAGAGTGACAGACAGTGAGCAGTGTGACACACAGTGAGCAGTGTGACACACAGTGAGCAGTGACACACAGTGATCAGTGAGCAGTGACACACAGTGAGCAGAGTGACACACAGTGAGCAGAGTGATACACAGTGAGCAGAGTGACACACAGTGAGCAGTGACACACAGTGAGCAGAGTGACACACAGTGAGCAGAGTGACACACAGTGAGCAGAGTGACACACAGTGAGCAGAGTGACACACAGTGAGCAGTGACACACAGTGAGCAGAGTGACACACAGTGAGCAGAGTGACACACAGTGAGCAGAGTGACACACAGTGAGCAGAGTGACACACAGTGAGCAGAGTGACACACAGTGAGCAGAGTGACACACAGTGAGCAGAGTGACACACAGTGAGCAGAGTGACACACAGTGAGCAGAGTGACACACAGTGAGCAGAGTGACACACAGAGTAGTGACACGCAATGACACACAGTGAGCAGAGTGACACAGTGAGCAAAGTGACACACAATGAGTAGTGTGACACAGTGAGCAGAGTGACACGCAGTGACACAGTGAGCAGGGTGACACTCAGTGAGCAGAGTGACACAATGACACTGTGACAAAGTGAGCCGAGTGACACACAGTGAGCTGAGTGACATACAATGAGCAGTGTGACACATTGAGCAGTGACACAGTGAGCAGGGTGACACACAGTGAGCAGTGACACACAGTGAGCAGGGTGACACACAGTGAGCAGTGACACACAGTGAGCAGAGTGACACACAGTGAGCAGAGTGACACACAGTAAGCAGAGTGACACACAGTAAGCAGAGTGACACAGTGAGCAGAGTGACACACCTTGAGCAGTGTGACACACAGTGAGCAGTGTGACACACAGTGAGCAGTGTGACACACAGTGAGCAGTGTGACACACAGTGAGCAGTGTGACACACAGTGAGCAGAGTGACACACAGTAAGCAGAGTGACACACAGTAAGCAGAGTGACACACAGTGAGCAGAGTGACACACAGTGAGCAGAGTGACACACAGTGAGCAGAGTGACACACAGTGAGCAGAGTGACACACAGTGAGCAGAGTGACACACAGTGAGCAGAGTGACACACAGTGAGCAGTGTGACACACTGAGCAGTGTGAAACACAGTGAGCAGTGTGACACAGTGAGCAGTGTGACACACGGTGAGCAGAGTGACACACGGTGAGCAGAGTGACACACGGTGAGCAGAGTGACACACGGTGAGCAGAGTGACACACGGTGAGCAGAGTGACACACGGTGAGCAGAGTGACACACGGTGAGCAGAGTGACACACGGTGAGCAGGGTGACACACGGTAAGCAGAGTGACACAGTGAGCAGAGTGACACACGGTGAGCAGAGTGACACACAAGGTTTATTTAATACAGCTCTTGGTAACAAAGTCAGGTATTTGGCTCTTGATCCCGTGGCTCTTTTTATCGTGGTTATATACTGTGTATATATATATATATATATATAAATATACTTCATATAATCAGCTAATTTAGTGACCGATGGACGATATTTTACTTTGATAACATGTAGTTTGAGGTGAGAAACCGCAGGGTGTTTAGAACAGCGAGTGCTGACGGGAGGCAGGAAATCCGCCTGCATCACAGCACAGAGCAGCGGGCTAGTGACCACACGGGGAAAAGCGCGGCACTGGGGGAATTACAGGCCGTACGTTCTTATAACGAGAGACAATATAGCCGGCAAAATGCAAAGATTTATCTTTCTTTCTAGATTTCAGAAAATGAGCAAAATATTTCCAATTTTCAGAAATCGAGCGAATGATGAGGTGTACAGGCAGTATATACATCAGGCTGAGAGAAGGAGGTGTACAGGCTGTATATACGTCAGGCTGAGGGGAGGAGGCGTACAGGCAGTATATACGTCAGGCTGAGGGGAGGAGGTGTACAGACAGTATATACGTCAGGCTGAGGGGAGGAGGTGTACAGGCAGTATATATGTCAGGCTGAGGGGAGGAGGTGTACAGGCAGTATATATGTCAGGCTGAGGGGAGGAGGTGTACAGACAGTATATAAGTCAGACTGAGAGGAGGAGGTGTACAGACAGTATATACATCAGGCTGAGAGAAGGAGGTGTACAGGCAGTATATACGTCAGGCTGAGGGGAGGAGGTGTACAGACAGTAGATACGTCAGGCTGAGGGGAGGAGGTGTACAGGCAGTATATATGTCAGGCTGAGGGGAGGAGGTGTACAGACAGTATATAAGTCAGACTGAGAGGAGGAGGTGTACAGACAGTATATACATCAGGCTGAGAGAAGGAGGTGTACAGGCAGTATATACGTCAGGCTGAGAGGAGGAGGTGTACAGGCAGTATATACATCAGGCTGAGAGAAGGAGGTGTACAGGCAGTATATACGTCAGGCTGAGAGGAGGAGGTGTACAGGCAGTATATACGTCAGGCTGAGAGGAGGAGGTGTACAGGCAGTATATACGTCAGGCTGAGGGGAGGAGGCTTACAGGCAGTATATACGTCAGGCTGAGAGGAGGAGGTGTACAGGCAGTATATACGTCAGGCTGAGAGGAGGAGGCATACAGGCAGTATATACGTCAGGCTGAGAGGAGGAGGCGTACAGGCAGTATATACGTCAGGCTGAGAGGAGGAGGCGTACAGGCAGTATATACGTCAGGCTGAGAGGAGGAGGCGTACAGGCAGTATATACGTCAGGCTGAGAGGAGGAGGCGTACAGGCAGTATATAAGTCAGGCTGAGAGGAGGAGGAGGTGTACAGACAGTATATACGTCAGGCTGAGGGGAGGAGGTGTACAGGCAGTATATACGTCAGGCTGAGAGGAGGAGGCGTACAGGCAGTATATAAGTCAGGCTGAGAGGAGGAGGAGGTGTACAGGCAGTATATACGTCAGGCTGAGGGGAGGAGGTGTACAGGCAGTATATACGTCAGGCTGAGAGGAGGAGGTGTACGGGCAGTATATACATCAGGCTGAGAGGAGGAGGCGTACAGGCAGTATATACATCAGGCTGAGAGGAGGAGGCGTACAGGCAGTATATACGTCAGGCTGAGAGAAGGAGGTGTACAGGCAGTATATACGTCAGGCTGAGAGGAGGAGGCGTACAGGCAGTATATAAGTCAGGCTGAGGGGAGGAGGCGTACAGGCAGTATATACGTCAGGCTGAGGGGAGGAGGCGTACAGGCAGTATATACGTCAGGCTGAGAGGAGGAGGAGGTGTACAGACAGTATATAAGTCAGGCTGAGAGGAGGAGGTGTACAGACAGTATATAAGTCAGGCTGAGAGGAGGGAAGGAGGAAAACAGCAGAGGGATGTTTGGGACTGATTGGTATGTAGCCATTATCATTGCAGCATATAACTACTTACTGTACTCTGCTTTGTGTTATGGATTTTATTATCATTGTTATATTACAATAAATATCCCACCGTATATTGATTTATACTAATCTCCCGTCCCTTTTACTGTTACTCAGAGTATAGAATAACCTCTGTATGAGACATCCTTATGGGAAGAAAGGTGGGAACCACATCAATGGGGTGTTGGTGACAGGTCTGGTAATGAATGCCGCTTGGTGACATGTCCGGTAATGAATGCCGCTTGGTGACATGTCTGACGGTAATGAATGCCGCTTGGTGTCTTGGTGACATGTCTGATGGTAATGAATGCCGCTTGGTGTCTTGGTGACGTGTCTGATGGTAATGAATGCCGCTTGGTGTCTTGGTGACATGTCTGATGGTAATGAATGCCGTTTGGTGTCTTGGTGACATGTCTGACGGTAATGAATGCCGCTTGGTGTCTTGGTGACGTGTCTGATGGTAATGAATGCCGCTTGGTGTCTTGGTGACATGTCTGATGGTAATGAATGCCGCTTGGTGTCTTGGTGCCGCTGTCACAGTGAGGGGCTCGGTGCCGTCACGGCCTCACATGCCTCCCACAGCTTCCTTGCCATGGCCGTATCCCGTGCCTTCTCCGAGGGCAGCGCCAGGGTGCAGTCACTGTCAAAGTACTTCCCCGTGATCCCCTCGGCCTCCTCAGTCACTGAGCAGTATATGGTGCTGGCAGCGCCCTCCTCCGCGGACTGGGAGAGGGGGGAGAGAGAGGGGAGCAGCAAGAGACATGAGGAGAGAGAGGGGAGCAGTAAGAGACAGGAGGAGGAGAGAGAGGGGAGCAGCAAGAGACAGGAGGAGGAGAGGAGAGCAGTAAGAGACAGAAGGAGGAGAGAGAGGGGAGCAGTAAGAGACAGGAGGAGGAGAGGAGAGCAGTAAGAGACAGGAGGAGGAGAGAGAGGGGAGCAGTAAGAGACAGGAGGAGGAGAGAGAGGGGAGCAGTAAGAGACAGGAGGAGGAGAGAGAGGGGAGCAGTAAGAGACAGGAGGAGGAGAGAGGGGGGAGCAGTAACAGACAGGAGGAGGAGAGAGAGGGGAGCAGTAAGAGACAGGAGGAGGAGAGAGGGGGGAGCAGTAAGAGACAGGAGGAGGAGAGAGGGGAGCAGTAAGAGACAGGAGGAGGAGAGAGAGGGGAGCAGTAAGAGACAGGAGGAGGAGAGAGGGGGGAGCAGTAACAGACAGGAGGAGGAGAGAGAGGGGAGCAGTAAGAGACAGGAGGAGGAGAGAGAGGGGAGCAGTAAGAGACAGGAGGAGGAGAGAGAGGGGAGCAGTAAGAGACAGGAGGAGGAGAGAGGGGGGAGCAGTAACAGACAGGAGGAGAGAGAGGGGAGCAGTAAGAGACAGGAGGAGGAGAGAGAGGGGAGCAGTAAGAGACAGGAGGAGAGAGAGGGGAGCAGTAAGAGACAGGAGGAGGAGAGAGAGGGGAGCAGCAAGAGACAGGAGGAGGAGAGAGAGGGGAGCAGCAAGAGACAGAAGGAGGAGAGAGAGGGGAGCAGTAAGAGACAGGAGGAGGAGAGAGAGGGGAGCAGCAAGAGACAGGAGGAGGAGAGAGAGGGGAGCAGCAAGAGACAGGAGGAGGAGAGAGAGGGGAGCAGTGACAGACAGGAGGAGGAGAGAGGGGAGCAGTAAGAGACAGGAGGAGGAGAGAGAGGGGAGCAGCAAGAGACAGGAGGAGGAGAGGAGAGCAGCAAGAGACAGGAGGAGAGAGAGGGGAGCAGTAAGAGACAGGAGGAGAGAGAGGGGAGCAGTAAGAGACAGGAGGAGGAGAGAGAGGGGAGCAGCAAGAGACAGGAGGAGAGAGAGGGGAGCAGTAAGAGACAGAAGGAGGAGAGAGAGGGGAGCAGTAAGAGACAGGAGGAGGAGAGGAGAGCAGTAAGAGACAGGAGGAGGAGAGAGAGGGGAGCAGTAAGAGACAGGAGGAGGAGAGAGAGGGGAGCAGTAAGAGACAGGAGGAGGAGAGAGAGGGGAGCAGTAAGAGACAGGAGGAGGAGAGAGGGGGGAGCAGTAACAGACAGGAGGAGGAGAGAGAGGGGAGCAGTAAGAGACAGGAGGAGGAGAGAGAGGGGAGCAGTAAGAGACAGGAGGAGGAGAGAGGGGGGAGCAGTAACAGACAGGAGGAGAGAGAGGGGAGCAGTAAGAGACAGGAGGAGGAGAGAGAGGGGAGCAGTAAGAGACAGGAGGAGAGAGAGGGGAGCAGTAAGAGACAGGAGGAGGAGAGAGAGGGGAGCAGCAAGAGACAGGAGGAGGAGAGAGAGGGGAGCAGCAAGAGACAGAAGGAGGAGAGAGAGGGGAGCAGTAAGAGACAGGAGGAGGAGAGAGAGGGGAGCAGCAAGAGACAGGAGGAGGAGAGAGAGGGGAGCAGCAAGAGACAGGAGGAGGAGAGAGAGGGGAGCAGTAAGAGACAGGAGGAGAGAGAGGGGAGCAGTAAGAGACAGGAGGAGGAGAGAGAGGGGAGCAGCAAGAGACAGGAGGAGGAGAGAGAGGGGAGCAGCAAGAGACAGGAGGAGGAGAGAGAGGGGAGCAGTAAGAGACAGGAGGAGGAGAGAGAGGAGCAGCAAGAGACAGAAGGAGGAGAGAGAGGGGAGCAGTAAGAGACAGGAGGAGGAGAGAGAGGGGAGCAGTAAGAGACAGGAGGAGAGAGAGGGGAGCAGTAAGAGACAGGAGGAGGAGAGAGGGGAGCAGTAAGAGACAGGAGGAGGAGAGAGAGGGGAGCAGTAAGAGACAGGAGGAGAGAGAGGGGAGCAGTAAGAGACAGGAGGAGGAGAGAGGGGAGCAGTAAGAGACAGGAGGAGAGAGAGGGGGAGCAGTAAGAGACAGGAGGAGAGAGAGGGGGAGCAGTAAGAGACAGGAGGAGGAGAGAGAGGGGAGCAGTAAGAGACAGGAGGAGAGAGAGGGGAGCAGTAAGAGACAGGAGGAGGAGAGAGAGGGGAGCAGCAAGAGACAGGAGGAGGAGAGAGAGGGGAGCAGCAAGAGACAGAAGGAGGAGAGAGAGGGGAGCAGCAAGAGACAGAAGGAGGAGAGAGAGGGGAGCAGTAAGAGACAGGAGGAGGAGAGAGAGGGGAGCAGTAAGAGACAGGAGGAGAGAGAGGGGAGCAGTAAGAGACAGGAGGAGGAGAGAGGGGAGCAGTAAGAGACAGGAGGAGGAGAGAGAGGGGAGCAGTAAGAGACAGGAGGAGAGAGAGGGGAGCAGTAAGAGACAGGAGGAGGAGAGAGGGGAGCAGTAAGAGACAGGAGGAGAGAGAGGGGGAGCAGTAAGAGACAGGAGGAGAGAGAGGGGGAGCAGTAAGAGACAGGAGGAGGAGAGAGAGGGGAGCAGTAAGAGACAGGAGGAGAGAGAGGGGAGCAGTAAGAGACAGGAGGAGGAGAGAGAGGGGAGCAGCAAGAGACAGGAGGAGGAGAGAGAGGGGAGCAGTAAGAGACAGGAGGAGGAGAGAGGGGGGAGCAGTAAGAGACAGGAGGAGAGAGAGGGGAGCAGTAAGAGACAGGAGGAGGAGAGAGAGGGGAGCAGTAAGAGACAGGAGGAGAGAGAGGGGAGCAGTAAGAGACAGGAGGAGGAGAGAGAGGGGAGCAGCAAGAGACAGGAGGAGGAGAGAGAGGGGAGCAGTAAGAGACAGGAGGAGGAGAGAGAGGGGAGCAGTAAGAGACAGGAGGAGAGAGAGGGGAGCAGTAAGAGACAGGAGGAGGAGAGAGGGGAGCAGTAAGAGACAGGAGGAGAGAGAGGGGGAGCAGTAAGAGACAGGAGGAGGAGAGAGAGGGGAGCAGTAAGAGACAGGAGGAGAGAGAGGGGAGCAGTAAGAGACAGGAGGAGGAGAGAGAGGGGAGCAGTAAGAGACAGGAGGAGGAGAGAGAGGGGAGCAGTAAGAGACAGGAGGAGGAGAGAGAGGGGAGCAGTAAGAGACAGGAGGAGGAGAGAGGGGAGCAGTAAGAGACAGGAGGAGGAGAGAGAGGGGAGCAGCAAGAGACAGAAGGAGGAGAGAGAGGGGAGCAGTAAGAGACAGGAGGAGGAGAGAGAGGGGAGCAGTAAGAGACAGGAGGAGGAGAGAGAGGGGAGCAGTAAGAGACAGGAGGAGGAGAGAGAGGGGAGCAGTAAGAGACAGGAGGAGAGAGAGGGGGAGCAGTAAGAGACAGGAGGAGGAGAGAGAGGGGAGCAGTAAGAGACAGGAGGAGAGAGAGGGGAGCAGTAAGAGACAGGAGGAGGAGAGAGAGGGGAGCAGTAAGAGACAGGAGGAGGAGAGAGAGGGGAGCAGTAAGAGACAGGAGGAGGAGAGAGAGGGGAGCAGTAAGAGACAGGAGGAGGAGAGAGGGGAGCAGTAAGAGACAGGAGGAGGAGAGAGAGGGGAGCAGCAAGAGACAGAAGGAGGAGAGAGAGGGGAGCAGTAAGAGACAGGAGGAGGAGAGAGGAGCAGCAAGAGACAGGAGGAGGAGAGAGAGGGGAGCAGTAAGAGACAGGAGGAGGAGAGAGAGGGGAGCAGTAAGAGACAGGAGGAGGAGAGAGGGGAGCAGTAAGAGACAGGAGGAGGAGAGAGGGGAGCAGTAAGAGACAGGAGGAGGAGAGGAGAGCAGTAAGAGACAGGAGGAGGAGAGAGGGGAGCAGTAAGATGGGAGGAGGAGGAGAGAGAGGGGAGCAGTAAGAGACAGGAGGAGAGAGAGGGGAGCAGTAAGAGACAGGAGGAGGAGAGAGAGGGGAGCAGTAAGAGACAGGAGGAGGAGAGAGGGGAGCAGTAAGAGACAGGAGGAGGAGAGAGAGGGGAGCAGCAAGAGACAGAAGGAGGAGAGAGGGGAGCAGTAAGAGACAGGAGGAGGAGAGAGGAGCAGCAAGAGACAGGAGGAGGAGAGAGAGGGGAGCAGTAAGAGACAGGAGGAGGAGAGAGAGGGGAGCAGTAAGAAACAGGAGGAGGAGAGAGGGGAGCAGTAAGAGACAGGAGGAGGAGAGAGGGGAGCAGTAAGAGACAGGAGGAGGAGAGGAGAGCAGTAAGAGACAGGAGGAGGAGAGAGGGGAGCAGTAAGATGGGAGGAGGAGGAGAGAGAGGGGAGCAGTAAGAGACAGGAGGAGAGAGAGGGGAGCAGTAAGAGACAGGAGGAGGAGAGAGAGGGGAGCAGTAAGAGACAGGAGGAGGAGAGAGGGGAGCAGTAAGAGACAGGAGGAGGAGAGAGAGGGGAGCAGCAAGAGACAGAAGGAGGAGAGAGGGGAGCAGTAAGAGACAGGAGGAGGAGAGAGGAGCAGCAAGAGACAGGAGGAGGAGAGAGAGGGGAGCAGTAAGAGACAGGAGGAGGAGAGAGAGGGGAGCAGTAAGAAACAGGAGGAGGAGAGAGGGGAGCAGTAAGAGACAGGAGGAGGAGAGAGGGGAGCAGTAAGAGACAGGAGGAGGAGAGGAGAGCAGTAAGAGACAGGAGGAGGAGAGAGGGGAGCAGTAAGATGGGAGGAGGAGGAGAGAGAGGGGAGCAGTAAGAGACAGGAGGAGAGAGAGAGGAGCAGTAAGAGACAGGAGGAGGAGAGAGAGGAGCAGTAAGAGACAGGAGGAGGAGAGAGAGGAGCAGTAAGAGACAGGAGGAGGAGGACACAAAAGGGGTTTAATGAAATAAATACAAATCACTTACACCATGAATGTGGAGGAGGCTCAGTCCATTCAGAGTCTCATGTTTTCCTCTCTCTCTCTCTACTCCCATGTCTTTCTGCTTCCCTCTCTCTCCTCCCGTCTCTTACTGCTCCCCCTCTCCTCTTACTGCTATCCTTTCTCTCCACTCATCTCCCCCTCCTGTCTCTTACTGCTTCCCTCTCTCTCATCTCGTCTCCTCCCACCTCTTACTGGTTCCCTCTCCTATATTGTCTCATGATTATATATATATATATATATATATATGTAATCATTGTCTCATGATTATATATATATATAATCATGAGACAATATAATATTGGTAGTGTAGGACCTACTGAAATGGGGTCACCGTGACGTGGTTGTACGTAGGGAAAAAGGAACCACAGATCCAATATCAGTGCTCTAGAGTAGACCATATATGGTCCATAAGTGTCTCCTATATATGGAGCATATATCACATGATTTTTGACAGCTTTTTGTAACAAAAGTATATTCGGATAAACAAAAAGTTTGTACTCCCAGGTTGAAGATAAAACCTTAATAATTGTACCCAGAGGGGGTGTCCGTGTACCCACGGAAGTGGAAGCCATAGACCCCCTCACGGTGTGGAGGTGATGTCTACTGGAATTAGACTGTAAACAAATTTGAAGAGATTCCTTGAACATCAATAATACAAACACTTCGGATAGTACTCACGACCGTGTTGTTTGTGAATCCGACAGTGTAGGCGGACGCTCACAGAGGTATGCAAGGGAGACTTGTTATGGTGAAATTAAATAAGGCTTTTATTGCACCTGTTTCCTTAACATCAGGAAACCATCCAAACAAGGGGTAAACAAAGCTTCTATTCACTTGGGAGCATTTCTAGTGCAGTCCACACTCCCTTTAGATAAGCATGTCTCTCAGCCCCAAACATATATCATGAAATGAGCAGATATAAAAAGTCTTAAAGGAAAGTCTTATCTGTTCCTTGTAGTTGGAGGGAAAGTCTTCTCTGTTCCTGGGTTGTTGCCTTTTCCTCAGGCGATATCAGGATTCAGGTTCAGAAGTATTTTCCCTTGTGTCTTGCAAGCAGCCCCTTCTGGTAGACTCAAGACGTCTGTCCCCATGTCAGTCTCACAAGTTGTGAGAGTCAGGAACAATCTCCCTTTCTGTTTCAAGGGCAGGCTTTTCTAAGCAACCTAATCAGGCAGGTGGTGTTTGTTAATTGACTACCAGCAGTTAACCACCACACTGCTGGATTAGAGGCATATTTCCTGAACAGGGATAACTCCCCTGTTACATACCTCCCCTGTTTGTGGGAAGCTCGGGCTTGCCACGGCCAAAGCCCATCCTTCCACTCTCATTCTAGATATCTCTGTGACTTGAATGAGAGTGGATGGAGGAAGAGAACCCTCAGTCCCGCTGGGATCGGAGCCTTTTCTCCAGTTCATTCGTGTCTCCTCCCGAAGGTGCTTGAGATCAGCACTCCCCAGTCGCTCGAGGAGGACTTTTTCTAAGTATAGTCTTTTTGCTACGTGCGCGGTCATGAGATTTCCCTCGCGTCGGGTGCTCGTTTTATTGCCGGTAGACTGTATGGCAGCAGTTGCAGAGCATTTAAAAACAGCCCTTTGAGTTTTCCGCTCTTGAAGCTGTCTCTCTGCACTTTTTCCACTTAATGGAGTTGCTAGTTCAGCCTCTTTGGGATTAAGTTGCAAATCCATATCCACTTCCAGAGAATGTCCCATCTTTTCTGCTTCATCAGCTAAGGATTCTTCTGGTTTTGATTCAGCACGTGTACCTTCTTTTGTTGCCTGTTGGGTGGCTGAAGGTTTTGCTAGTGCTTGTTTAGGTGGTTCAAATTTTGCAACCTTGTTTTTCAGACGAGCGGTATTCCCAGCTCTCACTGCACCCTTGTCTTCATGGAATTTTGTGGCTGTGGGATACTGACGCTTAGTCAGGGTCAATACTTGTCCTTGTAGAACTGTAATCTCATCCGCGAGAGATCCCTGTTTTTTGAGTGCGTCTTGCAAGTCTCTTCTCAGGGAATTTATCTGCACGCTTTGCTTTCTCTGAGCTTGCTTCCACATTTTCACTGCATTGTGAAGCACTATGAACTTCTTTGCTTGGGCCACAGTTACTTGTTTCAGTTTCTGGACCTTCTTGTACTCCCTTTTGTGCCGAGTCACCTGGGTTCTAAGCATGGCCTCTAGCGATGCTTTGGTGACACTCAGGGTAGCCTTCAGTTTCTCATGCTGCTTTGCGGGGACATACTGGGTAATCAGACGTTCCTGCAGCACTTGTACTTCTTTAGAAGCCTGCAGATTGTCTTCCTAAAGAGTTTGCTGCTTCTCCTCGGCCTTCTGGAGGTGCGTACGCAGACCTTGCAGTTGGTTCTGCAGTCGGTGCTCTGCTTCAAACTTCTCACCTTCCAACAGTCTTTTTATTTCCTTAAGCTCGTGCAGCTTTTCATTCTTTTCCTTGACTTCGTCTGTCAAATGAAAATGTTCTTCTTACGGTTTTAAGTTATCTCTTTTTAATCTTAAATTTTCTCCTTTTTTAGTCTCTGTACTATTCAGGGCTTCCTTGCAGTCCTCCTTCCATTTACGCACATCTGCTTTGAGAATGACAGTCTCCTGGCGTGAGACTTCCTTCTCTAGGTTGAGGGTCTGAAGCTCCTTCTGAGAGACTTGGAGATCTGTATTAAGATTGACAATCGTTTCTTTAGAAATGTCCAGCTCCTCAGTGAGACTGTGTAGTTCCTTTCTGGAGCGTTCCAGTTCTGTGCGGCAGCTGTTGGTCTCATGATGTGAGGCATCCAGTGCTCTGCAGAGTGTCTGAACCTCTTTCTGAGATACGTCCACCTCTATCCGGACATTGTTGACCTCCTGTTGTGAGGCATTCAGCTCTACGCGAAGAGTGTGAACCTCTTGCTGAAAGACTGTCATCTGCTTTAGTGCCTCCTCATACTTCCGCTTCAGTTTAGTCATCATTTTATCAGATTGGCTCTGCTTTTCATCCATGGCGGAAATAGTAGCGTTTGCAGTATCTAGCTCAGTCTTGAGATCGTCCAATTCTGTTCCAGATTCAGAGTACATTGCGAGCACCGTCTTCTCTAACTCAGCATTATCTTCTCTCTCAAGTTTCAATTGTTCCCGAAGTAGATCACAGTCACGCCTGGGCATCTTCAGGGCGTCTTCAGGGCTGGTCAAGGGATCGTCACTCACTGGTTCCGGCTCCGCTTCCCTGGGATGATTGGTTGAGGGTTCCTCACTGTTGGCACCGGACAGACACTTCTTTGGGGTACACGACTTCTGCCTTGGGCCCTCTGGATATTCGGTTATCCGCGGGACGAATTCTCCATTTTCTCTAGGCTGCAGGGCATCTCGGTCCCCCTTTTTCTCCACAGGATCTGCGGACGTGTCTGTTCCTTCCACGGTAAGTGAAGAACCGCTTTTCTTTTTTCGCCTTTTTGATTTGGATGACACCGTCCCTTCAGAGATACTGGGGTCTCCATCTTCATTTGAAATTTTAGCAGCGTCACTGGATCCACCCGGCTTTTCTTGCACCTGTAATAGCTGACAGAAATATTCGGTGATCCACTGCTCCCGCTCTGTCTCCTGCTGATCATATTCGTCATCAAAGGGAGCGGTCTTTTCTGTTCGTGCCGAGTTCAGGCACCCCCACCATTCTTGGGATGTTTTGTGGGTGTGACTCGGTTCGGGTTCCCCGTAAGAGATGTCTTCCTCTTTATTGGACTGGAAGGGCCACTCTTCCATGGGGTAGGTATGTGCAAACGGGTGAACAAGGGGTTAACCCACCAGGCGCTCAAAAGTATAGAAATGGCTGCTGCATGTTGCTTGATACCGTTTCTAGGGAAAGGTCACGGCAAACTCCAAATATATAAGTATCAACAGTCTTTTCCAGCAACTGGCTCGCTTGTGAGCACTATCATAGTCGAGATAAAAAGACTCACGTTTGAATGGAGTGTGTGGCGCCGTTTCCAAAAGATCCTCACAGGGTCCGTCCAGCCGCCAACCCTACCGCAGCAGTTCCAACACGGTGGGTGGTCACATGACCGGCGGGGACTGTGTAGTTTCCGGAATAGCAAAGGCAGCAGCCTGGCGTGCTAGCGATGATGAACAGGAAGTATACAGGAACTACTCCAACAGGAGGCAGAGACGCAGCACAGCCGTGGTAGAAAAACAAAGGAAGGCTGATATACTGACTAGAAAACTTTATTACAGCAGAGTGTAGTACTGACGGATCCTCTGCTGGGCTAAAACGCGTCAGAGGATCCGTCAGTACTACACTCTGCTGTAATAAAGTTTTCTAGTCACTACATCAGCCTTCCTTCGTTTTTCTACCACGGCTGTGCTTCGTCTCTGCCTCCTGTTGGAGGAGTTCCTGTATACTTCCGTGGGGTAAGGTTCATTGCAGGAACGCTGCATCTTGTCCTCCATTTTGAGGCTATCAGGTGTAATTTTCTTCCTGATCTCAGGAGGCGCTATTGCAGCTGTTGCCACTGTATTTGCTAGAACCCCCAATTGTGGTAGTCCTTGTAGAGGTCGTAGCTCTCACAGGCATCTCTGTAGACTTTTTCTTTCTTGGGTAAGTTTTACAATATCAGCAGTACTGTGCACGCATTTTCTCTCATCAGGTATACAGGATATGCAGTTGCTAGGTAAAAATGTCTATTTGCTTTACACCATTTACTTGCTAGGTCTAATCTCTCATTAGGTATGCTGGATGTGCAGTTGCTAGGTAAAAACCTCTGTTTGCTTTACACCATTAACTTGCTATGTGCCATCTATCTGCTTCAGCCAAATGATGTGGTTTTCTTCTTGAGTTCAGTCTCAACTTTGGGTATTATGACATTCACTCTTCACACTTTGGGATACCTTTTACACAGCTCAGCAATTCCTTTTTTCTAGTAGGCAATTTTACCCTCAGCACTTGTTTACTGAAAATTCCCCTGCTTCAGCACAGTCTTGCATCAATTTTCACACTTTTCTGCATATATTCCATTCACAACTGATAGTCCTATGCGTTGTGGCAGCCTTTACTTGAGGAATCAGTACCGCTCTTGGGTCACCATCTGTATTCACTGCTTCGGCTAAATATTTGAAAACAACAAACGCCTATCCCTTTTAAGGGCTAACTCACTTCTTGAACCCTGACTATGGCTAGAAGGCAAACCCCCTATTTCAATGACCATATTACACTTTATTGTGATAGGCAAATAAGGTTTACCTGCTTCAGCAGTCTCTCTCTCTCTCCTCTTGGAATCGGGGAAAAGAGTCCATCTGTGGTTTTGTAAGTTTCAGTGCAGTGTAGATTTCCTGCCTGGGTGTGTATCTCTTTAACTCTGTCTCTGCTGCATGAGATCTTTGGTAAGGCTGTTTGTAGGCATAAAGCACAAAAAAAATTCCATAGGCAATCTCCGGGTCCCTTCTAACTTCAAAGACGACCACTCATCCCACTTCTGACGACCATATGTAGGCGGACGCACACAGAGGTATGCAAGGGAGACTTGTTATGGTGAAATTAAATAAGGCTTTTATTGCGCCTATTTCCTTAACATCAGGAAACCATCCAAACAAGGGGTAAACAAAGCTTCTATTCACTTGGGAGTATTTCTAGTGCAGTCCACACTCCCTTTAGATAAGCATGTTTCCCAGCCCCAAACATATATCATGAAATGAGCAGATATAAAAAGTCTTAAAGGAAAGTCTTATCTGTTCCTTGTAGTTGGAGGGAAAGTCTTCTCTGTTCCTGGGTTGTTGCCTTTTCCTCAGGTGATATCAGCAGGTTCAGAAGTATTTTCCCCTGTGTCTTGCAGGCAGCCTCTTCTGGTAGACTCAAGACGTCTGTCCCCATGTCAGTCTCACAAGTTGTGAGAGTCAGGGACAATCTCCCTTTCTGTTTCAAGGGCAGGCTTTTCTAAGCAACCTAATCAGGCAGGTGGTGTTTGTTAATTGACTACCAACAGTTAACCACCACACTGCTGGATTAGAGGCAATATTTCCTGAACAGGGATAACTCCCCTGTTACAGAGAGTAACGTGCTCCCAGCTCGCGATCAGATGCAGGAAGTGCTATCCCGGGGGGGAAGGAATAAGCGGTGCACTGCATTGAAAATCAATGGAGGCTGGATCGCTCAAAAATAGAAAAATGTTTTATTTTGCCAAAGCGCACGCAGGTGCGAAACGCGTGAGAGCTCCTTGTTTTTAACATGTTTCTGAGGGCCACATAAAGCGTTTTTCTATTTTTGAGCGATCTAGCCTCCATTGATTTTCACCACAGTGCACCGCTTATTCCTTCCCCCCCGGGATAGCACTTCCTGTGACATGGTTGCTGGCTTAAAATATTTTGGTCAATGTATTGAACTAAATGACCCATATAAATACAGGAGGCGATGGATCACAACGCCTTCTGGGAGAGACGTAATCCCAAGACACAACTTCAACCAGCAATCTTGGATAATTCAATATGGACTGAGCATTTCCAGGGTCTCTGTAAAGGTATACAACCTGAGGACCTCACCGTGACTCAAAGATAAACCCAAGAGAAACGGCCAGTCTGTTTAAAATGTTCATCGCTGTCGTAATAATATCATGAGAATATTATGTAGTTAATCTCTTTTGTGCTTGAGGGATTAATGAGCTAAACTTCTTTAACAAAATACAAAATGCTGAGTGGGAAACTGGTGAGGACGGTTTCTTAGGGCTGCTCCGAACTTCAGAGGGACCTTTGCGGGGGTGAAGAGTGGCGCAGCTTGCGGGTTGTGTATCGATCCTCGGATCCTGTAGAGAAGATATTGTCCATTTGAGGGACCTTTGCAGGGGTGAAGCGTGGGGCAGCTTGCGGGCGCCAGTATTAACCCTTGTCCCATATGCAGGTCACGTGCTAGTAGGGTGCCGTACGTGACAGTCGCCATCTGATTTCCCATCCTGTAGAGAAGGTACCCTGCCTGCGCTGTGATGGGAGTTTCCTCGGAGTTGCTCATTAATGAATGTGTCCGCTGTGGAAAACAATTGTTCCTTACCTCCTTCCAGAGGAGGAGGCGGCGTCAGGGACAGAGGGAGATGTTCATGAAACTACGATAGAGCCAGTTGTGGTATTGGCGGATCAATGGGAGCTTCTGTACGACAATACCCCGATCGGAACTATCGCAGTTAACTAAATAACTCCCATGGAGCAAGAGAGGAGAGATGGAGAGAAATGCAGTTAGAGGTGGAGAGAGGGAGGTCACAGGAGTGAGTGATCGGAGAACTGAGGCTCAGGGACATCATTGAACCCACAACATTGTCTTCTTTCACCATGATTTGCTCGCAGTATTAGACCTCCCACCAGAACATTGCCCATTCTATCCCAGTGTGTTGACCATGGTCCACAATGACCTTGTTCTGACCTTGAAAAAGAAGGCGCCGATGAGCCTGAACAGGAATCTCATGATGAAGGGATAGTGCCTCATGGCTTCAGTCACCACAATCCCGGGGTTCAGGCTGTTCACGGTCACTCCTGGGGGTAGGAAACTCATCCAGTTAGCAACTCTACCACCCCTTTCCAGCTCCCCTCCCCACCCAATGACCCGCTTGGTATCCTCTATGCCATGGGTGGCCAACTGCAGTCCTCAAGGGCCACAAACAGGTCACATTTTAAGGATATCCCTGCTTCAGCACCAGTGGCTCAATCAGTCCCTGCTTCAGCACCAGTGGCTCAATCAGTCCCTGCTTCAGCAAATGTGGCTCAATCAGAGGCTTAGTCTCCAACAGCCACCAGTGCTGAAGCAGGGATATCCTGAACACCAGACTTGTTGGTGGCCCTTGGGGACTGGAGTTGGCCACTCCTACTCTATGCAATACCACAAGACAAGCTACTTCCATCATCCCTCCTTACTCACCCACCAACAAGCTACTTCCATCATCCCTCCTTACTCACCAACCAACAAGCTACTTCCATCATCCCTCCTTACTCACCCACCAACAAGCTACTCCCATCATCCCTCCTTACTCACCCACCAACAAGCTACTCCCATCATCCATCCTTACTCACCCACCAACAAGCTACTTCCATCATCCCTCCTTACTCACCCACCAACAAGCTACTTCCATCATCCCTCCGTACTCACCCACCTACAAGCTACTCCCATCATCCCTCCGTACTCACCCACCAACAAGCTACTTCCATCATCACTCCTTACTCACCCACCAACAAGCTACTTCCATCATCCCTCCTTACTCACCCACCAACAAGCTACTTCCATCATCCCTCCGTACTCACCCACCTACAAGCTACTTCCATCATCCCTCCTTACTCACCCACCAACAAGCTACTTCCATCATCCCTCCTTACTCACCCACCAACAAGCTACTTCCATCATCCCTCCGTACTCACCCACCAACAAGCTACTCCCATCATCCCTCCGTACTCACCCACCAACAAGCTACTTCCATCATCCATCCTTACTCACCCACCAACAAGCTACTCCCATCATCCCTCCTTACTCACCCACCAACAAGCTGCTTCCATCATCCCTCCTTACTCACCCACCAACAAGCTACTTCCATCATCCCTCCTTACTCACCCACCAACAAGCTACTTCCATCATCCCTCCGTACTCACCCACCAACAAGCTACTCCCATCATCCCTCCGTACTCACCCACCAACAAGCTACTTCCATCATCCCTCCTTACTCACCCACCAACAAGCTACTTCCATCATCCCTCCTTACTCACCCACCAACAAGCTACTTCCATCATCCCTCCTTACTCACCCACCAACAAGCTACTTCCATCATCCCTCCTTACTCACCCAACAATGAACAGGTTTAGCCCATTCCTGCTCCAATGAAAAGCAGAAACACGCCCTCTCCACAGAGAGCAGCTCTATAATCCCCAATGAGAGGCTCCATCATCTCCTCTCTGCTCCCTCACCCACTGACAACCACATAGCAGAACCGGTGCCAGTCACCGCCCCCCATGTGACCCGTCGGTCCCCGTACCCCCCAGCCTCCCGCATCCCTCCCCAGCCCCCCGCACCGGTGCCCTGCAGCCTCCCCCCATGTGACCCGTCGGCCCCCGTACCCCCCAGCCCCCCGCATCCCTCCCCAGCCCCCCGCACCGGTGCCCTGCAGCCTCCGCGCCAGCTCGTTCGCACACATGAGGTTCATGAGCTTGGTGCAGTTGTACGAATCATTGAAGGTGTTTTTCTGTAGCTCCTCCCCCTTCAGGTGCCGCACGTCGATGAAGCCGCGATCGTGCATGAAGGAGGATACGAAAACCACACGCCCAGGACCGGAGCGCTGCATGAGTCCTGCAGGGGGAGACAGAGAGAGCTGCATGAGTCCTGCAGGGGGAGACAGAGAGAGCTGCATGAGTCCTGCAGGGGGAGCCAGAGAGAGCTGCATGAGTCCTGCAGGGGGAGATAGAGAGAGCTGCATGAGTCCTGCAGGGGGAGAGAGAGAGCTGCATGAGTCCTGCATGGGGGAGAGAGAGAGAGAGCTGCATGAGTCCTGCAGGGGGAGACAGAGAGAGCTGCATGAGTCCTGCAGGGGGAGACAGAGAGAGCTGCATGAGTGCTGCAGGGGGGGACAGAGAGCTGCATGAGTCCTGCAGGGGGAGACAGAGGGAGCTGCATGAGTCCTGCAGGGGGAGATAAAGAGAGCTGCATGAGTCCTGCAGGGGGAGACAGAGAGAGCTGCATGAGTCCTGCAGGGGGAGACAGAGAGAGCTGCATGAGTCCTGCAGGGGGAGACAGAGAGAGCTGCATGAGAGCTGCAGGGGGAGACAGAGAGCTTCAGGGGGAGACAGAGAGAGCTGCATGAGTCCTGCAGGGGGAGACAGAGAGAGCTGCATGAGTCCTGCAGGGGGAGATAGAGAGCTGCATGAGTCCTGCAGGGGGAGACAGAGAGAGCTGCATGAGTCCTGCAGGGGGAGACAGAGAGAGCTGCATGAATACTGCAGGGGGAGACAGAGAGAGCTGCATGAGTCCTGCAGGGGGAGACAGAGAGAGCTACATGAGTCCTGCAGGGGGAGACAGAGAGAGCTGCAGGGGGAGACAGAGAGAGCTGCATGAGTCCTGCAGCGGGAGACAGAGAGCTTCAGGGGGAGACAGAGAGAGCTGCATGAGTCCTGCAGGGGGAGACAGAGAGAGCTGCATGAGAGCTGCAGGGGGAGACAGAGAGAGCTGCATGAGTCCTGCAGGGGGAGATAGAGAGCTGCATGAGTCCTGCAGGGGGAGACAGAGAGCTGCATGAGTCCTGCAGGGGGAGACAGAGAGAGCTGCATGAGTGCAGGGGGAGATAAAGAGAGCTGCATGAGTCCTGCAGGGGGAGACAGAGAGAGCTGCATGAGTCCTGCAGGGGGAGACAGAGAGAGCTGCATGAGTCCTGCAGGGAGAGACAGAGAGCTGCATGAGTCCTGCAGGGGGAGACAAAGAGAGAGCTGCATGAGTCCTGCAGGGGGAGACAGAGAGAGCTGCATGAGTCCTGGAGGGGGAGACAGAGAGAGAGCTGCATGAGTCGTGCAGGGGGTGATAGAGAGAGCTGCATGAGTCCTGCAGGGGGAGACAGAGAGCTGCATGAGTCCTGCAGGGGGAGACAGAGAGAGAGCTGCATGAGTCCTGCAGGGGGAGACAGAGAGAGCTGCATGAGTCCTGCAGGGGGAGACAGAGAGCTGCATGAGTCCTTCAGGGGGAGAGAGAGAGCTGCATGAGTCCTACAGGGGGAGACAGAGAGAGCTGCATGAGCCCTGAGAGGGGAGACAGAGAGAGCTGCATGAGCCCTGCAGGGGGAGACAGAGAGAGCTGCATGAATACTGCAGGGGGAGAGAGAGCTGCATGAGTCCTGCATTGAGAGACAGAGAGAGCTGCATGAGCCCTACAGGGGCAGACAGAGAGAGCTGCATGAGCCCTGCAGGGGGAGACAGAGAGCTGCATGAGTCCTGCAGGGGGAGACAGAGAGAGCTGCATGAGTCCTGCAGGGGGAGACAGAGAGCTGCATGAGTCCTGCAGGGGGAGACAGAGAGAGCTGCATGAGCCCTGCAGGGGGAGCCAGAGAGAGCTGCATGAGTCCTGCAGGGGGAGACAGAGAGAGCTGCATGAGTCCTGCAGGGGGAGACAGAGAGCTGCATGAGTCCTGCAGGGGGAGACAGAGAGAGCTGCATGAGTCGTGCAGGGGGTGATAGAGAGAGCTGCATGAGTCCTGCAGGGGGAGACAGAGAGAGAGCTGCATGAGTCTTGCAGGGGGAGACAGAGAGAGAGCTGCATGAGTCCTGCAGGGGGAGACAGAGAGAGCTGCATGAGCCCTGAGAGGGGAGACAGAGAGAGCTGTATGAGCCCTGCAGGGGGAGACAGAGAGAGCTGCATGAATACTGCAGGGGGAGAGAGAGCTGCATGAGTCCTGCATTGAGAGACAGAGAGAGCTGCATGAGTCCTGCAGGGGGAGACAGAGAGAGAGCTGCATGAGTCCTGCAGGGGGAGACAGAGAGAGAGCTGCATGAGTCCGGCAGGGGGAGACAGAGAGAGCTGCATGAGCCCTGCAGGGGGAGCCAGAGAGAGCTGCATGAGTCCTGCAGGGGGAGACAGAGAGAGCTGCATGAGTCCTGCAGGGGGAGACAGAGAGAGCTGCATGAGTCGTGCAGGGGGTGATAGAGAGAGCTGCATGAGTCCTGCAGGGGGAGACAGAGAGAGAGCTGCATGAGTCCTGCAGGGGGAGACAGAGAGAGAGCTGCATGAGTCCTGCAGGGGGAGACAGAGAGAGCTGCATGAGCCCTGAGAGGGGAGACAGAGAGAGCTGCATGAGCCCTGCAGGGGAAGACAGAGAGAGCTGCATGAGTCCTGCAGGGGGAGACAGAGAAAGCTGCATGAGTCCTGCAGGGGGAGACAGAGAGAGCTGCATGAGCCCTGCAGGGAGAGACAGAGAGAGCTGCATGAGTCCTGCAGGGGGAGACAGAGAGAGCTGCATGAGTCGTGCAGGGGGTGATAGAGAGAGCTGCATGAGTCCTGCAGGGGGAGACAGAGAGAGAGCTGCATGAGTCCTGCAGGGGGAGACAGAGAGAGAGCTGCATGAGTCCTGCAGGGGGAGACAGAGAGAGCTGCATGAGCCCTGCAGGGGAAGACAGAGAGAGCTGCATGAGTCTTGCAGGGGGAGACAGAGAAAGCTGCATGAGTCCTGCAGGGGGAGACAGAGAGAGCTGCATGAGCCCTGCAGGGAGAGACAGAGAGAGCTGCATGAGTCCTGCAGGGGGAGACAGAGAGAGCTGCATGAGTCCTGCAGGGGAAGACAGAGAGCTGCATGAGTCCTGCAGGGGGAGACAGAGAGCTGCATGAGCCCTACAGGGGGAGACAGAGAGAGCTGCATGAGTCCTGCAGGGGGAGACAGAGAGAGCTGCATGAGTCCTGCAGGGGGAGACAGAGAGAGCTGCATGAGCCCTGCAGGGGGAGACAGAGAGCTGCATGAATACTGCAGGGGGAGAGAGAGCCTTGAATGAGCCCTGCAGGGGGAGACAGAGACACCCTCAGTTTATTACTCTCTGCCAGTATTCCCTCGAGTACTTACGGTATGTTTCCCCCCTTTATATTTCTCTGACATTACACGCCACTCCCTACACGAGCCCCTACCCCACAGAGCTTGCAATCTAAATGTTCGCAGGGAGATAACGTGACTTCCAAGACGCGGCCACTGAAATTTGAACACCCACTACAAAGATAATTTTTATGTGGGGTGACATCATCAGTGTGAAACGCCCCCTCCCCCCCACCTCATGATGTCACGGTGATGTCACGGTGAGGCCTCCGTACTTACCCACGAGCAGGTTGGTGAGCAGGAAGGGGCCCAGTTGGTTGGTGGCAAATGTGGCTTCCAGCCCCTCCGATGTGACAGCATACGGCAGCCCTGGGAACGCAGAAACCCCGCACGTGAGTGCCCCCCGCACTCTAATCCCGTACGTGAGTGTCCCCGCACTCTAATCCCGCACGTGAGTGTCCCCCGCTCTCTAATCCCGCACGTGAGTGTCCCCCGCACTCTAATCCCGTACGTGTGCCCCCCGCACTCTAATCCCGCACGTGAGTGTCCCCGCACTCTAATCCCGCACGTGAGTGTCCCCCGCTCTCTAATCCCGTACGTGAGTGTCCCCGCACTCTAATCCCGCACGTGAGTGTCCCCCGCTCTCTAATCCCGCACGTGAGTGTCCCCCGCACTCTAACCCCGTACGTGTGCCCCCCGCACTCTAATCCTGCACGTGAGTGTCCCCCGCACTCTAATCCCGTACGTGTGCCCCCCGCACTCTAATCCCGCACGTGAGTGTCCCCCGCACTCTAATCCCGTACGTGTCCCCCCCGCACTCTAATCCCGTACGTGTGTCCCCCGCACTCTAATCCCGTACGTGTGTCCCCCGCACTCTAATCCCGCACGTGAGTGTCCCCCGCACTCTAATCCCGCACGTGAGTGTCCCCCGCACTCTAATCCTGCACGTGAGTGTACCCCGCACTCTAATCCCGTACGTGTGTCCCCCGCACTCTAATCCCGCACGTGAGTGTCCCCCGCACTCTAATCCCGCACGTGAGTGTCCCCGCACTCTAATCCTGCACGTGAGTGTCCCCCGCACTCTAATCCCGTACGTGTGTCCCCCGCACTCTAATCCCGCACGTGAGTGTCCCCCGCACTCTAATCCCGCACGTGAGTGTCCCCCGCACTCTAATCCCACACGTGAGTGTCCCCCGCACTCTAATCCCGCACGTGAGTGTCCCCCGCACTCTAATCCCGCACGTGAGTGTCCCCCGCAACTCTAATCCCGCACGTGAGTGTCCCCCGCACTCTAATCCCGCACGTGTGTCCCCTGCACTCTAATCCCACACGTGAGTGTCCCCCGCACTCTAATCCTGCACGTGAGTGTCCCCCGCACTCTAATCCCAGACGTGAGTGTCCCCCGCACTCTAATCCCGGACGTGAGTGTCCCCCGCACTCTAATCCCGCACGTGAGTGTCCCCCGCACTCTAATCCCGCACGTGAGTGTCCCCCGCACTCTAATCCCGCACGTGAGTGTCCCCCGCACTCTAATCCCGCACGTGAGTGTCCCCCGCACTCTAATCCCGCACGTGAGTGTCCCCCGCACTCTAATCCCGCACGTGAGTGCTCAGCACTATAATCCCGCACGTGAGTGTCCCCCGCACTCTAATCCCACACGTGAGTGTCCCCCGCACACTAATCCTGCACGTGAGTGTCCCCCGCACTATAATCCCGCACGTGAGTGCCCCCGCCCTATAATCCCGCACGTGAGTGCCCCCGCACTCTAATTCCGCACGTGAGTGCCCCCCGCCCTATAATCCCGCACGTGAGTGCCCCCGCCCTATAATCCCGCACGTGAGTGCCCCCGCACTCTAATCCCGCACGTGAGTGCCCCCCGCCCTATAATCCCGCACGTGAGTGCCCCCGCACTCTAATCCCGCAAGTGAGTGCCCCCCACACTATAATCCCGCACGTGAGTGCCCCCCGCACTCTAATCCCGCATGTGTGACCCCCGCACTCTAATCCCGCACGTGTGACCCCCACACTATAATCCTGCAAGTGAGTGCCCCCCGCACTCTAATCCCGCATGTGTGACCCCCGCACTCTAATCCCGCACGTGTGACCCCCACACTATAATCCTGCAAGTGAGTGCCCCCCGCACTATAATCCCGCACGTGAGTGTCCCCCGCACTCTAATCCCGCACGTGAGTGTCCCCCGCACTCTAATCCCGCACGTGAGTGTCCCCCGCACTCTAATCCTGCACGTGAGTGTCCCCCGCACTCTAATCCCGCACGTGAGTGCTCAGCACTATAATCCCGCACGTGAGTGTCCCCCGCACTCTAATCCCGCACGTGAGTGTCCCTCGCACTCTAATCCTGCACGTGAGTGTCCCCCGCACTATAATCCCGCACGTGAGTGCCCCCGCACTCTAATCCCGCACGTGAGTGCCCCCCGCCCTATAATCCCGCACATGAGTGCCCCCCACACTCTAATCCCGCACGTGAGTGCCCCCCGCCCTATAATCCCGCACATGAGTGCCCCCCACACTCTAATCCCGCACGTGAGTGTCCCTCGCACTCTAATCCTGCACGTGAGTGTCCCCCGCACTATAATCCCGCACGTGAGTGCCCCCCGCCCTATAATCCCGCACGTGAGTGCCCCCGCACTATAATCCCGCACGTGAGTGTCCCCCGCACTCTAATCCCGCACGTGAGTGTCCCCCGCACTCTAATCCCGCACGTGAGTGTCCCCCGCACTCTAATCCTGCACGTGAGTGTCCCCCGCACTCTAATCCCGCACGTGAGTGCTCAGCACTATAATCCCGCACGTGAGTGTCCCCCGCACTCTAATCCCGCACGTGAGTGTCCCCCGCACTCTAATCCCGCACGTGAGTGTCCCCCGCACTCTAATCCCGCACGTGAGTGCTCAGCACTATAATCCCGCACGTGAGTGTCCCCCGCACTCTAATCCCGCACGTGAGTGTCCCTCGCACTCTAATCCTGCACGTGAGTGTCCCCCGCACTATAATCCCGCACGTGAGTGCCCCCCGCCCTATAATCCCGCACGTGAGTGCCCCCCGCACTATAATCCCGCACGTGAGTGTCCCTCGCACTCTAATCCCGCACGTGAGTGTCCCTCGCACTCTAATCCTGCACGTGAGTGTCCCTCGCACTCTAATCCTGCACGTGAGTGTCCCCCGCACTATAATCCCGCACGTGAGTGCCCCCCGCACTCTAATCCCGCACGTGAGTGCCCCCCGCACTATAATCCCACACGTGAGTGACGCCCGCACTATAATCCCGCACGTGAGTGCCCCCCGCACTCTAATCCCGCACGTGAGTGCCCCCGCACTATAATCCCGCACGTGAGTGCCCCCGCACTATAATCCCGCACGTGAGTGACGCCCGCACTATAATCCCGCACGTGAGTGCCCCCTGCACTATAATCCCGCACGTGAGTGCCCCCCGCACTATAATCCCGCACGTGAGTGCCCCCTGCACTATAATCCCGCACGTGAGTGCCCCCCGCACTATAATCCCGCACGTGAGTGCCCCCTGCACTATAATCCCGCACGTGAGTGCCCCCGCACTATAATCCCGCACGTGAGTGCCCCCGCACTATAATCCCGCACGTGAGTGCCCCCGCACTATAATCCCGCACGTGAGTGCCCCCGCACTATAATCCCGCACGTGAGTGCCCCCGCACTATAATCCCGCACGTGAGTGCCCCCGCACTATAATCCCACACGTGAGTGACGCCCGCACTCTAATCCCTCACGTGAGTGACGCCCGCACTATAATCCCGCACGTGAGTGCCCCCGCACTATAATCCCGCACGTGAGTGCCCCCGCACTATAATCCCGCACGTGAGTGCCCCCGCACTATAATCCCGCACGTGAGTGCCCCCGCACTATAATCCCGCACGTGAGTGCCCCCGCACTATAATCCCGCACGTGAGTGACGCCCGCACTCTAATCCTTCACGTGAGTGCCTCCCGCACTCTAATCCCTCACGTGAGTGCCCCCCGCACTATAATCCCACACGTGAGTGCCCCCGCACTCTAATCCCTCACGTGAGTGCCCCCGCACTCTAATCCCTCACGTGAGTGCCCCCGCACTCTAATCCCTCACGTGAGTGCCCCCGCACTATAATCCCGCACGTGAGTGCCCCCGCACTATAATCCCGCACGTGAGTGCCCCCGCACTATAATCCCGCACGTGAGTGCCCCCGCACTATAATCCCGCACGTGAGTGCCCCCGCACTATAATCCCACACGTGAGTGCCCCCGCACTATAATCCCGCACGTGAGTGCCCCCCGCACTATAATCCCACACGTGAGTGCCCCCGCACTATAATCCCGCACGTGAGTGCCCCCCGCACTATAATCCCACACGTGAGTGCCCCCGCACTATAATCCCGCACGTGAGTGCCCCTCACACTCTAATCCCTCACGTGAGTGACGCCCGCACTATAATCCCGCACGTGAGTGCCCCCGCACTATAATCCCGCACGTGAGAGTCCCCCGCACTATAATCCCGCACGTGAGTGACGCCCGCACTATAATCCCGCACGTGAGTGCCCCCGCACTATAATCCCGCACGTGAGTGCCCCCCGCACTATAATCCCGCACGTGAGTGCCCCCGCACTATAATCCCGCACGTGAGTGCCCCCCACACTATAATCCCACATGTGAGTGCCCCCGCACTATAATCCCGCACGTGAGTGCCCCCGCACTATAATCCCGCACGTGAGTGCCCCCGCACTATAATCCCGCACGTGAGTGCCCCCGCACTATAATCCCGCACGTGAGTGCCCCCCGCACTATAATCCCGCACGTGAGTGCCCCCGCACTATAATCCCGCACGTGAGTGCCCCCGCACTATAATCCCGCACGTGAGTGCCCCCCGCACTATAATCCCGCACGTGAGTGCCCCCCACACTATAATCCCACATGTGAGTGCCCCCGCACTATAATCCCGCACGTGAGTGCCCCCGCACTATAATCCCGCACGTGAGTGCCCCCGCACTATAATCCCGCACGTGAGTGCCCCGCACACTCTAATCCCGCATATGTGACCCGCGTGCTCTAATCCCAATGTGTGACCCCCGCACACTCTAATCCCGCACATGAGTGACTCCCGCACTCCGACACTGCGCTCTAGTCACGCTCGTGAGTGACCCCTGCACTCCGACACTGCGCTCTAATCCCGCACGTGACTGACTCCCACGATCCAACACGGCGCTCTAATCCCGCATTTGGGTGACCCCCTGCACTCCGACACTGCGCTCTTATCCCACACAGGTGGCTCAATCTAAACCACTGATTGAGCCACCTGTGCTGAAGCAGTGGATCCTTAAACTTGACCGGTTTGTGGCCCTTGAGTAATGGAGTTGTCCGCCCCGGGATTAATCCCTCTAATACACATGGGAGTAACAGGTTCAGTATTTCTTTTAATGCAGTGACGGCCTCGATCCCAAGTCCCCGCAGCCCCCCGAACCCCAGATACCTGACACCCCGGCGTTGTTCACCAGGATATCCAGCCTCTTTTCGTCCCGCAGTATCCTCTGAGCGAAGGCGCGGACGGACGCCATGCTGCTAGTGTCCACGATCGCCAGCACCACGTCCCCGTTCCCTGTCTGTTTCCGGATCTCCCCCACCGCGTGCTGGCCGCGCTCCCGGCTCCGGCAGGCCAGGATCACCCGCGCCCTCCTCCTCGCCAGATCCAGCGCCACGCACTTTCCGATGCCTGTGGAGAACGAGAGAAAACTACTAACCAAACGCAACCGCGGTGCCCGGGGACGGTACTCAGGGGAACCGCCTTGTTACTCTCTTACCCCTGAACACCACAACTTCTTACATTTTTACACCCGGTAGCAACACTACATTTGATATTTGCAACCTGATAATTCCATGTTGTTTTTAAAAGAGAAGGGTTATTATCTTGGAAATTCTTGTTACGGGAGACCAGGTTATTTACACCTTTTTACCAGGATCATTCATTGAGCAAAACAAGGTAATGAAATAAATTGTAATTTATTCGCACAAATTCGCTTACACACAGTGATACACAAAATAGAGACAAAAAGACACACAAACTTTGTGACTGGGGTCGAAAACTAGACTTTCCTAGGTGCAGGGAACTCTATAGGAAAGTTTTACCCTGACCGGGATTTAACCCAGAATCTCCGGAACCCAAATCGGCATAAAATTCCATTCGCCACCGCTACGTTCTCTTCTGAGAACCGGGTCGCTCATTGTCACAGGAGATCAGAACTTTTAACATGTTAATTACCCGGATCCTTTGAGCAAAGCGAGAGACAAAATAAATTGTGATTTATTTACAAATTGAACATGCACAGCTTGATATCAGAAATAACACTTACTGGGACGGGGCAAAACGAAATAAAATGTTCCCGGAACAAAGTTCCCAGAAACAAAGTCTCTAGGCACCAATTCCCAGGAGCGGGGTTGATGCACAAATAGAGCCGCGAAACAGTCTTTGGCTAGTGGTGTCGCTCGCAACCACTATTTCTCCACCGAAAGTAATCTTTTCGTTTTCCCGCTGTAGGATTGGTCGGCAAATCCTCAGTTCTTACGAACTCTTGAAGCAGGGGACAATTCTTGGTTCCGATGTTATAATCTTTGTCCCGCACGATGAATCTTAGGTGAATCTAACTCCTGATTGGCTACACAGACTTTTAAAAGCACCCAAATCCTATCTCTATACTCTGCAGCCAATCGCTGCGTGGGAACTAAACTTCCCACCTATGGCAAGGTTGCCAGGACTTCATGGAACCGGGCAAAGGGGCTTCAAGGTATGCCAAGGGCATGCGCAAACTTCGCACCTGTCCCGCTTAGCATACCTAACCAAGCCCACTGCCCCGGCGACATCTTGTCTACCTTCCCCCGGACATCTGGACAAATGCCAGGGGAACACTGTTTACATCTCCAACCCCACTTTACACTTTAACATGTGGGTCCTTTGTCAACTCCGGACCTGGTCAAACATTCTGGGACCATCCCCACAGGGTGCCTCAGAAGTCCGGGGTTAAGTTATGCATGACTGACTTGCAGAGTGTGACGCTTGTGCTCCCACGCACATGCCAAGACAAGGAGGGGGACCCGATAGCGAGGTGGGGAAGCTGCAGGAGACTCGAGATAAGGGATTAGTTGCCGCGCAGCTGGGGAGCGGTGCACGTAGTCACGTGAGCACGCCGCACGCAGGAGAATGCGCGATGCATCCAGAGGAGCGGAGCCAAGCTCCGTGGCATGGCTTGGCCAGCTGCATGTGCGAGCATGCTCTGGCAGCAGAGCGGACATGCGCGCGCTCTCAGGCACCAACGCGGGGGTGTGAGGTATTCCACAAGTGAGGAGCAAGGAGGGGTAGAGTCCAGAGCACAAGGTCACTATAGAATGACTTCATGGAGGACGTCCATCCTCCTTAAAGGCAGAGTGCCAGTAACTGAAGAGTGAAGCAATACTAATTCAAAGTAAGGGTTCTTTAGTTAAATGCTTTGGCCAAAGTATTGTAAGCCTGCTACCACGTCAAGGTAAACCCTATTCAGCAGGTCCTACACTACCCGCAACGGTAAATAACCTCGGTAAAGAAAGGGGGAATGTCCCAGTCTTCCAGAAATCCAAAGGAGGTGTGTAAAGGTCCCAGAGGAAGTCCACGCAGGAACAGCATGTGATGGCAGGCACAAGAAGCATAGAGTACTGTTGTAGTACATAGCATGACCCAGGGCAGGTAGCAACTGACTGATCTTAAAAGGGCAGCAGGAGCTGTTGGTAATGAGAGTCAGAGTGAGGCTTACTTCCTGAGAGGAGGAAGAGGGCGTTGCTTGCTTCAGTATGCTAGAAGTCACTTCCTGTAGAGAAGACAAGGCAGGGGAAAGATGTGAGTGGCCGCTACACACAGGAGGGAGGTACCCCCTGCTCTGACTTTCACCCCTGGCTGTATAGAGTCATACGGACTCCCACGTCAAGCTTGCCACTGGTAGTGTGCCCATGTGTAGTAGAAGACTGGAATGTGACTGGTGGCTGGACGGACAGGTCCTCTATGTTACCCGTAGCGCTCACGACAACCGTGGTAGATGGGGAGGGGTGCCTGCACTGCTGTCGGAGCGAATGTGATTGCCCCGTCGGTGAATTGACCCGAGGGCCCAAGTGCCCCAACTGTGAGGTACAGCTCCTGAAGCCCAGACTGCCGCAACATACAGGACCGCCAGAGAATGGAGAATTATCCCGTCTCCGGGAGGATAAGGAATCTCTTGTGAACCAGCTGGGCCGGGGCAAAGATTCCTTCACCCAGACCGTCGAAGAACTGAAGAGGCAGCTTGAGGAGGAGACCAAGTCGAAAAATGCTCTGGCGCACGCGCTGCAATCATCCCGGCATGACTGTGACCTCATGCGGGGGCAATATGAGGAGGACCAGAAAACCAAGCACCGTCTACAGACAGAGATTGAGGACCTGGTCAGTGACCTGGAGAGATCCAACTCCGCAGCTGCCGCCCTGGACCAGAAGCAGCGGAACTTTGGCCGGATTCTGTCGGAGTGGAAGCAGGAGCACGAGGAGACGCATGCCGAGCTGGAGTCCACGCAGAAGGAGTCCCGCTGACTGAGCACCGAGCTCTTCAAGCTGAAGAACGCGTACAAGAAGTCTCTGGACAACCTGGAGACCCTCAAACGGGAGAACAAGAACCTGACGAGGAGATTGCAGACCTCACCAATCAGATCAGCGCTAGCGGGAAAGTTATTCATGAGCTAGAAGAGGTGAAGAAAGCTCTGGAGAGCGAGAAGAGTGATATCCAGGCAGCTCTGGAGGAAGCGGAGGGAGCGCTGGAGCATGAAGAGAGCAAAATTTTGAGGATCCAGCTGGAACTTTCTCAGATCAAAGCCGATGTGGATCGTAAACTGGCAGAAAAAGATGAAGATATCGAAAATCTAAGACGGAACCACCAGCGGGCTATGGACTCCATGCAGGCCAGTCTGGATGCAGAGACCAAAGCCAGGAACGAGGCCAGCAGGCTCAAGAAGAAGATGGAAGGTGATCTGAAGGAGATGGAGATATCCGGTGAAGAGGCCCTGCCCGGTGCTTACTTCTACGCAAAGGATCACCAAGTTCGTCTGTCTCAAGACCCAGAGCTCGTGATGTATCCCGAAGGCATCACTTCAGAAGTGGCTAATGGAGCCAACAAAGACTGTGCTGTGACCACTCTGGTAACTATTGCCTCCTTCATGCGCAACATGGAGCGCTTTATTCATCATGTGGTGGACAGAGGAAAAGGTCATGACCACCCGGTATACCGCATGTGCGAGGCGGAGGGCTGGGTAAAGGTCTGGCCAAGAGACATTGCACTATTCCTTCTACCAGGGGGAGGAAGTACTAAGGAGCCAGTGACTGTTACCCCTGAGCATGATCTTCAAGAGATTATCACGGCGGAGGCTCACAAAAGTCAAAGTGAGGTACCCCCACCTGATCAGTTAGGGGCACCCCACGCTTGGTCTCGGCAAACAGCAAACACTCAGCTGGCCTCGGGTATTACGGTGGTTGTTATGTGGTGTACCCAGTCATACAAAGCACATGTGATTCGTTGTATATTCTATGTACTGCATTTTTATTATATAATGTTTGTACATGGTTATGTCTGCTACCCAAGCGAGGTCGTTGGGATTTCACCAGGGGGAGAATATAGCCCTGGTCCCCGGCGGCTCCTAGAGACCCCCCTCCTTTGGAGCAGCGCGGTCGCGGGTGCCGCCAGAGCCAGCGACGGACCCGCCGGCTGCTTCCAAAGGTGGGGGCCGGAGCAGAGAGCGGTTGGAGCCTTAGGAGGCTCGGCGGTGCACCCGGCTAGTGGGGGCCGCCATTGCAGTTGCACGCGCATGCGCCGGGGTCGCGCATGCGCAGAAGAGGCCAGGGAGTTGCAGCGGCCATTGGGGGGTTGCGCGTGCGCAGTGGAGTTGCCGGCGGCCCTGAGTAGTCGCGCATGCGCAGGGATAAGCGTGCGAACGCTAGCCTACCAGGGAAGGCTCTTGGAAGGGACTACAAGTCCCATGAGCCTCAGCAGCGCCACATGTGGTGCCAGGGAGCCAATAGGGCTGAAGGATTGCCCTGGAGAGGCAGATAGATACATTTCGCGGGCTTGGAGCTCGTGGAGCAGTTGGCGCCAGGAGAAGCTAGGGGAAGGAGGTAGGGTGCAGGAGTCAGTGACTCCCTGCACTAGGCCAGCAGCCCCCAAGGCCCCAGATAGCCCTGAGTCACCCTGTAGTTTGAGTTGTGTCAGGAACAGCCCCCAGGTTAAGGACCCTGCCACTTATTATCTAGAGTCAGTTAGGGACCCAGCAGACGCTGCGCGTCCATCCAGAAGTTTAGGCTCAGACCTTCGCTGTCGCTGCAGCAGCCATCCGGGTGGGATCGCCCCGGACGGTAGTTCCTGTATAAAGCCGACATCAGGATCCTTTGTGAAGTTCCTTGGCAGGCCCGGGCACCGGAGTGCCCGGCAGGTAATCAACAAGTGCACCAACGAGTCCTATCATATTCACACGGGACATAGTGACTGCGCAGTCACACATATCTCACATAGTGACTGCGCAGTCACACATATCTCTCTCACTTGAGGGTGGGGTGATACTGTGTGGGGTTACTGGACACTGGGTGGGATCATCCGGTGGAGGTAGCGTCCTGCGAGACGCAGTAGTTAGTGTCTCCTCTAGGGAGGGACACCTGTTATTATATGCAAAAGTACGTTTCCTACGCTCACAAGTAAAGTCATTGGTTGTTTTACATACGGTGTGTGGAATGATATATATATTGTCCTGCGAGGAACCACTCCCCCTCTGGCGGGAGCCATCACAGGTGGAGGCGTTGCACCAAGTACGAGGTTATTCATATTGTTATACGTGCCCCAGGCTCTCCGTGGCGGAGTCTTAGGCCTCCTGTGAGCCTAACAGGTAACGCACCACGCTGGGTAATGCATATAGATCCCCTCACATACACCCTATCTGCGATTGGGAGGGGGGATATGGGTTACATATATAACATATAATACAATACCCATGTATTAGTGACAGGTAGGGGTAATGGCAGACTTAACCTTTATTAACAGCAGCCATATTTCCCCCTCCCGTCACACGCACAACCTTATCTATGGTCGGAGCACCCATAGAACCCCTAAACAGGTTTTGGGTTACCTGGGCATTAACTGGGTATCCCCCTTAACCTAGGGACCAATCATATTTACAGGGAAACTTTGCACGCCTTTGCCCCATTTACCGTTCTTGGCTGTGCTGAAGCAGGGAACCCTAGCCGTGAGACACGCAAGCGTTTTCAGGGGGAGATATTGCCGGGACAATATGCCTACATGTATTCCAGAATCAGACTTGATTCCCGGGTACATTTTTAGGGGAACTCTGGACCCCGACTAGATAAGACACATTCTGACAATTCCTCCGCTAAACCCCCCTTGAAACTCATACCCCAGCAATCCCCGCTTACTGACATCCCTGGAAAGGCAAACACACACACAAAATTATTGTCGCACATTTACACATTATGCATGTACAACGGTTGGGCTCAAGAGCTGACACTCTTGAACTCCAATACATGGATCAGAGGTAACCAAACGGGCTTAAACCCTTATTGGGGGCCTGGTTACCCCCACACCATCACACAAGGCCCTATAGGTAATGTCCACCCTCTTAAGGCTGAGGGGTTCATAGGTCATTGCCAACCGCTTATGGCTAAGGGGTTCTAGGCCATTTCCCCCTTATGGCTGAGGGGTTCTAGGTAATTTTCCCCTGCTTATGGCTGAGGGGTTTCTAAGTCATGTCCCCCTGATTATGGTTGAGGGGTTCTAGGTCATGTCCCCCTGATAATGGCGGAGGGATTCTAGGTCATGTTCCCCGCGTATGGCTGAGGGGTTCTAGGTCATGCTCCCCCTGATTATGGCTGAGGGGTTTCAAGGTCACGTCCCCCTGCTTATGGCGGAGGGGTTCTAGTCATGCACCCCTCCCCCCGCTTATGGCTGAGGGGTTCTAAATCATGCACCCCCCTCACCCTCCGCTTATGACTGAGGGGATCTAGGTCATGCACCCCTCATCCCCGCTTATGACGGAGGGGTTCTAGTTCATGCACCCCTCAACCCCACTTATGGCCTGGGGGTTCTAGGTCATGCACCCCCTCACCCCCTGCTAATGGCTAATGGTTTCTAGGTTATGCAACCCCTCACCCCCTGCTAATGGCTGATGGGTTTTAGGTCATGCACCCCTCACCCCCCCTGCTTATGGCTGAGGGGTTCTATGTCATGCATCCCCTCACCCCACGTATAGCGTAGGGGTTCTAGGTTATGCACCCCTCACCCCCGCTTATGGCTAATGGGTTCTAGGTCATGCAGAGGGGTTCTCTGTTTATAGAAACACAATGTTTGCAGGAAGCAGCATCTTCCCCTCTCTAAGGCTGAGTCCCCAGTGATGACGGCGGCGCGTTCTACGGCGTGCGTCCCACATACCACAGCTCAGCCCTCTATGGAGCAGGCCCCAGTGGGTGTGTGTGGGCCCGCAAAGCGCTGTGACGCGTATGCTGGCAGGGAAGACAAGGATTTTGTCTTCCCATGCCGCGGTCACGTGGGTGGCGCGCAGCCAATGGCAGGGCAGATATGACCATCATGGCCCCGCCCACCCATAGAGCTCCCCGACAGACCGCCGATCGCAGCTGTAGTCTCTGCTCGCGCCGCCAGGCGCCCGCGCTGCCGGGAGGTCTGGGGCCGTGGCCTTTGCAGAAATACTGCACACACGTGTAACGTGTGGCCAGACTGCTCCTCAATGTTACATATATGCACAGACTGATGCAGTCCGGCACAGTACCGCTGCTGGGAAGCGTGATCTATATCTCAGGCGTGTGCAGCAGTGGCGTGGTTACACAGCGTGCGGGGGGCGGTGTGAGGGTTAAAGTGCAGGGTGTTTGGCCTGGATAACATGCTCAGGCCGGTCAGACAGATAAAGACTGGGACATTCAGCACACAGATACAAGAGAGACGGGAGGAGCTATACACAATGGTCTCTGAAGTGGGTGCACCCAGTTCAAGGCCTAGCTGTGTTTTTATTTAATATTTGAGCAGGCCCGTCCCAGACTGTCCCTGTCGCGTGTACTTTGTTCTAAGTTGGGCAGGAGTCTTTGTGGTGACTCGGTGACGCTTGGTGAGGGGAGAGCTACCTGATTTTCATTTGATATATTGTATCATCAGTGTTAACAGACTCCTAACGGTGGTAGCACATTCATCAATATGTGCGAAGGCATACCAACAGCCACACCGTTTCTAGGGGCAGATTAGCTACAGTGTTTGTGTCAATTAGTGATAGTAGCTCTCTATATGTATGGAGTTTACAAGCTATTTTTTAGGTGATTAGTGTGTGTATACTTATGGAGCATATGTGACTGACCAGTCATTTCTGGGTCTACCAATCATATGCTCAGTGAGCAATCAGTTATCAGTGTGTATATTGCTGCACATTGGCAGTATCTTTACTAGCCTCACTGTTTAATCTTTACCCTATATCCACCAAGGAACCTTCTTTGACTAACTAAAGGAAGGTCTTACAATACCAAACACAGGTTAATAATGGTAGTAGAATTCCTGACAGTGGCAGCACATTCATAAATATGTGCACAGGTATACAGACAACCACACTGTCTATAGGAATCTATGTACCTTTGTACTCTATGTTCTGTGTTCAATAGCTAGCTCTTCTACCCTTGGAGCCTATTAGCTGTTGTTAGGTGGGTAGATGTGGGTTTTTATACAGAGCCTATAATACTGTTTCCTCACCATCGGATCTATTTATTATACGCTAAGTGAGGACACACTGGTTACTTGTGCTGATCTTTTTGCTTGTACTTAGCAATTATGATGAGACTTACACTATTCAACGTTATCACCTTGTGACCTGTCTGTTATTTTAGACAGACTATCAGCTAGCCCTCCTCCTATACCAGCGCATACCTAATTACCACTAATAGGAAATACTGCATATCGGTTCCCTGGGAACGTTTTGATCTAATACACCTCAAACGTTCCCTCTATTATATTGACCTGGAGTATCTTATATTCTCATCATAGGGTTTATATATATGTGTGTCAATTGTTGAATTTTAATACCCATTATTTTAATTAGTATAGCATTAAAAATTATTTTAAAAATATTTTCATTGTACATCTAGGGGATACTGAGTGCTTTAAGTGGGGTTCTTGCTCCTTTATTATTTAGAAGGGATGGATCATCGGGAAGCGCAAAATATGTGGAAACAAAAAATATTGATAGTGCAATATTGTATGTGATAGGATCAAAGTGTAATGACTGGTCTATCTTTAGAATACTCACAAACGTGAGAGAGTTAGAGGCACATAAGGGTATCTTTGGGTGCTGTGGATGCCACAAAACGATCAGGAAATCAGTCTTTGCCACAGATATGTGGACTCCAAGGGACCTTAGTAAAGAATAAGACTGGACATAGTGCAGACTGTATACAAAAGGTTTAAAAGGTAAGTGAAATGTAATACACTCACATGGTTTCAAAGTTACAAAAGCATTTAGATCACACGCAGTGGATCTCTGCAGCCGGATGGATGATATCTCAGGTTCCCCTCTGCTGTAGCGTGCGTGTCACGGATGCGTTTCAGCAAAAACCGGAAGTGACGTCATCCGCTTCCAGGGGTTCCGGCCAGTGTAGTAAACGTCACTCTACGCGTTTCACCTCTTCGGTATCATCAGGAGTAACGTTTTGGTGGATGGGGGAGACATATATACTCTTAGCTAAGTTCCCATTGGTGGATGGTAAACTAGATGTTAATTATACTAACTGGGTACGCATGGGGCTATAATGAGACAGATCGTTAGTCTCTCTACATCACACATATGTAGAGTTCAAAAATATAATATATAATAGATGCAATCAATTTAAATAGTTAATTAATTGGTACAAACGATCTGTCTCATTATAGCCCCATGCGTACCCAGTTTGTATAATTAACATCTAGTTTACCATCCACCAATGGGAACTTAGCTAAGAGTATATATGTCTCCCCCATCCACCAAAACGTTACTCCTGATGAAACCGAATAGGTGAAACGCGTAGAGTGACGTTTACTACACTGGCCGGAACCCCTGGAAGCGGATGACGTCACTTCCGGTTTTTGCTGAAACGCATCCGTGACACGCACGCTACAGCAGAGGGGAACCTGAGATATCATCCATCCGGCTGCAGAGATCCACCGCGTGTGATCTAAATGATTTTTTAACTTTGAAACCATGCGAGTGTATTACATTTCACTTACCTTTTAAACCTTTTGTATACAGTCTGCCCTATGTCCAGTCTTATTCTTTACCAAGGTCCCTTGGAGTCCATATATCTGTGGCAAAGACTGGTTTCCTGATCGTTTTGTGGCATCCACAGCACCCAAAGATACCCTTATGTGCCTCTAACTCTCTCACGTTTGTGAGTATTCTAAAGACAGACCAGTCATTACACTTTGATCCTATCACATACAATATTGCACTATCAGTATTTTTTGTTTCCACATATTTTGCGCTTCCCGATGATCCATCCCTTCTACTTAGCACGAGGATTGACAGAGCAATCCTACACCGGGTTATAGCAGCATTTCCACATGTGTTTGTATAAGTATCACCATTTAATTATTTAATTATCACTATACTATTTTGCACACTTTGATTTATTTAGAGCGCCACTATTTGATAAGTTTTCTTTTCACATGCACCCTCCTTTATTATTTACACTATACAGATATGGGGAGAAGATCTGACACTATACAGATATGGGGAGAAGATCTGACACTATACAGATATGGGGAGAAGAGCTGACACTTTATACAGATACAATAGAGGGAGGAGAGATGACACAGGGACCGGAGCACCAAGTAAACAAGGAGAAGAGATCCCTGACCCCATGAGCTTACAATCTAAAGCAGAGCCAATTTAACCCTGTGTGCGTGTCGGAGCTGGGGGTCACTTACCTGTGTTAGCTCCGGTGACGATGGCCGTTTTCCCGGTCAGGTCTGTCCGGCACTTGCGGGGGTGCCAGGTGCCTTTGCGCTGGGCGCGTAAAATGACCGCCAGGATCAGGGTGCAGAAGAACCAACCCGGGTGCCCCAGAAAGTCCGGTAGCTCCATGGCAGGGGAGAGAGTGAGACTGAGCACAGCTCAAAGTGCAGCCACCTTCTTATACTGCTGTAACATAGAGACCGGGAGAGAGCGACACTGAGCACAGCTCAAAGTGCAGCCCCTTCTTATACTGCTGTAACATAGAGACCGGGAGAGAGCGACACTGAGCACAGCTCAAAGTGCAGCCCCTTCTTATACTGCTGTAACATAGAGACCGGGAGAGAGTGAGACTGAGCACAGCTCAAAGTGCAGCCACCTTCTTATACTGCTGTAACATAGAGACCGGGAGAGAGCGACACTGAGCACAGCTCAAAGTGCAGCCCCTTCTTATACTGCTGTAACATAGAGACCGGGAGAGAGTGACACTGAGCACAGCTCAAAGTGCAGCCACCTTCTTATACTGCTGTAACAGAGACCGGGAGAGAGTGAGACTGAGCACAGCTCAAAGTGCAGCCACCTTCTTATACTGCTGTAACAGAGACCGGGAGAGAGTGAGACTGAGCACAGCTCAAAGTGCAGCCACCTTCTTATACTGCTGTAACATAGAGACCGTCCAGCACTGGGTCCTAGTGCAGCCACATTCAGGGACACCGTACTGATATAGCACCCACCATGTACAGAGGGATTTATACACCTCCCCGGGCACGCTGCTCAACATGCACTATACACAGGAAGCGTCCCCTGTAACTGAATACAGAGACACCGTACTGATATAGCACCCACCATGTACAGAGGGATTTATACAAAACCTCCCCGGGCACGCTGCTCAACATGCACTATACACAGGAAGTGTCCCCTGTAACTGAATACAGAGACACCGTACTGATATAGCACCCACAATGTACAGAGGGATTTATACACCTCCCCGGGCACGCTGCTCGACATGCACTATACACAGGAAGCGTCCCCTGTAACTGAATGCGGAGACACTGTACTGATATAGCACCCACTGTCACGGGAGACCAGGACTAATACCCGGGATCAATATTGCCAGACAGAACACGGGAGTTTATAAAATTAATTTATTGGAAAAACATATCCACAACTATACAAAAGACACAAACATCACACATACCCAACTGGGGAAACTGGGGGATACCCTGCCTAACTAGTCACAGGGACCTATACCCAACTGGGGAAACTGGGGGATACCCGGCCTAACTAGTCACAGGGACCTATACCCAACTGGGGAAACTGGGGGATACCCGGCCTAACTAGTCACAGGGACCTATACCCAACTGGGGAAACTGGGGGATACCCGGCCTAACTAGTTGCAGGGTCCTACTTGCAGAGATTTCTCCTTCGCCATGCTCCGCTTAACCTCCTCAGACACTCGGTAGGCGGGCTTCTGAAGGGGCCTCTGATCACCAGTGTTGACCGGATGATCAGGGAGGTGAGTCCATCCCGGCTTGTCTGTGAACAGACTCCCATACCTTCCTAACAACTCTCGTACCTGCTTCCGTTGGGAAACCGCGAGCTGGGACCCTATCCCCATGTCCTCCACAGAGCCTCCCTGCTTAGCCTCCCCTAGGAGATCGGGCAGAGCTCTGCTTGCCAAATCTCCCGATGGTGGGCTACACACCGCCATCACCACCGGTCCACTCGCATGATATTCTTTTAACATGTTGATGTAGTAGCTCCGATGTCTACCTAACTCCTGATCCAGAGCTACCACGTAATTTGACTCGTTCACCCGCCGGATTACCAGATACGGGCCGGACCAGGCAGCTAGGAGTTTTTTTCTGGTGAGTTGGCTTCAGAACAAGCACCTGCTGCCCCGGGATGAACTCTCCACTACGGGCATTTCTATCATACCAGCGCTTCTGCCTGGTGTGAGCTCCCTTGAGGTTAGCCTGTGCTAAGCCCATCAGATCTGGCAACCGATCTCTGAGCTGGACATGGGACTTTATCAAAGAGTAAACCCTCCCTGCTACCAGACAAGTCTAAATAGAAGCAACCCAAATCTAATTGGACAACTTGAAATGAGACCCAGCAGATTTGAATAATCACATCAAGGTAGAAATAGAGGCTGGGTCACCATGTTTTAACACTGACTTGTCTGCAGCAGAAAAAAACAACACATATATACATACAGATACAAACAAGAATGAATTAAAAACAAAGAATATGATGTCAAGCATTAATATATAAGAAACTAATATATATGCATACATGTATAATCATGGAGAAAGAGGAATGAAAAAATAAAATAAAACAAAATAAAGAAAAATAATGGAAAATAATAATAAAAAGTAAAAAATATATATGAATGAAAAAGTATATGTAATGAACTATAAAACAATAAAAAAAAAAATAATAACTTGGTATATAATAATGCTAACTCTATACTCTCCACTCCCTCAGTCATGAAGGAAATGTTTCAATTCCCAATCGGAATTCATGCCGAGGGGGTGGAGAGTCCCGAGGGTGCATATCCAATACGTCTCTTTTTAGGGTGACAAGGTATGTGTTCTATGGCCGAAAAGGAGACATTTCCAATGCCTCTCCTGGGACATTGAGAAAAATGTCGAGATACTGGATGAACTACATCCTTCTCCTTGATTAAACGAGTATGTTCAGCTATTCTTTGCTTAATGTGTTGTTTTTTCTGCTGCAGACAAGTCAGTGTTAAAACATTGTGACCCAGCTTCTATTTCTATCTTGATGTGATTATTCAAATCTGCTGGGTCTCATTTCAAGTTGTCCCATTAGATTTGGGTTGCTTCTATTTAGACTTGTCTGGTAGCAGGGAGGGTTTACTCTTTGATAAAGTCCCATGTTGGGATGAAACGCGTCAGAGTGGTCTTACCTGTGATGTCCAGCCTTTTTTTCTAAGAAAGCTTATTTTATATTATAGAAGCTTGGTTAAGTACAAGGGAGTAGTGAGCATTCATCACTTTTCTACCTTTTTGCCATTTATCCTGGATGGAGCACACAGGGGTCTCATATCTTTAGCAGGCTTTTTTACCCATATCCAGCGGAGGCGGTATCCATTCGATCTACGCGCCGGAGCGCTTTGCATGCTGGGTCCCCAGCCAGAGTGCAGCCGTTCACTACCTGGACGCGGCGTCTTCGTCATCAGCACCGACTGGCTGAGGAGTTGGTGAGGATACCAGACGGCAGAGCAGAAGCGATATCCGTTAGAACCTTGCGCCGGAGCGCCCTGCTTCACTGGTTACCAGCCGGAGTGTAGCCGATCATTACTACGGATACGGCGTTCTCTTCACCTTCACGGACCGGCTGATGGGGTGGCCAGGACACCGAACGTGTAAGGGCAGCAGCATGAGATACCATTCTGAGCTTACAAGTGGTGTGCCTGCGGTCACATCACTATGTACCTCTAGCTCTTGATCTGCACTTTAGCCCCCATTTCGGTTGTTAGTCCCTATATGCTACCCTTTATTTATTCATTTTTCATCATTTCATTATACCTGCATTGAGACCCCTTCTCTTGTTGAACTTTGGCAGTGGCTGTTAGCAGTTCCAATTTCCCACACATGGTTGTTGTAGCATCGGATTACTGGAGTTCACTCTCCACCTCTTTCTCGATCTCTGAGCTCCACCACATACTGGAGCACCGTCGCATCCGTTGTGGGGCTCTCCCCCTCCCATCTCTCCCAGAACAGGTCAAGCGGTCCACGGACCCGGCGTCCATATACAAGCTCAAAGGGTGAGGAACCGGTAGACTTCTGTGGCACCTCCTTGTATGCTAACAGTAGGTGCTGCAGGTGTGCTTCCCAGTCCCCTCCTTCGACCTCCACAAATGCCCGCAGCATCTGCTTCAGGGTGCCATTGAACTGCTCACACAGTCCGTTGGTTTGAGGTTGATACGGGGCCGTGCGGAGAGAGTTCACCCCGCACGCAGCCCAGAGACTTTGGAGCAACTCACTCATGAACTGTGCTCCCTGGTCAGTCAGGATCTCACTAGGGAAACCTACTCTAGTAAAAATATTTATCAGTGTCTCGGCCACTCTCGCCTTTAAAATATATCTGTTCCCTGACCTACTGGGAATCATCAGAGGACCGATGATGTCTACCGCTACCGGCTGAAATGGTTCCCCTATCACCGGTAGCGACCTCAGGAGGGCCTTCGCCCGATCGCCTTGCCTCCCCACTCGCTGGCAGTCATCACAGGTGCGGCAGAACGCCGATGCCTCCCATGATACCCCTGGCCAGTAGAAACTCTGGGTAAGCCTGGCTCTCGTATGGGTAACACCCTGATGCCCGGCCAGCGGGATCGCATGCGCTAAGTGCAACAACTGTGCGCAGTACTTAGTAGGTAACCAACTGCCATTTGGCTGTCCATGGTCTGTCCGGAGCTTCTGGGGCTTTTTTCCGATATAAGAGTCCATGACGCCACAGGATCCGCTCGGATCCGGACTCGGAGGACAGTTCAGCAGCACGCTGCCTCATGCCCTCCAAGCTCGGGTCCGTCCGCATGGCAACCCGGAACGTCTGGCTCTGCTCTGGCCCACTGGCCCTAGTCACACAGCCAGGGATATCAGTCTCAGTCAAGGCAGGCTCCGCTCGACTTACCCGGTCAACCTTCTCCGGAACATCCATGACAGGGGGTTCCAAGGCCTGGGAAGTGATGGTTTCAGGATTGGGACACTGAACTGCAGCTGAGTCCGGGATGGGACCACGGTGACTCTGGCTCCAGCGCAGCAACAGCTACGGCATCGTCCTCCTCGTAGCTGCATCGGCGTTGACCCAAGTCCTTGCCCAACAGTACAGGATCATCTAAGCCGGGCAGAATGCCGACATCGCGGATGCCTTGGCCCGCACCCCAGTCAAAGAACACACGAGCCACTTGGAGGGATTTGCTGCCCCCATCCGCCAGTCACTGATGATCGGGTGGGTGCATGAGCCGTCAGGAACTGGAGCAGGGCGACTCACTCAGCAGTGGTGGCCTCGCTGCCTAGGTCATCCAGCGCAAGCCGGATGTATGCGGGCATGCCTACCTCCACTGCAGGCGGCTCCGTTGAATCCTCCTCTGACTCTTCACCGGAGCTGGCTGGTGATTCCTGAAGTCTGGAGGGGCCCGGAACTGCCTCAGGGCTGGCCGGTGCTTCAGCTCTAACCCCTGAGCGCTGCGCCTCATAAGCTAGCAAGTCGGCAATCAGCTGCGTCTTTGTTGCGGTTTCAGGTAGGTATTCCGCACTCCTCACACCGGAGAATGATTCGGTCCTTGGTCCAGGACCGATACTTGGCTGGCATCCTTGTAGTCTTGTCTGTACGTTGACTAAACTACAGGGACTGGTAAGGGTGTGTGTCTGAGTATTGTACAGCTGTAACTCTGAGTTCTGCGGTCTTCAAAATGGAGACCTCACTCAGGACAGATATTCCCTGAAGAATATCGGTGCCGAGCCTGGCGATCCCACCGCTGCCACCAGAAAATAGCCTGTCACGGGAGACCAGGACTAATACCAGGGAACAATATCGCCAGACAGAACACGAGAGTTTATAAAATTAATTTATTGGAAAAACATATCCACAACTACACAAAAGAAACAAACATCACACATACCCAATTGGGGAAACTGGGGAGTACCCGGCCTAACTAGTCGCAGGGACCTACTTGCAGAGATTTCACCTGTTCTCTCTTTGCCCAGTGCCTACAGGACTGTTTTTCAGGCCTGAGACCAGCACGGGATTGGACACTGCAGTTTCTCCCTGTCACAGCAACACCTCTGTAACTCTCTGCAGGCTCTGTCTGCTAGGGGTCTCCCTCCCTGCCTGCTAGGGGTCTCCCTCCCTGTCTGCTAGGGGTCTCCCTCCCACACCTTTTTATACACTTAAAACATAATATTGCAACACTCAGGGCCAGGTGCTGCCTACATGCCCAGGCCCTGATTGGTGGGTAGAACTGCAACATAACATTTGCAACATAACAAGGATACAGGGAAAGGTCACAGACAAAGTTGCAACAATTCTCCTGCAAACATATTAACCCCTGATTCCTGGGGTGCTGGAACCAAGCAAAGACATACACATATACATAACATATAATACAATAGGTAAATAGCAAAGAAGCAAGAACCCAGATGTAGCACTCAAACTTTAAAGGTGTTAGTGACAATCTTAAAAAATCTTTAATGTTAAACTGATTAAAATAATGGGTTTTAAAATTCAACAAGGACACACATATATTGACCCTATGTCGAGTGTATGTGACACTCCGGATACTACAAAGGAGCGAACAGATGAGGTGGATTACATCAAATGTCCGGTGAGGGAGCTGGTATTCAGTATTCCCTGAATACAGTTGCTTCGGTAGGGGCAGAGGTGAGGATGCGTAGTGAACCTGCCTATATGAAACAGGCGATAACCAACCAATTAGGGATGCAGTACGTGTATAGCTAGTAGTGAATAGAGCAGCTGACAGATACCAGGTGACGGTGTGGCTGAATGAGTATACCTGTGCCCATATTAATGAATGTGCTCAACCGTCTGGTACTGTACTAGCCAGGATTAGATGTCAAAGTGAACATGCACGTCCCTAAATATAGGTGTCACCACTAAATGCTGCCTATAAAAGGAGAATCTCCGAATAAGTACAGGCTGATAGCACCCGTCACGTGCACGCGCAGGGTCAGTACTGACGTGGCAGCCTTCTGACTCGCACGCGTGCATACCCTCTCATACTGGGCTAGAGTATTGACAGTTCACTCGGAGATCGTCGGAGAGGTGATTGTTTGTTTGTTAGTTTAATACCTACCAAGGTTCCTCCAGTGGCAGCATTACCCAGGACGGTGGCGCACGTTCATGAATATGTGCATAGGCATACACACCGCCACACCGCCACTGGGCATCTATCAGTCACTTATCCACTGAAGTATTTGCTATTAGCCTGCACTTATTCGGAGATTCTCCTTTTATAGGCGGCCGTGACGTCACCCGGTAGGTTCGCCCTCATTGGCTGAACTGCCGGAGGGCGTGGCCTAGCGCTCCATCGCGACTCCTGCTCTCAATTCTCTAGAGAGCAGCAGCAGTTTCTGTCGGCGCAGCGCGCGGCGGCCCCCCCTCGGAGCGGGCCCGGCCCCATTGTGGGGCGGATCTTGTCCCTGCAGCGTCCGCCACAGCGGGTGCTGCAGTAGCCAGCGAGGACCTGGCCTTAGAGCACTGGGACTCCTTCCCTGAGAGGTGCCATCTTTATGGTAGGGACGGATTGCACCTCAACGAAGAGGGATCTTCGGTGCTGGGGGAGGGGGGGGGAGATGTTATTAAGGTTGGAGGAGATTTTAAACAAGGAAGGAGGGGGAGGGACAAGAGGCAGATAAACTAAATAAAAATGATGGGGATGGGGAAATAGCAAGGGGTCATGGAGGTAGAATGGGGGCAAGTGCGAGTTTGACAAGCAGTGAGACACCCATAGTAAATACAGATAATACTAGAAAACTTCTAAAGACTAAATCCAATTGGAACACAGCAGGGCCCCGGGTATACGGTGGTTCCGTTCCAGGGTCCCGCCGTATAGTGAAAATCGCCGCGTTTTCGCCGTTCTGGCTCCTCCTTCCCAGGTTTTAAGCCCCGCCCCTCCCCACTTCCCTAGTTTGCAAGTCCCTCATTTTCTGCAGGATATAGACCCACTGTGGTCTTTCTCCCTCCTAATAGAGGTAAATGAGAATTTTAATCCTAATAGAGATATATTAGCATTTTATCTGGTAGTGTTAGGACTTGCGAACAGGTGTCTGCCTTGACGTGGCTCGCAAGCTTACAACGCTTTGGCCAAAGGGTTAAACTAAATGACCCTTTTTCAAGAGAATATATAGGTATTTTACAGTGTATTTCTGTCATGTTGGATGTAGCATTGGGCTTCTCTGTCGTCTGTTGTATACATATGCCACGCTCAATAGCACTCCATTTTGACACATATACATATATATATTTTGTGGGGGCGCAGGGGTTCCCAAAAAGAGCTTACTGGGGTTCTGTGTTTTGTTTTCCAGTTAGGGGGTGTGTGTGTGGTGTGTGTGTGTGTGGTGAAGCTTTGGTCCCGGTGGCGCGGCCACGTTATTCACCTGCAGGGGTTTACTCCCGAGCCGGTCCCAGTCACCCCTCGCTGCACGGCTCACTACGCGCTGTGACGCGTCAGCCACCAGGGGATGCAAGAGAATTGCGATCCCGAGCGGTGACGCGTCACGTGGTGTGCTGGTGAGCCTATCAGCGGCGGGGGCGGGAGCTGGAGCTGTAAGTCTCCAAGAGGTAAGAGGTGTGTGTGTGTGTGTGTGTGTCGACGGAGGGATCAGTTGTGAGGGCATGTGTAGGGGGGGAGCTGCTTACCTTTCAGCCGGCAGCAGCACCCTCCTGCAGCCCGGGAAACCGACCCCCGCTGCAGCCATCCGCTAGGGGGGGGGTGTATCGGACGGGAGCTGTGGAGGGGGGTGTATTGGACGGGAGCTGTGGAGGGGGGGAGTAGCACTCCGCTCAAACCACGCCCCCCCCCCCCCCCCAGCCACCGCTCCCGCTCCCAACAGACCACAGATAGCGGTCAAGTGCCTCTCCACGCGCTGCCTGTCTGCAGTGCGGGCGCGTGGTCTGAGGCAGCGGGGCCTTAGGCTAAGGCCCCGGTAACTTCGCTGCACGCGCGCCCGCGAGACTGGCGGCGCGTGCAGCCGATTCCCTGGTCTGCAGGGAGTTGCAGACCAAAAGATAGGGGGGGGGGCGTAACGTGGGAGGGACGGGGGCGTAACGCGGGAGGGACGGGGGTGCGGCCGTGACGTCACTCGGCAGGTTCGCCCTCATTGGCTGAACCGCCGGGGGGCATGGCTTAGCGGTCCATCGCGAGTTCTGCTCTCAATTCTATTGAGAGCAGGAGCAACTCTTGCCACGGCGCTGCATACCCCCCTCGCAGCGGGCCCGGCGCCATTGAGGGGAGGGCTCTCGTCCCTGCAGCGTCCGCCACAGCGGGCGCTGCAGTTGCCAGCGGGGTCCAGGCCTTAGCCTGAGTGAGGACACTGACTGGCACTGAGAGTTTGAAGCAGGGGAACCTGGTTCAATTCCCGGTGTCGGCTCCTTGTGACCTTGGGTAAGTCACCTTATCTCCCTGTGCCTCAGGCACCAAAAACATAGATTGTAAGCTCCACGGGGCAGGGACCTGCGCCTGCAAAATGTCTCTGTAACGCGCTACGTAAAACTGGCAGCGCTATACAAGAACATGCTATCATTATTATTATTATTATTATTATTATTATTATTATTATTATTATTATAGTGGCCCTATAGACACTTCAGGAACCTGTCGCCTGCCACAGTAGGGAGTGTGCTGGCTTTCTTGTTCTTTGCTTGGATGTTAAATGATTCTGAATTCTATCAATTCAAATGCAATCTTTATACATTTCTACAATGCATGTTTCTCACTGTCAGCCAAAATGTTCTTAGTTAATCATCAATGTTTAAAGCAATGTTCCTTCATTTAGCAGCATTTACTTATGTAGCCCTGTTTCCTAGTAAATACAGTACGCTACCAATGCTGTGTAACCTGTTGGCTCACAGGGCCTGAGCCTCCGCCACGGAGAGCCTGGGGCACGCGTAGGAATATTGATCACCTCTTACTTGGTGCAGCGCCTCCACCTGCGATGGCTCCCACCAGAGGGGGAGTGGTTCCTCGCAGGACAAATATATATCACTCCACTCAGCATGTAAAATAACCAATGACTTTACTAACGCAACCATAAATATGCATATAATCAACAGGTGTCCCTCCCTAGAGGAGACACTAACTACTGCGTCTCGCAGGACGCTACCCCCTTCACCGGATGATCCCACCCCGTGTCCGATACCCACACTCAGTGTTCCCCCACCCTCAAGTGAGATGTGTATAGGTGTGACTGCGCAGCCACTATGTCCTGATATAGGTATATGGTATAGTTGGTGCACTTGATGATGTTACCTGCCAGGCACTCCAGTGCCCGGGCCTGCCAAGTAACTTCACAAAAGATCCGACGACGGGTGACTGCCAGGACTACCTTCCGGGGCGATCCCACCCGGTCGCAGGCTGCGGCTGTGGAGGTCTGAGCCCTAACCTCTGGCCGGATAATGCCACTGTCTCTGTAGTTATAGTTCTCCGATGCACACTAAAGGGGACTGTAACCTAACTGAGGGTCGGTCCCTACTTCTGCTCTACTCTACGGGGACTCAGGGCTTAACTGGGCCGGGGTATATGGCCTAGTGTAGGGGCTGTTGGCCTCCCTACACATAGAGCTCCTTCTCCTTCCTCCTCCCGCTTGGCTCTGCCGGCGTGCTCCCCTGCGCAACCTTCTAACCACCTCCTCCCGATATCCTGGCTGCCCTATAGGCTCCCTGGCGTCACCTTGTCTCGCTATGCTGTGCTCTCCACCCTATAGGAGCTGCTCCTCTTTCGCGGGCTTTGCATCCTCTGGCCGCACATGTGCGACCTCTGCTCCATCGCCACCTCCACGGCCCGCCACGCTTGCGCGAACATCCAACATGGCGGCGCCCTGATCGCTCGGATCACTGCAGAGCCTCCGGTATGCCGGAGCGCTCCCTGCACTGCTGCAACCTTCCCTATTCTCCCCGTATACAGCGATAGGGGTGCGTCTGAGGAGCCTGGCTACATCCTCCCCCCTGTGGACTCCAACGTTCCCGCTTGGAATACTAGAACATCAACTGGCACAACGATTATATAATAAAAAATTGCATGAATACGTAAACGATACATTCCACACTCTATATAAGGTTATACATCTCACTGAACATAACGATAACTGACTTTACTTGACTGCGAGCCCACTGCTGAGCCTCATAATGGGGTGCCCCGAACTGGTCATAGGTCGTCCTCATTAGAGGCTGCCCAACTCTCTGATTTCGTCTTAAATGTTCTTCGGTCACTCCCTTGGGAGAGTGACTATCACAGTCCTGAGGCTTGGCCTCTTCCCTTGTGGGAGTTACAGTCTCTGCAGGATCATTGAAAGGCACAAAACATGGACTCTGCGGGTCCAAAGTAGAATTTTCAAGACCCACCGTATCGGGCGTTGGCTTGCCGAGCCCTTTACCCGTAGCTCTGCCGGGAGATGCTCGCTGCGTCTGATGGCCCCTTTATTGTCAGTCTCTGACCCACCCACACCCTGGGTCATCTCTCCATCCAATGAAGTAGCGGGTAGATCGGCCTCATCCTCCCCCACTTGCGGGATAGGAAGCAAATGGTTTCTATGCCATACCTTTACCCGACCCTCCGTGTCCTTGATACGATAGACCGGGAGGCCAGGCATCTGCGACTCCACTTCATAGACTCCTTCTCTCCACCGGTCAGCCAATTTGTGTTTTTCCGGTACTCTCAAGTTGCAGAGAAGTACCGCATCCCCCGGCTGAATGTCCCGATGTTTGACTTTATGGTCATAGCGTCTCTTGTTACCCGCATTCAGCTTCTCCGTAGATCTTTCCGCTTGCTGATAGGCCTGTTGCATGTTCTCTTGTAGTCTCTGCACATATTTGAAGTGAGTGGCGTTATGAACCCCATCAGTGGAGACCCTCAACCGTATGTCTTCCGGCAGTCGGGCTTCCCTCCCGAACATCAGAAAGTAGGGTGAAAATCCGGTAGATTCGTGTCTGGTACAGTTGTATGCGTGGACTAGCGCTTCCACATGTCTACTCCACTCAGTCTTTTGCATTCCCGTTAAGGTTCCCAGCATGTCCAGTAAAGTGCTATTGAACCGTTCGGGCAGAGCGTCCCCTTCAGGGTGGTACTGGGTGTTTCGGGATTTGGTGATGTGCAAGATCTTTAGTAATTCCCGGATAAGTTTGCACTCAAAGTCTCTGCCCTGATCAGAATGTAGTCGGTGAGGAAGCCCATAATGTATGAAGTATTTTTCCCAACGCACCTTGGCTACCGTGATGGCTTTTTGGTCTTTTGTCGGAAAGGCTTGCGCATATCTCGTGTAATGATCGGTGATAACCAGCACGTTGCAGATTCCCCGGGTATCCGGCTCAATACATAGGAAGTCCATGCATACTAAGTCCATGGGACCCGCCCTTTTCAGATGACCCATTGGGGCGGCTCTGGTGGGAAGTGTTTTGCGTTGGATGCATCGGCTACACCGTCGACAATGATGCTCCACAGCCTCCCTCATTTTTGGCCAGAAGAATCGATCTCTCACCAGTCCAAAGGTTTTGTCGACGCCCAAATGGCCATGTTTGTCATGTAATGACCGTAACACAAAGTATTGTAACATTTTGGGTAGAACCAGCTGCCGCCTACTTGGATGGTTATGATATTCCACAACCCGGTATGATAAATTGTCCCGCAACTCAAATTTATCTGCTTCTCGCATCAGGATACCCCCCACATCGCCAGGGGCGTATTTGAGTAGATCTGGACGTTTTTTCTGAATAGCATGGCGGATGGCGCCGGCTATCGGGTCACGAACTTCATACCGCACCATGTCTTTCCAGGCTATGATCTTGTCAGGGGTGATGCGCATGCCACTGGGGTCCCTATAGGCTTCCGGGATGGCTTTGGACGCACACCCTAAAGAATCCGCCACTCTTAATTCGGAGAAGGCTACTTGATCATTCACTATGCCGGCTGTGCAGCACAGAGCCCGCATCCCAGGTCCAGGGATTTCTTCCCATTGATCGTCGTCGGGGGTTGCGACCAGCCCCGGTCGTCTAGATAGGGCATCGGCCCCTACATTCAGGGGACCCGGTTTGTATTTCAGGGTGAAATTGTAGTTGAAGAGTGCTGCTAGCCAGCGATGTCCTGCCGCATCCAGTTTAGCTGAAGTCATGATATACATGAGGGGATTATTGTCTGTGCACACCTCGAAAGTGGTCCCATAGAGGTAGTCATGGAGCTTGTCCATGATGGCCCACTTCAGGGTGAGAAACTCTAGCTTATGCACGGGATAGTTCAGCTCGCTAGACGTCAGGCTGCGGCTGATGTAGGCTACAGATGCTGCCCCTGACGAAGTGACTGACGTCACGAAACGCGTAGGGTGTTTTTTTTATCTGGCTGAGACTTGTATCATCCCCCTCTGTATGTGCATTGTCCCCTTCAGACTTTGCCTCAGCTCTTTTGAGCTCCATTGCCTTCCCGGGCGCTCCCCCTGCCTTCGCGCTGTGGTGTGACGTCACCAGCACATCGCGCGACCTGGTGGTCTGTGTGTATGGTGCCGGTGATCCCTCCAACAGCGTGCAGCCCTGGTCATTCCCTGTGGTACTCCTCACTCACTCCAAAGGTCTGTGTGTGGCCCAGCAGCGGTTGTTCCGGCAGTGTGGATCCCTGGAGGCTGCTGTTTCTATTCCTTGCAGAGGCTCCGGTCTGAACCTAAGGACAGTTGTTCTACGGGTTTATACCATTCAGCATTGCTGTAAGTAGGATTCCAATTTTACTCCTACTGGATGTTACAGCTTTATTAGCGTCTCTAGCCCAACTTACATGTGTACTGTATGTTGTTTTATTTATATTTTACACTTGCATTAAATTTGTAATTATTTTCTTGCCAATCTTTTCAGTGCTTTTTTGTTTGTATTTGAGTTGCACTATGATATTTTTTCTTTTGTCCTTTCTGTTTTTGTCTTACATGTTTGTTTGTCCTCTATGAGACTTCATTGAAGATTCCTCCCAGGACTCCTCTCTATTCGTGTTGGACTTTATGTTTGGTCAGATCTTATTTTTATACTTTGGAGGCCGTTTTTTTTCTTTGATGTAGGCTACGTGTCGTAATCCTTCTGGGTGTTTCTGATGTAGTACCGCACCTAGTCCACTGAGACTAGCGTCCACATGTCGGATATAAGGTTGTTCGGGGTCGGCATAGGCTAACACCGGAGCCGCTGTCAGACTTTGCTTCAGGTCCAGGAAAGCCTGTTCACACTCTGTAGTCCACTTGTCCCCGAAGGGTTGTCGTGTGGGAGTAGCATTTCGCCCCGTGTCTTCGGGATATATTTTGAGAAGACTGTTGAGGGCCTTGGCCCGACGAGAATATCCTTCCACAAACCTACGATAGTATCCACAGAACCCCAAGAAAGAGCGCAATTCTACCACGTTATCGGGCCAGGGCCAGCTTACTACGGCTTCTGTTTTGGCCGGGTCGGTGGCTATTCCTTCAGCGGATACAATGTGTCCTACGTAGGTCACAGAGGTCCTACAGAATCGGCATTTATCCAAGGATAACTTGAGCCCCTCTCGTGCTGGACGGTCGAGCACCTTCAGGAGCCGGGTGTCATGTTCCTCTAGTGTTCGGCCGAAGACGATGATGTCGTCCAGATACACCAAACATTCTCTGGGGTTCAAGTCTCCCAAGGTTTTCTCCATTAGTCGTTGGAATGTGGCCGGCGCCCCACAAATGCCTTGTGACATGCGAGTGAATTGATAGAACCCCAACGGACAGATGAAAGCAGTCTTCTCTTGATCCTCGGGGCTCATGGGTACCTGGTAGTACCCGGACCTGAGATCCAACACACTGAACCATTTGCTCCCATTGAGGGCATTCAGGATCTCTTCTTTGCGTGGGAGGTTATATTGGTCAGGAATCGTGCAATAATTCAAAGTCCTGTAATCCACATATAGTCGCACAGTCCCATTTTTTTTCCTCACCACCACGATGGGTGAGGCGTAGTGGCTGCTTGACTCTGTGACGATCCCGGCCTTCTCCATCTCGTGAATCACGGCCCGTACATCATCGACATCCCTAGGGGCGATACGCCGGGAGCACTCCCGGAAGGGGGTCGTGTAATTCATCCGGATAGTGTGCTGGGCACTGCGACTGCACCCCACACCCATTTCTCCAGTAGAGAAGACGGCATGCCTGCCTTCCAATTGGCACCTCAATCTCTCCTTCCACTCCTCGGGCAGCCCGGACGAGCCGAAGTCGAAGTCTAGTCCTGCCGAGGGGCATTCAGCATGGGCGGTTTTGACCTGGACGGCCTCGTCCACTAGACTGACCGGGTAGATCCGGCCCAATTTCTGTCCCGCATCTATAGCCATGGTGAAGGGGGATAGATTCTGAATCAACACATAGATGCGACGAGGAATGGCAGTAGGCCAATCCTGAAATTCTGGCACTATCCGATATCCTCTTCGAGCGTCTTCTTCCAGAGTGCTTTCCAGGGAAAAGAGATGTTCAGTGTCTTCTCGCGCAGCATATGAGCACCAGACTGGCATTCTCTGTGTTGACGCTGGCTGAATTTTCGTTAGGCCGGCTCTGCCACAGAATAACAGCCCATAGTCCTCGAGGCCCGAGGCTGGGGGGTCCGGGTCCACCTGAATGAGCTGCAGTTGAAGACTGGACATGGGCAATTCATTCGTCTCTTGCAAATAGGCTCGAATAACTGCTTGTACAATGTCGGCATTGGTCCCCAGGATGATCGGGTACTTGGGTAGATCCTTGGGTTCTGGACACACGAGGGCATCCACGTTCATGGTGTGTGACTTCCCAGTGTTGAGCTGCTGAATCTCTAGAGACACCGTCACGATGCCATCGATAGGGTAGTCTTCATTGCTCAGGCCCCTTACTTTGATATGTTCGGCCGACTTCAGGGGCTTGTTCTGGAGATGTTGATCAGAGAACCCCCGATATATGATGGTCACTTGTGACCCCGTGTCCAGCAAGGCGGAGGAGTAGATGCCGTCCACTAGGACACGTATGAGAGCCACCGGTCCCACCCGATTAGTCCAGTCACGGGGACATTCACTATCTCGGGTAGAGGTCGGATCAGTGGGCTCCCGGGGTTCCGTGGGAGCCAACGCCGCTACGGCTCCCCCGCTGGCGGCATATACTCCGCAGATCATGGCATTAGGCATGAACTTCTTGGGGGAGGGACTCCGGTCGCGAGATTCCCCCATCCGGCAGTCATAAGATATATGCCCTTTCTTTCCGCACTTATAACAGGACAGATCCCGGGGCGGGGTGCGGCAGTTGTAAGGGGGCGAGGTTCACCCCGAGTACTTCAGCCACTCGGACCCGGGCTTGTCTGGAGGGTCTTCCTTCTTTTCACTAGTTCCCTTACTTTTGGGGTTGGAGACCCCTTTTGCTTTCTGTGAAGAATGAAGCATTAGATGAGCCTCGTGTTCCTTGACTTGCTGTAACAACTTCGTGAACGTAGGGCGGCTCCCCCGGGTGAGGTTATCGTGACACATATTGGCAATGGGATGGTTAGGGCTGGACCCTCGCAGGTATTGCTTACGGAGTTACTCATCCATTTGAGAGGCTATAACATACTTATGGTGAAGTAAGGGCCCTAACGCTATCTGCACCCGATGGATGTAGGCGGATAAGTCTTCCCCTTCCTTCTGATTGATGGCATAGTATTTGGCCCAGAGGGCTCCATCACCTTCTGAGATGCCATAAGCCTCCGTCAAGAATTCGACCATCATTCAAGAAGTCAATTCAGGATGTTGCTCTCGATGAATGCTGACCAGAGTGGACTCTGGGGGTCTCAAGCATTCCATGATGCGTTGGCGTTTCACTGCGTCCGTACAGGACCATTCCTCCATTAAACCCCGGGTGTGTTCCTTCCATGGGTCTATCCCATCTTCCCCTGTCGGGACGGGTTCCCGAGAAAGCTTTCAATTTCCGGTAATTTTGAGAATGTGTGGCCAGAGTGAGGGCTTTCACTAAGGGTGGTAAACTGGGTGTGGCGGTCAGCTGACCTACCTTGTCGTTAAACGTCTGCAGCATATCCCTACACAGTCCAGCTTCCTCGGATACACTGGACCCCTGGTAACTGAAGTCCGACTGACAACTATCCGCGTCACTGGCCGGATAATTAGCAGAGGTGGGAGTATGACAGTCGTCGCCAAGCACCTCAGTGTCTACCCACTCAGGGACATACCCAAAGGGGCTTCCGCCAGGGGGAGAGTTGTGGAGCTGTAGGTATTGGGGAACAGAGGGCTCGAGAACCATTAAATCTCGGCAACAATCAACTAGCAGGGTGTTCCACTTGGCGTCTTGGTCTATAAGGACGTCCATCAGGCGGGCTTTGGAGAATCCTGGTAGTTGTCGTGGGGCCGTTTGTAATGTCTCTAAGGGTAAGGCCATAGGAACTTGATTCACGGCCACCACGCGGCGGGCGGGAGTTTGCATCTGCCGCGCCCAATCGCGCAAGCTCTGACGCGAGGGGAGAGTCATTGTGGACAGGTGGCTGTGTGTGTATAGCAGTGGGGCACCCCAGGTCTGATCTCAGCAGCGACTCCAAATGTAGCCGTTTCCTAGTAAATACAGTATGCTACCAATGCTGTGTAACCTGTTGGCACGCAGGGCCTGAGCCTCCGCCATGGAGAGCCTGGGGCATGCGTAGGAATATTGATAACCTCTTACTTGGTGCAGCGCCTCCACCTGCGATGGCTCCCACCAGAGGGGGAGTGGTTCCTCGCAGGACAAATAGATATCACTCCACACACAGCATGTAAAATAACCAATGACTTTATATGCATGCTTATGGTTGCGTTAGTAATCAACAGGTGTCCCTCCCTAGAGGAGACACTAACTATTGCATCTCGCAGGACGCTACCCCCTTCACCGGATGATCCCACCCCGTGTCCGATACCCACACTCAGTTTTCCCCCACCCTCAAGTGAGATATGTGTGTGTGACTGCGCAGCCACTATGTCCTGATATAGGTATATGGTATAGTTGGTGCACTTGATGATGTTACCTGCCGGGCACTCCAGTGCCCGGGCCTGCCAAGGAACTTCACAAACCGATCAGACGATGGGTGAATGCCAGGACTACCTTCCGGGGTGATCCCACCCGGTCGGCTGCTGCTGCGGCTGTGGAGGTCTGAGCCCTAACCTCTGGCCGGATAATGCCACTGTCTCTGTAGTTATAGTTCTCCGATGCACACTAAAGGGGACTGTAACCTAACTGAGGGTCGGTCCCTACTTCCGCTCCACTCTACGGGGACTCAGGGCCTAACTGGGCCGGGGTATAAGGCCTAGTGTAGGGGCTGTTGGCCTCCCTACACATAGAGCTCCTTCTCCTTCCTCCTCCCGCTCGGCTCTGCCGGCGTGCTCCCCTGCGCAACCTTCTAACCCCCTTCTTCCGATATCCTGGCTGCCTTATAGGCTCCCTGGCGTCACCTGGTCTCGCTATGCCTGCTGGGACTCTTAGTCCCGTGCGCTCCACCCTATAGGAGCTGCTCCTCTTTCGCAGGCTTTGCAACCTCTGGCCGCGCATGCGCGACCTCTGCTCCATCGCCACCTCCATGGCCCGCCGTGCTTGCGCGAACATCCAACATGGCGGCGCCCTGATCGCTCGGATCACTGCGGAGCCTCCGGTATGCCGGAGCGCTCCCTGCACTGCTGCAACCTTCCCTATTCTCCCCGCATACAGCGATAGGGGTGAATCTGGGGAGCCTGGCTACATCCTCCCCCCTGTGTACTCCAACGTCCCCGCATACAGCAATAGGGGTGAATCTGGGGAGCCTGGCTACATCCTCCCCCCTGTGTACTCCAACGTCCCCGCATACAGCAATAGGGGTGAATCTGGGGAGCCTGGCTACATCCTCCCCCCTGTGTACTCCAATGTCCCCGCATACAGCGATAGGGGTGAATCTGGGGAGCCTGGCTACACTTATTTGGAAGACCCTTCTTTGTTCTGATCCTAAGTAGCTATAGTTAGAAGATAAGGAACATAGGATTAAGACCTCTCTCTATTGTATTGTGTTTTACTAACTACTTAACTAACCTTTAATTCCAAACTCAACACCACACTATTCAACTCAGCAGACATGAAACATAGGAAAAAATATTTGCCCAGGTGAGTGACACCCACGAGTGCAGGAAGGGTGCGCTGGTATTGCACAGATAACCAACAAGGGAAGTGTCAATGGAGGAGGTGTTCCCCAGTGTGCAGAGAAGACAGGTGAACAACCTTCAGACAGAGCAGTTATCCTAAAAGCCAAAATAAAATTAACAATGTGACAATAATATAATGTAACAAAAATGTATAATGAATAACCACTGATACTTGATGCAATCCCACGTACAGCTCAGCAACGTGTGTCTTCCATATGTATTAGATTAAACTGTTATACTGGATACCACTCCTCTTATATACCCCCACAAGGGGGCACCACTCCTCTTATATACCCCCACAAGGGGGCACCACTTCTCTTATATACCCCCACAAGGGGGCACCACTCCTCTTATATACCCCCACAAGGGGGCACCACTCCTCTTATATACCCCCACAAGGGGGCACCACTCCTCTTATATACCCCCACAAGGGGGCACCACTCCTCTTATATACCCCCACAAGGGGGCACCACTCCTCTTATCTTCCAATCGGACTGGTGAAAGTGTGCAGTGATAAGGAGATATTGCCTGTGAGTGAGGACGTTGCTTCAGTTGCTGTTGCTGCTGGCTCCTGCACAATCCCTCTGTGGTTAACACCGGACAATTTCTGCTTCTCCGCTGGATCGGGCGCATGTAGTCTGGGGACTCACTACCTCCGTGAGTTGGCGGGGGCCGTGGGTCTCCTTGGTATGCGCCGTCAGATGAAAGAGTCCTCGGTGTCTGTAAGTTACCCCCTCCGGTTTGCCTTCAGTGTCACTGGATTATGGAACGAAACGGGTAGATAGCAGGCTAGTCAGCCTGATCATCAGCAGGTAGCAGGCTGTTCCTCTCACAGCTTCCTCTGTGCATTACACTCAGTACTGGCTCCTCCTACGCGTTTCACCACATGATGTGGCTTCATCAGGGAACGTGGTGAAACACATAGGAGGAGCCAGCACTGAGTGTAGTGCACAGAGGAAGCCGTGAGAGGAAAAGCCTGCTACCTGCTGCTGATTAGGCTGACACATCTCCCCCCCCCCCCCCGCTGGTACGTCTCCCCCTGCTACCTTGAAAGGAAAAAACCTGGGCACTGCGGATGTGCCAGCTAGCGGGGAGATATGTACTGGCTGGGGGGGGGGACATGTGCCAGCAGCGGGGGAGATGTACCAACGTTAAAATGTGCCGGCAGCAGGGGGGGAGGGGGATGCCGGGGACATGTTCCAGCAGCGGGGGAAGACACACACACAGACAGACACACAGACAGACACACACACACACAGACACACACAGAGAGAGACAAATCTCACCGCGCACTACATCCAGCAGCAAGGGGGGTGGGGGGGGGGCAGGGATATGTATTCAATATTACATTCCCCGGGCACAAAAGCTAGTATGTGTGTGTGTGTGTGTGTGCTTAGATTACGGCCACCATTTGCCCATGAACATTGCTGCTACCTGCTGTCAGATACTGGCTCTCGTGTGTGTCATTACGGCCCTAACAACAATACAGAGGACTTCCAAGGCACTGCTTCCCGGAGGGATCTCTCTTGCTGAACACTGAGTGCGAGTATCCGTTTCCGGTTTCGGCTGCACGAAGGAGGGTCACGTGACGACGCCATTGCCATGAGCCGGACTGTGATGATCGAGCTGTTGGCACATGAGAGCCTATCTCATACATGCTATTGATTGCTGTACCTTTTGTGAGTGAGCATTTGAAAGATTTTATGTTCCTTTAATACAATTTTATTATGGTAATGCACTAGGTGTGCGCCTGTTTTTTCTCTTTTTTTTTTCCATATATATATATATACAGGTAAACCCCGTTATAGCGCGGTCCTCGGGGGCCACCCGATCCGAATTAATTAATTAATTAATTAAACAAATTTAAAAATGGCCGCCGCGCCCGGGGTTCCGTGTCTACAGAGGGGGGAGAGCTGGGATCGCATCATCGCACTGTGCTGCACTGTGCTGCTCCTCCCTCCTCCCCAGCAGTCAGAGACAGTGTTGCCAGGTCGGCGGTTTTCCCGCCCAGTGGGTTAGTTTTAGTCCCAGTTCCGCGGGAAATTTTAGCTAGTCGCGGTTTGCGGGTTTTTGGGCTAGTTAAATTTTCTTCCGCTATTTTTTGGGCTTCTGCTGAACCTTATAGCAGGGGCCATTGAGAAGCTGCCCACATCCCTCTGCAAGTTGTCCCGCGACTCACGTACAGCTAGTGCAGCCATTGGAGCGCATGCCCCGCCAGGCGCAAAGTCCCACCCACCCCCTACACGTGGCAGGTGACCAATCATCGCGCACAAGTCTGATGTGAGCAGGATAAAGTGGGAACATGGCGGAGAGCTGCGCGTGGCTGTTAGCGCTGAGCACTGGGGGGGGGGGAATCTCTTTAAAACCTTGCTGCCTTCCTTTTTATCAATAGTAAGTAAGGGCGACTGGTCGCTTTTATATCACAAATGGGAAATAGAAAGTGCCCCCCACGGTCATGGAAAGGAGGCGATGTGTATGTTGTTGCATAAACGTGATTAAAAATGGGAGATGCGTTGAAACCCAGGTTACAGTGACTGCTGTTCTAAAGATTAGCCAGGATGAGTATATTATCAGGAAGGGCGCAATGTCAAACTCCCATTTGTTTACCCTGAATCGTATCCTTTAAAACCAGGACAAGAACCACATTTATTGTAATCTGAGTATTATAATACCCCCCCCCCTTTAGATGCTCCCTAATATTAACCCCATTCCAGCCACTGCTTGTGATATTTGGTATCCTATGACTGCCATGTTTTTTTGTGTGTGCCACCTTGAGCTTCATTTTAACCCTATTTAACCTTATTTTTCAATGCATTAGCAAACAAAAAAAATACAGATCATACCTAAACTTTGCAATCAAGGTTTACAGACTCAGTAACAAGCTATATAAATAAATGTCAGCTGTACTCCCCATATCTATTTATACTAATATGCCCATCTGGAAGGGGTCAGGATGAGTACACAGCCCTGTGCCGTTATCCCCAGCTGCACACAAGCATGGAGGAGGGTGCTGCCTTCAATGTGTCCCCAGGTGGATTTTAGATGTCACAATGGTGGCGAGGTTGTCTTGTGATATCCCCATACAGATCAGATGCTAGCTACACACATCTTTGGGGACAGATACATTTGTTTTGCATTTGAGCTGAACTGTGGGGTGATGACATATTTCACAGAAGATGGGGATGTTTTCACTATGCAGATAAAATGAATGATATATCATTTATATGGCTCCTGAATTCTTGATGTTAATCTTTTTGTGCCCAGAGGTGCACAAGCCCCAAATCATTTGCATGCAAATTCTAAGAATAGTACTTCTGTGCAGTGTCCTGTGAGTGTGTGTGCTGTGCAGTGTCCTGTGAGTGTGTGTGCAGTGTGCAGTGTCCTGTGAGTGTGTGTGCAGTGTCGTGTGAGTGTGTGTGCAGTGTCCTGTGAGTGTGTGCAGTGTCGTGTGAGCATTGTGCAGTGTCCTGTGAGTGTGTGCAGTGTGCAGTGTCCTGTGAGTGTGTCCAGTGTGTGTGTGCAGTCAGTGTGTGCAGTGTGCAGTGTCCTGTGAGTATCTGGTGTCCTGTGAGTGTGTGCAGTGAGTGTGTGTGCAGTGAGTGTGTGTGCAGTGAGTGTGTGTGCAGTGAGTGTGTGTGCAGTGTGTGCAGTGTGTGCAGTGTGCAAAAAAAATGTAAATTTTTTTTTAAACGGGAGCCACGTGAAAACCGCGTTATAACCGATTCGCGTTATAACGGAGTTTACCTGTGTGTGTGTGTATATATATATATATATATATATATATATATATATTAAGGTTATGGTGGGTAAAAAAAGTGAGAAAAACCCTCCACAGTATAGCATATAGCAACTGTAAATATTCCTGTATATTCATTTGCATGTCTTAGACAGCTCTGCAACCCTGTCTTTCACCATTATCGCCCAGCACACAGCACTTCCACTGCAGCAAGGGATTCTGGGAAATGACATGCAAATGAGCACACAGTGCCACTTTTTATCTCATGCTCACATTACATGAACAACCCTTAGCCAATGCATGCTGCTTTAAACACAGCTTTTAAGCAAGGACTTGGAAGATGCAAAGTCAGTTAACCCACTCACAGACATGTTTCAACCTTGATGGGTATCATCAGTGTGAGGTTGGTTGCTGACATTTGCTCATTTGAGATTAAAGAGTAGGTAATCACCACATTATTAAGGTTATGGTGGGTAAAAAAAGTGACAAAAACCCTCCACAGTAAAGCATAAAGCAACTGTGTGCTGTGTGCTGGGCGATAATGGTGAAAGACAGGGTTGCAGACCTGTCTAAGACATGCAAATGAATATACAGGAATATTTATAGTTGCTATTGTAGCCCCCTGTAAACAGCACGGGCTACTAAATCTTCCTACTTCTGTGGTAAGACCTGTTAAAGGCAGGCCCCAGTAGTAATCATGGGTTTTCCCCCTTGCAAAGCCCTGCCTGCGTGATTAATACAAGCCTGTCTCTGCTGCCGGTCTGTGCAGAGGGGAGGTCTTGTTGATGTCATGAGGGGCGGGGCTGACCAAACTTAGCGGTTCCTGTGTGCTCTGCAGTCAGTGTAGTTCAGGAGGTGAGAGGAGAGAGTCCGTCTGTCTACCCCCTGAGTTGAAAGAGGAGCGAGTTGGAGTGTCTGGCTGGACAGTCAGATAGTAAGAGAGAGTGTAGCTAGGTTCCTGAGGAGTAGGGCCTAGTAGTTCATAGGTGGATCCATGCCTCTCACCCTGCTTAGGGGGTGAGGGAAGAGCTAGCCCCACCCGTAGCGCCCTTGGCTGCGGGTGGAGGCAGGGAGAAAGATACCCTTCAGACCTGAGGAGAACGATCTGGTGGGAGAGGAGGAGGACACATATCGTGTATCTGTATTGCTGTGCTGTTATTACTTCCCTGCCGACAGTGAGTACAATAAAGACTCTGTTGCTTCCCACTGTGTGTCGAGTGATTCTGGAGTGTTCACCCCGGGACCAAGGGGGATCTTCTATAAGAGTCTCTTCCCACATCCCTGGGAATTATAGAAGATGGAGGCGCTGCACCATTAAGACCACATGGAGGCCAATACCTCAGAAGCCTGGTCCTGTCTCCCCCATAACATCGCGGGAAGCTCAGGCCCTCCTGTTCCAAACAGGTATGCACCACCCATCACCATGTAATCTGCCCTCACGCACTCTAGATACATCAGTTGGAAAACAAATAATCCACTGATGCTTGTCCCATATATGCACATACACAGAAAGTATTTACCAGATGGGGGTCCGGAAAAAACGAGACAGCACACAGCCAGGGAAATCCAAAGATGTTGTATTCAAAACAAATACATGGCACTGCATCCAACGTTTCGGTCATCAAAGTGTGACCTTCCTCAGGGACGTGCAGTGTGTAAATGCTAGTGCACCACCTTATATACCCACATATAATAAACCTTAATTACAAACTAAACATGCTCACCTGTGTGTGACAATGAAAAAAACCCGCCAAAACCAAGTGTTTATGTCCGTTGTGGACCGCAGCCCTGTGGTGGGACGCACCACCATCTTGTATATTTACATATCCTGCCTGAATAGACCCTACGGAAGCCCACAAGGCTCATACCGATCCTCTATGGCTCACGCACAAAAGAAAAGGAAAATGCCTGCAACAGTCGTCTGCCAGACTCTGTACTGTAAAAAACCCGTAACACATGTTGCCACAACCAGGCACATCCGTGTGGGTTCAACATACAGTAGTCTGTACCCTCCAATTTAGTAGTGCATGACCACTGGCACCTTAAAGGGCCAGTATACTCCTATTCAAATAGCAATTAAAACCTGCAGACACTGCGCATGTGCACAATGCGCAATGAAACCATATAGGGGAAGTCAAAGGCAAGCTGGAGACTGTATCATCTTAAGCAATATACCAGAGAAACGATTTCTAAAATTATGTTTAAGCAACAGGGCCATGGGGCACAAGGGACATATATACATAAACACCAAACAACCTCTACAGTGGCTATAAATAAAGGTAATGATCCCAGAAATACATATGAATAAGCTATACAGCAACATGAAAAATGCATATATAGAAAACCTATTTGACGGAGCATATGAACATAGGGGCTTGATACTAACTATGGAACATAGAAGAAACGCATATATGCCTATAATAAATATATATACACATATAGCATTATCCGTTTCTATTTGATATATATAATCATTTTTCACAAGCATTCTATGTTCATTACAATGCTCACATGTCAACCGTAATTAGTGTCACAATATGTGACTCAAAAAAGTATACTCAGGACCCAATATAGATGCCACCAAAGAGTGTTTAGACATGTGTGGACAAATAGTGAGCATAAAGTGTCCCAATATGAAAAACGCCGTATTAAAAAGATGTGTTACAAAAATATAAACGTCACAGAAAACAACCCAAGTACAGTTCTTCGTTGAGACCGAACGGAGCCATAGTCCAGAGTTCAAAAATATGTCTCGCTTCACTCTGTAATAGAAGTCTATTTCTGCCCCCCCCCCTCGAGTGGGCGCTGGGACTTGCACAATAGGCAAACATCTGAAGGTTGCCAAAGAACGTTTATGATCTCGGAAATGTTTGGCTACTGGTAGACATTTGAACTCCTGGTCATTGACATCAGATAGTAGTGCTTTGCGTATAGTAGATCTGTGCATAGCAATACGCTCCTTTAACATTCTGACTGTTTTCCCAATATATACCAACCCGCATGGGCATTTAATCATGTATTTCACGAATCTAGACTCACAGTTGAGGAATTGTTGTATATTGATCTTAACCCCACTGTGAGGATGACAATATGACGATCCCACCTGCATGTATTGACAGTTCGTACACCCTTTACATTTGTAAGAACCAGGCTTAGGTGTTAGCCATGTGTCACTCTTGGCGTATTTTTCAACTGGATCCGATTGTACTATCATGTCCCCAATAGATGGTCCCCGCCGAAAGCAAAATAAGGGTGGTTCGGTAAAATGTTGACCTATCCTGTCATCGTTGGTAAGGCTATGCCAATTTTGTTTGACACTGCGTTCAATATTTGTGGACCCCGTACTGTATGTACTAATCACATTAAATCTTGGTTTTTGTTCTGCCTTTAATTGGCCCCCAAGAGGCTCCTCGCCCAATGCTGTGACCCGGTCCAAGGCATGTTTGACATCTGCCTGACTATATCCTCTCTCAAGGAACCGGTTAGCCATCGCCATCAGGGCCTTCTCAACGTTTCCTGGTTCACTGGTGATACGTTTCACCCTCAGCAGCTGTGAATAGGGTAAACCTTTTTTGAGAGGAACCGGATGATGGCTGGACGCATGAAGTAGGGTGTTCTTGTCCGTCGCCTTCTGGTATAGCCTCGTAGCCAATCTGTTGCCCCTCTTGTACACCATTGTGTCAAGGAATGATATTTCCATTTCACTGTGGCACATCGTAAATCTTATTTTAGATGGAATATTGTTTAGATGTTGCAGAAAGATGTTAAGTTCAGTAGTATTCCCACTCCATACGATGAAGATGTCATCAATGTAGCGTAAATACTTTTGTATGTGCTGTGCATATGGGGCATCATTTAGAATATGGGTTTGTTCGTAAATGTCCATATATAAATTGGCATATGAGGGTGCCATGTTGGAGCCCATGGCTGTTCCATTAAGTTGTAAATAATGCGTCCTCTCAAATCTGAAAAAGTTCTTATTCAGGATAATTTCTATTGAGTAGAAGGAACTCTGATGGTGGCCCACTTATCACAGTTCTATTGGACAGTTTGCTTCTAATGGCATCCAAGCCCTCCCTGTAGGGGATGTTAGTATACAGGCTTGTTATGTCAAGTGTGACCAATATACTGCTGGAAGGATCAAAGGGTAATGTGTTAATTATTTATAGCCACTGTAGAGGTTGTTTGGTGTTTATGTATATATGTCCCTTGTGCCCCATGGCCCTGTTGCTTAAACATAATTTTAGAAATCGTTTCTCTGGTATATTGCTTAAGATGATACAGTCTCCAGCTTGCCTTTGACTTCCCCTATATGGTTTCATTGCGCATTGTGCACATGCGCAGTGTCTGCAGGTTTTAATTGCTATTTGAATAGGAGTATACTGGCCCTTTAAGGTGCCAGTGGTCATGCGCAACTAAATCGGAGGGTACAGACTACTGTATGTTGAACCCACACGGATGTGCCTGGTTGTGGCAACATGTGTTAAGGGTTTTTTACAGTACAGAGTCTGGCAGACGACTGTTGCAGGCATTTTCCTTTTCTTTTGTATATTACTGCAGCGCTCGCGTCGCGCATGCGCAGTGAGCCATAGAGGATCGGTATGAGCCTTGTGGGCTTCCGTAGGGCCTATTCAGGCAGGATATGTAAATATACAAGATGGTGGTGCGTTCCAGCACAGGGCTGCGGTCCACAACGGACATAAACACTTGGTTTTGGCGTTTTTTTTCATTGTCACACACAGGTGAGCATGTTTAGTTTGTAATTAAGGTTTATTATATGTGGGTATATAAGGTGGTGCACTAGCATTTACACACTGCACGTCCCTGAGGAAGGTCACACTTTGATGACCGAAACGTTGGATGCAGTGCCATGTATTTGTTTTGAATACAACATCTTTGGATTTCCCTGGCTGTGTGCTGTCTCGTTTTTTCCGGACCCCCATCTGGTTAATACTTTCTGTGTAAATATGTATGTGTGTGTGTGTATATATATATATATACAGCTAAACCCCGTTATAACGCGGGTCTCGGGGTCCACCCCGAGACCACCGCGTTACTAACGGGGTCGCGAGAAAAAAAAATGGCCGCCGCGCTTTAGCGCATATTCATCCCGCGGGACAGGAGATGGGAGCGGGCATGTCCCTCCGCTCCCCGCTTCCCCCTGTCACCGCGGGACAGGCCGCGGGGCAGGAGATGGGAGCGGGGATGTCCCTCCTGTCCCCGCTTCCCCCTGTCACCGTGGGACAGGCCGCGGGGCAGGAGATGGGAGCGGGGATGTCCCTCCTGTCCCCGCTTCCCCCTGTCACCGTGTGACAGGCCGCGGGGCAGGAGATGGGAGCGGGGATGTCCCTCCTGTCCCCGCTTCCCCCTGTCACCGCGTGACAGCCCGCGGGGCAGGAGATGAGAGCGGGGATGTCCCTCAGGTCGCCGCTTACCTCAGATCCCGCTGCCTGCATGGAGGTGGTAGCGGGGGGTTTCTTCTCCCCACCGCTGTCCCTGGCGCTCCCGCTGCCTGCGCGGGAGGAGGGGGGGGAGCGGGTGGTGGTGCTGGTCGCGGCCTTTCCTGTGCTCCGACCCCACCCCCCGTCTGTGTAGAGTGAGAGAGTGTGTGTGTGTATGTATATATGGGAGAGAAAGTGTGTGTGTGTATATGGGTGTGTGTATGTGGGTGTGAGTGTGTGTGTAAGTGTGTGTAAGAGTGTGTGAGTGTCTGTGAGTGTCTAAGTGTGTGTAAGTGTGTGTAAGTGTGTGTAAGTGTGTGTAAGTGTGTGTGAGTGTCTGTGAGTGTGTGTAAGTGTGTGTAAGTGTGTGTGAGTGTCTGTGAGTGTCTGTGAGTGTCTAAGTGTGTGTAAGTGTGTGTAAGTGTGTGTGAGTGTCTGTGAGTGTGCGTAAGTGTGCGTAAGTGTGCGTGGAAGTGTGTGTGAGTGTGCGTAAGTGTGTGTGAGTGTGTGTGAGTGTCTGTAAGTGTGTGTGAGTGTGTGTGCAGTGTGAGCAATGAGGAGTGTGTGTGCAGTGTACAGTGTGTGTGCAGTGTGTCAGTGTGTGCAGTGTGAGCAATGAGCAGTGTGTGTGCAGTGTGTGTGCAGTGTGTCCAATGAGCAGTGTGTGTGCAGTGTGTCAGTGTGTGCAGTGTGAGCAATGAGCAGTGTGTGTGCAGTGTGCAGTGTGTGTGCAGTGTGTCCAATGAGCAGTGTGTGTGCAGTGTGCAGTGTGTCCAATGAGCAGTGTGTGTGTAGTGTGCAGTGTGTGTGCAGTGTGTCAGTGTGTGCAGTGTGAGCAATGAGCAGTGTGTGTGCAGTGTGCAGTGTGTGTGCAGTGTGTCAGTGTGTGCAGTGTGAGCAATGAGCAGTGTGTGTGCAGTGTGCAGTGTGTGTGCAGTGTGTCCAATGAGCAGTGTGTGTGCAGTGTGCAGTGTGTGTGCAGTGTGTCCAATGAGCAGTGTGTGTGCAGTGTGCAGTGTGTGTGCAGTGTGTCAGTGTGTGCAGTGTGAGCAATGAGCAGTGTGTGTGCAGTGTGCAGTGTGTGTGCAGTGTGTCCAATGAGCAGTGTGTGTGCAGTGTGCAGTGTGTGTGCAGTGTGTCAGTGTGTGCAGTGTGAGCAATGAGCAGTGTGTGTGCAGTGTGTCAGTGTGTGCAGTGTGAGCAATGAGCAGTGTGTGTGCAGTGTGCAGTGTGTGTGCAGTGTGTCCAATGAGCAGTGTGTGTGCAGTGTGTGTGCAGTGTGTCCAATGAGCAGTGTGTGTGCAGTGTGCAGTGTGTGTGCAGTGTGTCAGTGTGTGCAGTGTGAGCAATGAGCAGTGTGTGTGCAGTGTGCAGTGTATCAGTGTGAGCAATGAGCAGTGTGTGTGCAGTGTGCAGTGTGTGTGCAGTGTGGCAGTGTGTGTGCAGTGTGTGCAGTGTGTGCAGTGTGTGCAGTGTGCAAAAAAAAAAATGAAAAAAAAAAAAAAAAATTTAAATTTTTTTTTTTTTTTTTTTTTTTTAAAAACGGGAGCCACGGGAAAACCGCGTTATAACCGAATCGCGGTATAACGAGGCGCGTTATAACGGGGTTTAGCTGTATATATATATATATATATATATATATATATATATATATATATATATATATATCAGAAAATAGCCGTGTTAGTCCAGTTGCGATAGTGCAGAATAAATGAGTTCTTCAGTATTAGGTGATACCTTTTTTTATTGGACTAACAATTTATGTCATAGGACAAGCTTTCGAGAGTTCTTCTCTCTTCTTCAGGTCAAGCAATACTGATATACAAAGGATTCAATGGCTAAAGCAGTGTAGAGAGAGGGGAAAAAAAACAAAACAACAGATATTTACTGTAGATAAGGTAGGGTGTTAAGTTTTTGAAGCCAGGGGACAGTGTCAAAGAAAGGTTGGGAGGGGGAGGGATGCTGGGGGGGAGAGAAAGGGTGGATAAGAATTGAGGCAAGCAGGATAATTACAAACAATTTTGATAGGGTGTGAGAAAACCCATTGTAGAGGGAGAAAGGGGGTGGCCCGGGATTAAAGGGGTTACACCCCAGTTGGCCATCCCCTGACCTCACCCGGGAGTCAAAGGGTTAACTGGGCTAAGACCCAGAACAGTGATTTAACCCCTGTAATGACATGTGCATGTGTATTTCCCCGTTTCCCTGTTCCATTGTAATGTCTGGTTTAATCAGTGTCTGCATCACACACTAGAATCCATCCGGGAGCACAAGGGTTAATAGTCCTTTAATGATTATAGCTCTTTGTGAAGTTTTCCCGCCTTTTCAGGCACCATTTTGCAGGTCCCCATTGGCCGCCATTAGGGCTCCATGCATTCTAATGGAGAATCTTGTTGTTTTAGTCCTGTTTCCTGTAAAGACCAGCAGGTGGCGTCCAAGAGGGAGAGCGGCGGTTTCCCATTGAAAGTCAATGGGCCCATCGACTTCAATGGAGGTTCCTCGAGGTAACTTTCGAAGAACAAGTTGGCTGCCGTCCAGACCGCAAACCGCAAAGCGGATACATTTTCAATAGGAGAGCTTTGATCACTTACAAGTCAAGGTCAACGTCAAGTGGCGTGGGAATAAACATTTCTAGGGCCCCTAGGAATAAAATTCTTTTTGCCCCTAGTTCCTAGGCTTCCCCCCACTCGACCACAACCGGGTCCCCAAATCCTGGACCCCCGATAAGGGTCGAACCGAGAAGAACGGGTCGCGCCATAGGCTTTGCCGGCGGCGGCAGAAACGGCTCAGAAAAATGACTAAGTGTGAAATGCTGTATTTTGGTACTCCATATCTCCGGTTCCGGAGGGCCCAGCGGATCAAGGTTTGGGGTATCTGCAGTCACTGCTCCGGCATCACTGCAGAACCATCCTTGACCCTCCTGGATCAACCCGACGGAGTATGGACCCCCTTGAAAGTTCGGGACTTTTCCCATAGACTTCAATGGCGGAGAAACCCCATTGACCTCAATGGCGGCTATTTACCATTGAAAGTCTACGGCGGAGAAGCCCGTTGTTTTCAATGGGGATTTAGTGGAAAGCTGAGATTTCTTTGTTAGCGGAGATTTTTGTATTAAAATAGAAAATGATTTAATGTGCATTTGTGTATCTCCGGTTCCGTAGGTCGTAGCAAGTCGCTGTTTGGACCATATGGTGTCCCAGTTCTGGCCAGGAGAACTGGGAAGTTTGTTTCTGCTAGACCCAACAGAACCGGATATTTTAATACATTTATGTTTTATGTTTAATACTGTGTCCCAAGGTATGGACAAAGACCCAGAGGAGATTCCTTTGCATACCAGGATAGCAGATGGCCCTAGAGGCGACCCAATGTCTAGGACTTAAGTATTGTTCAAAGGGTTTTATCACCCTCCCTGTTTATTTGAGGGTGGAGGAGGCTCAAACCAGAGCAGTTTTTAAGTGTCCCATTTATCACATTCCAACAAAGGTTTTCCTGCCAGAGATCCAGGTGGGTAGACTGGCTGGCATTCCATTTGCATATGTGGGGCTACAGAAATGAGACCCCAGAGTTCTACTGCGACTGTGCCAGCTAGCAGGGGGGCATGTACTAAAATGTGTTCCCCCATCAAAGATTGGCTGGAGGTAATTGAAAGCCAATCACAGGTACTTAAGGTTAAGGATAGAGGGACAAAAGGTTTATAAACTGCTGTTCCCCATATATCCTTTGTCTTCGTTTGCTGATATGGTTACCTGATATCACCTGAATGATTACCTGATTGCTGAAGAAAAATGCTACATCAAACTTCTCATTCCCCAACCCCTAAGTAAGTGTACTTCTTGTCTGTTACTGTATTATTCGTGTGTTCACCTATCCTAAGGAATAAAATCACTTTATTATATCTTAAGCCTCGTTCAGTTCAAACCCAGTTATTTTTGTGTAATATTAATAGACCTGTGTAGGCTATCGTCACAGGCATATTAATAAAACTGGTGGCAGCGGCGGGATTGAACTGGACCTAGATTACAGTATTCTGCGGGGTACTGTGATCTAGTGGGGACTCGATGGTAATTGCGAGTTCCTGGGTCTAAAGATATTGAACACACGTTAGTGCAACAAGTAACGCAAGTTGTCACACCACCTCACCTGCTGCGACCCAGAACCATGAGTGAAGCGGAGAGTGTCTATTACCTGAAAACTAGAAGTCAGCTAAAAGACAAGTGCCGTGAATATGGACTGGAATATGTGGACCAGGATGTCGAGGAAATGGTTGCCGCAATCACAGCTCATGAAGCCGAGCTTGCAGAGTCTCAGGATACGACTCAGCTTGCCCTGGTACAGCCGCCCGGAGATCAGGGACTGAACCCAGTGCCGGAGCGGCAGGATCCCGGGGAGGGGACAAGTGCACCTCCCGGGACAAGTGCAACAAGAGGGGCACCGATGGCTACGGCCACCAGTCCGTTTACCTCTGAAATGTTGGCACTGATTACAACATGGGGAGACCGAGGGACAGCGGAGGAGCGGCTAAAGTTTATCTCAATAGCAGTGAACAGACCCACTTATTGCCCCCCGGTCCAAACCCGCAAAGATGAACTCCAACTGGACAAGCACAGTCTCACCAGGTACGTGGAAGGCACTGATCAGATCGACATGATTTTAAGGAACTTCGAGACGCAGTCACGGCGGTACAAGGTGCTCCCCGAGCATAGGGTTGCACGCTTGGACCCGCTACTCTCCGGCTTGGCTAAGCAGACATTGATGGCGCTTACAGAGGAGTATGCTGATGACTATGACCACCTGAAAGAACTTTTGCTATTTCAGCACGGTTTTACCCCTGAAGCTTACCGGCTGGAGGAGAGGCACCCTCAGGAGACCTATGTCACTTATGTGACCCGCATGGCTTTGTACGGGTTACACTGGGTGGAGGGCTCTGAGGCCAGGACTTACCAACGCCTGCTGGACCTCATCTTTCAGGAGCAGCTCATGCAGCAGTGCCCGCCGGCGGTGAGGGCTTTTGTGTATGATAAAAAGCCCAAGACTTACACCGAGACGGCGAGGATGGCAGATGACTATGTGGTCAGCCGTTCCCAGATGACCACCAAGGCACCCGCCAAAGCGGCGATCGCGCCGGTACCGGCCAAGAAAGATGTGAGTACCCCCCAGTGGACCCAAAAGCCCCCTGCGGGCAGCGGGTCACCAAAGGCGGGAAAGCTCCGGCATGAGCACCGGTGCTACAATTGCAACAGCACTGGTCACCTCAGACCAGATTGCCCGGAACCCCTGCGTTCCAACGCACCCCAGCTGCGAAGCCGGTAGCCCGCGTGCGGGTGGCTTCCACCAAAGAACCAGGACCGGTCATGGAAACAACTCCCAGCGAGACATTCCATGTCACCCCTATCCCGGTTTCATCGGTGCCTACAGCCAGGAGCAGAGGACATCTCAGCACAGACCTGAAGCAGACGGATGGCCGGAGCAAACATCTTACCCTGGTCACAGTCGGTGACCGGCAAGCAGTCGGCTTGCTTGATTCAGGAGCCGCAGTGACCCTGGTCCGACCTGATATGGTCCGGCCAGAGGAATTGCTCCCAGGCCCTGGGATGCAGATCACTGTGGCCGACGGAGAGCCACGTTTCCTGCAGGTGGCCCGCATCTTTTTGGATTGTGGGGTGGGCAAGGGTGTGCGGGAGGTGGGGGTTTTACCCGGTTTGGATGCCGACATTCTTTTGGGCACGACCTGGGACCGATGGCCTGCACCTACGACCGTGTGCCCCAGCCCGCTGCAGTGGTGGCGGTTACCCGGAGCCAGACCGCGGCAATGCCGGCGGCGGCCACTCCAGTCCCCCAGCCTTTGGGACCAACGTTAGCGGAGGGCACAGAGGAGCCCGGGGAGGTAAGCCTCTCGGTAGGCAAACAGCAAGTGCTGCAGGTGAATCTCCCAGTCTCTCCCCTCCGCCTCTATAAAGGTCCGAGGCATTTGCTTCAGGGTCCCGTTAAACCTCTCACATAATCCGTTTGTCTGGGGATGGTAAGGGATAGTGCGCCGGTGCCGTACACCGCAGGCATCCCAGAGACAATGTAACAGTTCACTCATGAACTGCGACCCCTGATCAGTTAGGATCTCACTAGGGAAACCTACTGTACCCTAGCAAAAATGTTCAGCAAAGCTGCTGCCACTGTCTTGGCACTTGCTGTTTGCCTACCGAGAGGTACCGCAAGAATCTACAGGCTTCTCCCCCTTCGAGCTACTATATGGCCGCAGGGTACGTGGACCTCTGGACCTATTCCGTGAGGGATGGGAAGGGGAGACTACCGCTACTGATGCTTCAGTGATCCAGTATGTGGTAGATCTCAGAGACCGGTTAGAGATGCTCATGGGGGTGGCCCAGGACCCCCTCAGGGCTGCTCAGACCAAGCAAAAGCAATGGTATGACCAGCAGGCCCGTAGCAGAGAATTCATCCCAGGACAGCAGGTACTTGTTCTCAAACCCACTCGGGAGAACAAGCTGATGGCTGCCTGGTCGGGACCGTACTCGGTTATCCGAAAGGTGAATGAGTGCAACTATGTTGTACAGGTAGCGCCTGAGAGGCACAAGACATACCACATCAACATGTTGAAAGAGTACAGAACACCGAGTATGGGAGCAGTGCTGGCCATTTGTAGCCCACTGCTGGAGGATCCGGCGAGCAATGCTCTGCCTGATCTCCTAGGGGAGGCAAGGCAAGGAAACACTGTAGAGCAGGTAGAGATAGGGGCACAGTTGAGTGCTAGGCAGAAGGAAGAAGCCAGGGACATGCTAGCTCAGTATAGCGCCCTCTTCACTGACATGCCAGGGACCACACATCTCACCAAACACCCAGTACACACAGGGGACCTGCAGCCTCTGCATAAGCACGCTTATAGAGTGTCAGCAGAGGTCAAGACCAGTATGGAGAGATTGAGGAGATGCTGACCCTAGGGGTAATTACCCCGTCCCAGAGCCCTTGGGCAAGTCCAGTAGTCCTAGTTCCTAAAAAGGACAAGACCACCAGGTTTTGTGTGGACTACCGCTTGCTCAACGCTGGGACGGTGTCAGATGCTTACCCCATGCCCCGCAGGGATGAGTTACTAGATGAACTCGCGGGGGCAAAGTATCTGACCACCATGGATTTGAGCAAAGGCTATTGGCAAATCCCACTGACCCTGGAGGCTAGGGAGAAGTCAGCATTCATCACTCCAAGTGGCCTCTATGAGTTCTTAGTGATGCCATTTGGGATGAAGAATGCACCGGCTACCTTCCAACGCCTGGTCAATAGGTTACTGGAAGGGATGCAGAGCTATGCCAGGGCTAACTTAGATGACATTGCTGTCTTTAGTAATTCCTGGGAATCCCACATAGGACATGTAGCTGCGGTGCTGGATAGGATCAGGGAGGCTGGGCTTACCTTAAAACCCACTAAGTGTATGGTAGGGATGGCAGAAGTCCTGTACTTAGGGCACAGGGTGGGTGGAGGGCATATCAAACCAGAGCCAGCCAAGGTAGAAGCCATAGTTGAGTGGTCTGTTCCAAAAACCAAGAAACAGGTCATGTCATTTTTGGGCACTGCAGGGTACTATAGGAAATTTGTCCCACAGTACTGTGCCCTGGCCAAACCCCTGACTGATCTGACCAAGAAGCAACTGCCTGTGCTTATCACCTGAACTCCTGCCTGTGAAACTGCTTTCCAGGCCCTGAAAACTGCGCTTGCTGGAGCCCCTATACTGGCTGCTCCAGACTATACCAAGCATTTTCTTATACAAACTGATGCCTCAGACTTTGGTGTGGGGGCTGTGTTGAGCCAGGTGGGGGACGACGGCCAAGGTGTATCTAAGTCGCAAACTGCTCCCCAGGGAAGTGGCATATGCCACCATTGAGGAGTGCTTGGCCATTGTGTGGGCACTCAAAAAGCTCCAGCCCTATGTCTATGGGAGGGCTTTCACGGTCATCACAGACCACAACCCCCTGAGTTGGCTACAGAGGGTATCAGGGGAAAATGCCAAACTGCTGAGATGGAGCTTGGCTTTGCAAGAATTTGAATTTACCATTCAACACAAGAAGGGCAGTGAAAACAGCAATGCTGATGGACTTTCACGCCAGGACTATCCCTCTGAGACTGAGTTCATTAATGGTGCCAGCAGTGCCCCACTCCCCGTTAGGGCCAGTGGGCCACAGGTCACCCATTAAGAAGGGGAGGTGTAGAGGGAGAAAGGGGGTGGCTCGGGATTAAAGGGGTTACACCCCAGTTGGCCGTCCCCTGACCTCACCCGGGAGTCAAAGGGTTAACTGGGCTAAGACCCAGAACAGTGATTTAACCCCTGTAATTGCATGTGTATTTCACCGTTTCCCTGTTCCATTGTAATGTCTGGTTTAATCAGTGTCTGCATCACACACACACTAGAATCCATCCGGGAGCACAAGGGTAAATAGTCCTTTAATGATTATAGCTCTTTTTTTTCCCCGCCTTTTCAGGCACCATTTTGCAGGTCCCCATTGGCCGCCATTAGGGCTCCATGCATTCTAATGGAGAATCTTGTTGCTTTAGTCCTGTTTCCTGTAAAGACCAGCAGGTGGCGTCCGAGAGGGAGAGCGGCGGTTTCCCATTGAAAGTCAATGGGCCCATCGACTTCAATGGAGGTTCCTCGAGGTAACTTTTTCGAAGAACAAGTTGGCTGCCGTCCAGACCGCAAACCGCAAAGCGGATACATTTTCAATAGGAGAGCTTTGATCACTTACAAGTCAAGGTCAACGTCAAGTGGCGTGGGAATAAACAGTTCTAGGGCCCCTAGGAATAAAATTCTTTTTGCCCCTAGTTCCTAGGCTTCCCCCCACTCGACCACAACCGGGTCCCCAAATCCTGGACCCCCGATAAGGGTTGAACCGAGAAGAACGGGTCACGCCATAGGCTTTACCAGCGGCGGCAGAAACGGCTCAGAAAAATGACTAAGTGTGAAATGCTGTATTTTTGTACTCCATATCTCCAGTTCCGGAGGGCCCAGCGGATCAAGGTTTGGGGTATCTGCAGTCACTGCTCCGGCATCACTGCAGAACCATCCTTGACCCTCCTGGATCAACCCGACGGAGTATGGACCCCCTTGAAAGATCAGGACTTTTCCCATAGACTTCAATGGCGGAGAAACCCCATTGACCTCAATGGCGACTATTTACCATTGAAAGTCTACGGCGGAGAAGCCCGTTGTTTTCAATGGGGATTTAGTGGAAAGCTGAGATTTCTTTGTTAGCGGAGATTTTTGTATTAAAATAGAAAATGATTTAATGTGCATTTGTGTATCTCCGGTTCCGTAGGTCGTAGCAAGTCGCTTTTTGGACCATATGGTGTCCCAGTTCCGGCCAGGAGAACTGGGAAGTTTGTTTCTGCTAGACCCAACAGAACCGGATATTTTAATACATTTATGTTTTATGTTTAATACTGTGTCCCAAGGTATGGACAAAGACCCAGAGGAGATTCCTTTGCATACCAGGATAGCAGATGGCCCTAGAGGCGACCCAATGTCTAGGACTTAAGTATTGTTCAAAGGGTTTTATCACCCTCCCTGTTTATTTGAGGGTGGAGGAGGCTCAAACCAGAGCAGTTTTTAAGTGTCCCATTTATCACATTCCAACAAAGGTTTTCCTGCCAGAGATCCAGATGGGTAGACTGGCTGGCATTCCATTTGCATATGTGGGGCTACAGAAATGAGACCCCAGAGTTCTACTGCGCCTGTGCCAGCTAGCAGGGGGGCATGTACTAAAATGTGTTCCCCCATCAAAGATTGGCTGGAGGTAATTGAAAACCAATCACAGGTACTTAAGGTTAAGGATAGAGGGACAAAAGGTTTATAAACTGCTGTTCCCCATATATCCTTTGTCTTCGTTTGCTGATATGGTTACCTGATATCACCTGAATGATTACCTGATTGCTGAAGAGAAATGCTACATCAAACTTCTCATTCCCCAACCCCTAAGTAAGTGTACTTCTTGTCTGTTACTGTATTATTCGTGTGTTCACCTATCCTAAGGAATAAAATCACTTTATTATATCTTAAGCCTCGTTCAGTTCAAACCCAGTTATTTTTGTGTAATATTAATAGACCTGTGTAGGCTATCGTCACACCCATGTCCGCATTAAGTCCTTTGGTTTTGGTGTCAAAGAGTCTTATCATTCTGAGTTCAAATGTTTTCTGTTCTTGGGTGCTTTTAAACATTCCATTGAGGATTTTGATTTTTAGATCATTTATGGAATTATCTGGTTGTGAGAAGTGATGTTCCACAGGTGAGCAGTATCTTCCTTCTTCGTGATGGAGTATAGAGTGTCTGTGCATATTCATTCTTCCTTGTAATTTTTGGCTGGTTTCCCCAATGTAGCAACCTTGGTCACATTTGTTGCACTGAATCATATACACTAAATTCCTGGATGTGCAGCTGTATGATCCTTTAACATTGAATGTTCTATGGTTGTGACTGGCTGTGGGATCTTGGCAAATATATATATTTGGGGCTGGTAATTAGCTTAGCTATCCACCCAGTTAGAGAGGACTGGACTACATGTGTAGATATCCTCCAAAGCGGAGTAGGTTTTCTTTTGCTTACTGCTGCGGCCAAGTTTATTCGAGCATTTGCCCGTTCAGCAGTAGCCTGGCGCGCGCCCGAGAGTGACGGGCGCGCGCCGAAGCAGCGGAAGAGCGCCCTCCGATCGGGGCGCTCTCCCTACCGCTGCCGGGTCTGCCGGGTCCCCCGGAACCCCCTGCCGCTGTCCCGCGATCGCGGGACACCAGGGCTCCCTCGGGGAGCCCCTGGACGCGCGTGCAGGGGGCGCACGCTCCCGAAGATGCGTGACCGCGCGTCTATGACGCGCGGCACGCCGAGGGGCGGCCACTAGCAAGCCGGGAAATCTCCCGGCTTGCGGATCTGGCCGCAGTGTGATAAAGTGTGTCGGTAGTGTATTTTGACTGTTTTTGCTGTGTTAAAGGAACAGGCGCAATAAAGCCCAATTTTAGTTTCAGTTTAAACGGTCTCCATTGCGTACCTCTGCACACGTCTCTTACAGACCTCAAAACATGGATCAGGGGCAACCAAGTGGGCTTGACCTTTTATTAGTGAGCCTGGTTACCCCTTCACCGTCACATCGCCTACCTGGCTCAGTACAGCACTAACACCATAGTCCGAGGCATCGATCTGTACAAGGAACCGCTTGCTGTAATCGGGTGCTGCCAGGGTGGGAGCATTAGCCAGGTCAGACTTCAGAGCCTGAAATGCCTCCTCACAAGCGGGAGACCAGGGAACCAGAACCGAGAGTTTCTTCTGGGTCAGGTCAGTCAGGGGTTTGACCAGGGTGCTGAACTGGGGGACAAACTTCCTATAGTAGCCAGCGGTGCATAAGAAAGCCATAACCTGCTTCTTTGTTCAGGGCACTGGCCACTCGAGAATTGCCTCTACCTTTAGCCGGCTCCGGCTTCAGATGGTCCCCCCCCTACTCTATGCCCGAGGTACAGTACCTCTACCATCCCGACTAGACACTTAGATGGTTTGAGTGTCAGCCCGGCTTCTCGATCCTTTTCAGCACCGCTGCTACATGCACTATATAGGATTCCCAGGAATTTCTAAATACAGCTATATCATCCAGGTACTGTATGCTCTTACAAAGCTTTGCATGCCTTCCAGTAACCTATGGACCAGGCGTTGGAAGGTAGCCGGGACATTCTTCATCCCGAATGACATAACTAAAAATTCATATAAGCCACTCAGAGTGATGAAGGTTCATTTCTCCTGTGCCTCTTGGGTCAGAGGGATTTGCCAGTACCCCCTGGACAAATCCATGGTAGTCAGATACCTTGCCCCCGCGAGCTCATCTAACAGCTCGTCTAAGCGGGGCATGGGATAAGCATCCGACACCATCTGAGCGTTGAGCTGCCGGTAGTCCACACAGAACCGAGTGGTCCCGTCCTTCTTAGGTACCAGGACTTCCGGGGAAGCCCAAAGACTCTGAGATGGTGCAATTACCCCTAGGGCCAGCATCTCCTCTACCTCCTCCTCTATGCTACGCTTCACCTCTGCTGATACCCGATAGGCATTCTTATACAGAGGTCTCTGATCCCCGGTGTGGACCGGGTGATCAGTGATATGGGTTCTGCCTGGCTTATCCGTGATCAGGTCCTGGTACTGATCTAGCATAGCTTGTGCCTGCGCCAGCTGGGGTGCCTCCAGCTGGGGCCCTATCCCTATGTGCTCTACTGTGCCCCCCATCCTAGCTTCCCCTAGGAGGTTGGGCAGAGCTGGGCTGGCGGGTCCTCCATCGGCGGGCTTCAGATTGTGAAGGGAGGGGGTAACCAGGCTCTCTAATAAAGGTCAGGCCTGTTTTGGTTAACCCCTGTCCCGTGTATAAAGGTCCAAGAGAGTTAGCTCTTGGCCCTGTAACATTGTATCATTCCTACGTACTGTCTGTAATAAAAGTATTTTTTGTGTTTTTCCCTTTCCGGGCGTGCAGTCAAGCTAGGGTGGGAGTTTCAAGGAGGTTTTTTCCCGGAGGAACCGTTGTCAGAATGTGTCTAGGGAGTTGGGGTCTGGAGTTGTCGGTTCCCCCAATAATGTACCCGGGAATCATGCCTGATACTCGCATACATGTGGGCACATTGTCCCAGCAATATCACCACTTGAAAACGTAACCGTGACTCACCACTAGGGTACCCTGCTTCAGCACAGCCCAGAAAGGAGAGTGAGGCACAGGGATAACACATGTATTCCTGTGGCTGAGGGAATCCCTAGGTAAAAGGGGGTACCCCAGTTAGTGCCAAGGTGACCCACAACCAGTATAAGGTTTGTGGGTGCCCCATCCGTATATAAGGTGGGCATGGGGCAGGGGGGAGGGCGGCTCTGAGCGTCCAAACTGCGTCCAAGGGAAAGTGTGGGGAATAAGGCAAATATAAATAAAACTACAATATCTCTCTTTTTCTGTCCCCTGTACCCAGGGACTCAAGTGTATTACAATATACATTAATATAATGTAATGTGCTTTTTACATTCGGAACCGATGTCCAAACAGGCTGCCCGAGCTAACCTATAGGCGCCGGTAAGTCTGCTGGACATCGGAGTTCAAAGCAGCCAGAGGTGTGAACAGCATTTGGTCAGCCGGGAAAGACGCAGTACCAGGTCCGGAGATCAGTGTCAGTCCTCCGGGATGTCTCTTGCTCTGCCAGACCCGGTGGAGCCTGCCCAGCGGGCGGCATTGAGATAGCCAGGGAGAGAGGTGGCAGGGAGAGAGGCGGCAGGGAGAGAGGCGGCAGGGAGAGAGGCGGCAGGGAGAGAGGCGGCAGGGAGAGAGGTGGCAGGGAGAGAGGTGGCAGGGAGAGAGGTGGCAGGGAGAGAGGTGGCAGGGAGAGAGGTGGCAGGCTAGTGCATGTCCCTCGGCTATTTTGGATTTCCCAATGACTCGGCTTTTCTAGCCTGTTTGGCTCTGATTGGTTGCTTGGGAAAGATCCCACGCGATGATTGGCTACCCAGTTTTGTGAATGAAACAAAGAATACTATAAGAATCAATGAGCCAATCAGATTCTCTCCGGTAGTAAGAGGGCGGGCTTTTCAAAGTTGCTTCTGTGTGAATAGCAGAGCAACCGGCTTCGATTTCAAGCCTGAAAAGCCGCCCGCCAGAGACTAAGTCCAGACTTTTGCGCCCAAGTTCTCAGAAACGAACTTAGCGGTCGCGGCTGAGATTTTATGCTGATTTGAGCTCCAGGAGATCGGGAGTAACTCGCGGTCAGGAGGGACCAAGTTCTCAGAAGAGAACGGAGCGGTGACGTGTGGGACTTTATGCCGATTTGGGTTCCAGGAGATTTTATTTTATTTATAAAAATGTTTTACCAGGACGTAATACATTGAGAGTTACCCCAGGAAGTAATACATTGAGAGTTACCTCTCGTTTTCAAGTATGTCCTGGGCACAGAGTAAGACAAATAATACATGGTTACAAGTACAGTTACATAAATGAGCAGGGTATACATTATATACAAGACATTGCGTTCACAGTTACAGATAATATATATTATGGGCGTATGAAACCGTTACAGACCAGATTAAAATGTGAGACAGCCTTAGATTTGAAAGAACTTAAACTGGTGGTGGATGTGAGAGTCTCTGGTAGGTTGTTCCAGTTTTGGGGTGCACGGTAAGAGAAGGAGGAGCGGCCGGATACTTTGTTGAGCCTTGGGACCATGAACAGTCTTTTGGAGTCTGATCTCAGGTGATAGGTGCTGTATGTGGTAGGGGTGAGGAGCTTGTTCAGGTAGCTGGGTAGCTTGCCCAGAAAGTATTTGAAGGCAAGACACGAAAGGTGAACTTTGCGCCTAGACTCGAGTGATGACCAATATAGTTCTTTGAGCATTTCGCAGTGATGTGTGTTGTAGTTGCATTGGAGAACAAAACGACAAATTGAATTGTAGAAGGTGTCAAGTTTGCTAAGGTGGGATTGAGGTGCCGAGCCATACACTATGTCTCCATAGTCAATAATTGACATTAGCATCTGCTGTGCGATACGCTTTCTGACCAGGAGACTTAGGGAGGATTTGTTCCTGTAAAGTACCCCTAGTTTGGCAAAGGTCTTGGTTGTCAGGGTATCAATGTGCATCCCGAATGTTAAGTGGGAGTCAAGACATATGCCCAGGTATTTAAAACTAGTAACAGGAATTAGGGTGGTGTTAGTGTTGGTTCTGATTTGAAGCTCAGTCGCTGGAAGCTTTAAAAATGTAGTCTTGGTCCCAAATACCATTGTTACAGTCTTGTCAGTGTTTAAAAACAGTTTGTTTTGGGAAATCCAGTTTTCGAGTCTCAAAAAGTCAGACTGAAGTATGTGCTGAAGGTCAGAGAGGCTATGGCTGTGTGCATATAGGATTGTGTCATCTGCATACATGTGTATTTAGGCTTCCTTACAAGCTGTGGGAAGATCATTGATGAACACTGAGAAGAGTATGGGCCCCAGAACAGAGCCTTGCCACCACAGGTGATATCCAGGGGGTTAGAGTTAGAGCCAGAGATGGACACATGTTGGGATCTACCTGATAGGTAGGACTGAAACCAGTTTAAAGCATGCTTGCCTATTCCAGAGCTCTGGAGTTTGTTAAGCAGGATAGCATGATCAACTGTGTCAAAAACCTTTGCAAAATCTAGGAATATTGCACCAGTGAGTTGTCCCCGTTCCATTCCACACTGGATTTCATTGCAAACTTTTAGCAGGGTAGTTACGGTAGACTGTTTGGGGCGAAAGCCAGATTGGAATTGGCTAGGGAAATTTGTCTTGGTATAGAAATCGCTTAATTGGGAGTGGACACATTTTTCCATGACTTTGTATAGAATTGGGAGAAGTGAGATTGGCCTGTAGTTTGGGACAGTGTTGTTGTCCCCACTTTTGAAGATTGGGACAAATCAGGCAGCTTTCCAGGTCTTAGGGATATGGCCTGCAGACAGGATAGAGTTGACTATGGAAGCAATTGGTTTGGCAATTGCTGGGGCACCAAGTCTTAGGAACCTAGATTGTAGTAAGTCGGGTCCACATTGGCTGCTTAGTTTTAATTTGAGAAGCGCTTGTGTAATCTCCTCTTCGGATACTGGGCCAAATTGAAATTTGTGGGCAGTGTTGGGAGGGGGTGGGACTATAGTGGTACTCCCAGGATGAGATTCAGGTTTGTGGTTTGGGTTGCGTTTTGCTAATAAGTTAGTAGCACACCCCACAAAGTAATCATTGAATGCATTTGCAATGTCGTGGGGTTTGTCAGAGTAATATTGCCCTTAGTGATGTTACTTGGCTGTTGATGGTTAGAAGGCTGGAATATGTTGTTGATAACCTTCCAGAAGTTAGCTGGGTTTGATGTGTTCTGGTCGAGATTTTCAGAGTAATATTGTGCTTTTGCATGCCTTGTTTGCCTTGTGCACATGTTCCGCAGGCATCTGTAGTGATTGAGATCTTTGGTAGTGCCAGTTACTTTGTGGCTTTTCCACAAGGCATCCCTGAACTGGTAGAGTGCAATAAGGTCAGGTGTAACCCATGGAAGGTGGGCACCCCGTACCCTTATTCTGCGTAGTGGAGCATGGGTATCTCAGAGTTTTAAGAACTCGGATTGGAAATATTCTAGCACAGAATCAGGGTCAGGAATTAAATCGATTCTGTGCCAAGGGCAGTTGATAAGGTCAGCCAGAAACTGTTGTGGGTTAAAGTTTCTAAATGTTCTAGTGAGGAGAACTTTAGGGCTTGATTGGGACGGTTTAATTTTCCTTACTCAGTACACTATTGCATGGTCACTGAAAATGTCAGGAAGGATGCCAGAGGATTGAATTCTGCTGGGATTTGAGGAGAGAATCCAGTCAAGCAAGGAATGGTTGCGCGATTTCAGGTTTGTCCGTGTGGGTTGGGAAATGAGTTTTGATAGGTTAAGTGAATTGAGTTGTGTGTGGATTTTGTGGTTTTTAGGGTCAAGCCAATTGAAGTTGAAATCCCCAAGAACTAGCAGCTCACTCTTCTCATTCAGAGAGGAAATGGAGCCAAGAAAGTGGGTGATATCAGTCAGGGATTGTAGAGGGGCTTTAGGGGGGCGGTAGATGCCAGCGAGCAAGATGGGCTTAGAAAAGGGGAGGCAGATTTTGCCAACTAGGATTTCAAAAGAGGGTGGCCTTGGTGGGCAATGTAACAGTGTAAATTGTAAGGTGTCTGCAATATAAAATAACACCCCTCCTCCTCTCTTTGACCTATCTCTCCTAAAAATGGAGTATCCCTGAATGGCAATATGTGCATCAGGAGTTTTAGGGGTTAGCCATGTTTCTGTGAGAACGATGGCTTTTGGTTTATGCATAAGGTACCATGCCCTTAGTTCATCCAGTTTGGGCAGCAGGCTCTGGATATTTATATGGGCGACAGATAGCCCTTTTTGGAATTTGAAGGGGGTATTCTCAGGGGCATGGGACAGAGCTGAAATGGGAGGACGTGGGTTAGGTTCAATATCACCTGCTAAAGAGAGTAATAGTATGAGTAGAAATTTTAGTAGAAATTTTAGTAGTTGTTTGCAAGTTGTTACTTTATGATGTTTGCCATTTGAGTGTGCGGTGGTTGGTGTGCTGGTTTTCAGGGTTTTCCACCAACATTCAGTAGATAGTGCAAGGCTTTTGAATAATCCCAAGTGCCCAGGACATACTTGAAAACGAGAGGTAACTCTCAATGTATTACTTCCTGGTAAAATATTTTATAAATAAATAATCCAGGGTGTATGGTGATGTTGGGCGTGGGCCAGGAGGGGGGAGTGTGTAGTGGATAGAGAGAATAACATTTCAATGAGGCCATGAGAAAGAACAAAGTGGAGGTAAAAAGCAGGTTCATTATGCCAGAGGTAGGTAATGCTGCATGGGGCTGTTGTGAGCCAAGTGTGTGTGTGCGCAGACTAAACAGCAGGGATCATAGTGTGGTCAGAATAGCTCACCGGTTGTAGCCATGTGCAGTAGGATGCAGTCCCCAGTCACCTGTAGTCAAACTATAGTCTAACTATCTTCTCACTTAAAAGCTCACTTTAAATGCCAATGCAGGTCCTGCAAATGCAGAAGGGGTATTGGTTTTATGCAGCTAAAGCAGTCACATGACCCTCCCCAATAAATCAGCTTGTTCCAGTCTAACTCCAGTCCCGGTAAGGGTAAAACTCTCCCATATAGATCCCTGCACCTACTATAGGAAAGTCTAGTATTCCACCCCAGTCCCAAAGTAAGTGTGTATTAGCGTCAGTATTTTATGTGTAGTGGTGTTCCCCCCCTCCCCGGCCCCTTGTAGTTCCGATGCGGGGGGTGATCGCGGGTGATCAGGGAGCGCTCCGGTGCTCCCACGTCGGCCCGGTAGTGAAGGGCGCCGCCATCTTTGTTGACTCGCGCATGCGCAGTACACCGGCAGTGGCGGAGGCTCTCAGTTAACTCGCGCATGCGCAGGTGAGGTGCGCGCGAGGCGGCCAATGGGAGAATAGCTCCCAAGAAGACTACAGCCCCCAGCGTGCACAGGGGCTATGTCAAGTGGTGCCAGTTAGCCAATAGGGTTGCCCGAATCCCCTGCTGAGGGAATTGATACTTTTCGCGCGCTGAGCCCACGCTAGGAGTCAGGACCAGGAAGAGCTAGGGGTAGGAGGTGAGTGCAGGGGTCTGTGACCCACTGCATTAGGCCAGCAGCCCCCTAGGCCCCAGTTAGGTCCTGAGCCATATACCAGATTGTTGTGCTATAGGGACAGGCCCTAGTTAGGGACTCTGCCCCATTATCTGTTTGGTAGCCAGGGACACAGTGCTACGCAGCGCAGCCCTGCAAGGTGGGTTCTGGGCTCAGAACGTCACCAAAGACACAGAGACTTACGGTGATATTATCCACGCCGGAATTCACCCCACGCGGTGGCGGATGACGACGTCGGACCGGACGGAATCCCTGTCGTAGTCTGCGGAACCCGGGGCCGGAGCCCCGGGCAGGTATCATTCAACAAGTGCACCAACACTGTACAGCAATGCAAGCAGCACGCCTAAAGCGAGGTGGTATCACTTGGGGACACTTAAGTGGTAGAGTGGCAAAGGGCCCTGTATAGTACAGTTGGACACGGTGTGGGGGTACACGGAGGTGGGGAAGGATAATACTTTCAACGAGAGCAAGTATTGTTGTGATTCATATAGAGTATAAGTATATATGTGCATGTGTTCAGTAAAGACCATTCTGTTTATACCAGTGAGTGTTATTGTGTTAGGTCCTGAGAGGGACTCCTCCCGCTCCGTCGGGATCCCTCCCAGGTGGAGGTGTTGCACCACGAGATGTTGTGATTTATATATATATATATATATATATATATATATATATATATATATATGTACCCCAGGCTCTCCAAGCTTAGGCTCCTGGGGGTCACACAGTTAAATAAGCACCAGTAGCGTCTGTATTCACAGGGAATACCCGTTACATATGTATCACTGTGTGTAAGCGAATTTGTGCGAATAAATTACAATTTATTTCATCATTACCTTGTTTTGCTCAATGAATGATCCTGGTAAAAAGGATAACCTGCTCTCCCGGGACACGTACCCCCACCCAAAAAGTTTTAAAATAAAATTTTATCAAAATATTCAAAAATTGCAATCCTTTAAAACTGTTGTTACACTCAATCTTGTGGCCACCGACGTGGCACTCTTCCTGTGGTGCTAGCTGCTATATTGTGTGTCCCGAAACATCAAAGGACACACAGTTTTGTGGCTTTTCAGGAGGGAAAGCATTGCCATCTTCTGTCCCCACCACATCCGGAGTAAGCGTCCGTTACCCCTTCTTATTTTCACAGCTAAATACTGTTCATATTGGACCCAGGATGAAGGGGGGAGGGAGAGGAGAGTGGGGAGGGAGATGGGGTGAGGGGGGGGGGAGGGAGATGGGGAGAGTGGGGGAGGAGCTGAGAGGGGGAGGGAGATGGGGTGAGAGGGGGGGGGGGGGGGAGTGACAGTGCAGCTCTGCTGCCTGAACTCTCCCTTCTATTCCAGCTACCGATTATCTGCTCGAGGGTTAACTCCTTCCGTGACTTCCTGTCACACCTCGCTGGTTGGGAGGGTCTTGTTTCAGACATGTCCTAAACTTTCTGTGACGGTGAGGGGGTATATAATAAAAATTAAGCCCGTTTTTGGTGGCCCCTGATCTGAAAATAAGGGTTCAAGAGTGTTAGCTCTTGAGCCCAGTAACGCAGTATGTATAAACTGTACTTTGCGTAAATAAAGACATTTTGTGTTTTTCCCTTTCCGAGCAGGGATTGCTAGGGCGTGAGTTTCAGGGGGGGGGGGGGCCGTTTGCGGAGGAATTGTTGTCAGAATGTGCCTACTGTAAATACTCCCCCCAGACTCCCAGTGTGTATTACCTGTATTTTGTGTATCATTGTGTGTCTGCGGGTCTCACCAGAATAAACCCCATTTTATTCCACTGCCTTGTCCTACCTAGTGAATTGATCCCGGAAGGTGTTAAAAGTCCTGGTCCCCTGTGACAAAAGGTTTTACACAGCGGAGACGGTAATCCAGAACAAACGTTGTAAAGAGAGTGTGTGAGATCAGAAATACACAAACAAATACGTCCGACACAAAAATCACATGTATTACGTCTTAAGGCTCTTTCCGGATAACATATGCCCTCCTTTGCAGGGATAAAGCAGGATTGCAGGTTTTTTAACCTAATGAATCAAAAGATAATCTATATTTTTACCCCCCAGAGATATATCTGTAGTAGTAATAATGTGGGGACCTCTCGGATTGCTGTGTGTCCTCCTCCCACCCGTCCCATTCAGCGGGAGGCGCAGCGGGAGAGCGCATATACTGTCGCTTGGAGCGTTACAGGAAGGAGACCAGGCCGGGGCCGCGCAACTCAGCGTGTTTTCTCATCCAAAGCTGTGTGCGCCAAATCCTAACCGTACGTAACAAGCTCCCGGGAAGGGCATTTCTATACACAAGATCGCACCGGTGCCAGAAACTACTTCATGGAAGAGGTTCTGGACGTTACGAGAAGGGGACATGTAAAATGGCCAGATGAGTTGGCATCGCCCCATTATAGGAAGTGCGCTCAGATAAGCAGGACGGAAATACTTATGTAATGGTCTATTTTGTGGCAAAACATCATACACAGAACCCGTACACACACATTTGCACAGTGAGCATTTATTGGTAGTCGGTAAGTGAAGTTCTGCTCCGAAATAATGAATAGTGAGATAATAATCCCACAGCTGTGCTTGGACCTCTTTGCTGGGGGAGGGGGAGGCCGCTGTGCATTGCTGTGTAATACATCGCCGGCCCCCGCAGTGCATGGAAGGTGTTTGCACCGCTGGGTTAAGAGGACGGGAAGGTCGCTATGGGACGCACTTGTGGGACGTGGTTCTTGATGAGCTGGTCCACGGAGATGCTTGGCAGGGCCACCGAGGCCCGGACGGGTTGTAGCTCCCGCCCTTCTTCTCTCTTACCTTGCTCCTTCTGCCGCAGGCTGTGCAATGATCCTCGCTCTGTGTTGTTGCTCTCCCGCAGTATCACCCCGTGGGACAGTTGCATGGTATCCAGGACGATGGCGGCTGAGAGGGGTAAGTGACCTCTGATGCCCCCTGCTGTAGTGGAGGTGTAAGGGTTGAATGTTTTCCCATCCAGCATCAGCTTCTGTGAACCACTGGGAGTTGAGATGAGCTGGAAGCCGCTTATCTCAGATAATCCCAGGTCCTCCTTCTTTTTGGGTCTCCTGCCCTGTTTCAGTCTCTGGCTGGCCGCAGGTCCTCCTCGATGGACGGCCTCTTTCACCTTGCACTCGGCTTCTTTGTTGGGGTCCAACACTTCCACTTGGGGCCGCACGTAGTGTCGGGGCAGGCGGGAGGGGTCCAGTTTAGGCATGGAGAGGACGTTGCCTGCATCGTCGTAGATGACGTCCCTCTTCTGTGGGGGTCTCCCCAGCTGGATTTTCAGGATGTTGTGGAGGCAGGTGGGCAGTAGGTTGAAGCTGCTCACATCCTCCTCGTCCTCTTCCTCCATCTTGACGAGCTGCTCCACGAACATCTCCTTCTCAGTCTTCTCCAGGGACTTAGTGATGTTCTTCAATCCGGCTGAACGTAGGGGTCCCCGGTGGGGGCGATACTCCCTCTTTGTCTTGGGGGGCTTCGGAGGGAGAATTGGCTGGAGGAGCAGCTGTGAAGTCTTGGTGGTGGCCTTCCCTTTCTGGGTCTGTTCTGTCACTTCCCCCAGCTCGGGGGTCTGATCCGTAGACGATGGTGCTGGTTGCAGAGAGGGGCTTGGAGGCTCTGGGGTAGGTCCAAGCAGGGGTTCGAATTCAGCTGCCGCAGCTTCCTGTGCTAGTGTTTCAGTGATGGGCTCCTCTGAAGCCAGCTGTTTCAAACAGGGAAGAGATAGGGTTCAACTACATTATATGTGGGTACTTTTGTACAATGGCTACTGGGGTAACAGTCAAATTCTCGAATACCAGTAACTGAAGCTAAAACAAAACTGTGTCCTGAATATGGTAACCTAGGGTGAATGATTTAACTCGGCAGAGCTCAACATCCCATACACACTGACCGGTAAAACAGTACAGCGGTAATACAGGGATCAGACCCACAGGCACACATGGAAACAATGTGAGATCCCCAAAGCCCTCATACCATGTACTGCCCCATGCTAGTCCTGCCCCGAAGAACTAACAATCTAAGCAGTGCAGTGGAAGCTAAAGGGACAGAATAGGATATTATATAAGTGCAAATACAACAATAGCAGGTTATGGGGAGATATGTTGTGATAATGTACAATAACACTGCCATTCAATGTTGTGTTACCTCTCGGTGTGTGTAATCACAGAGACGCTGCTGCAGGATAACGTGTGTACGGCAGGCGAGATAGAGAGAGTGCCACATGTCAATATAGACCGGTCAAAGGGTGACAAACATTAGTGCCAGTCCTACAGAAAGGCTTTCCCAGAGGGTGGGGGTTTTACATCCGTTCTGGGAGTGGGAGGAGCCCGGTGAGTACCAGACATTGGGGACTGCGAGGAGATGTAATAGAGAGGCAGGTGTGTGCGGAGTATGAGTGAGGGATAGAGACTGCAGGAGATGCGGGATGTAATAGAGAGGTAGGTGTGTGCAGAGCGGAGTATGAGTGAGGGTTAGAGACTGGGGGACATGCGGGATGTAATAGAGAGGCAGGTGTGTGCGGAGCGGAGTATGAGTGAGGGTTAGAGACTGGGGGAGATGCGGGATGTAATAGAGAGGCAGGTGTGTGCAGAGCGGAGTATGAGTGAGGGTTAGAGACTGGGTGAGATGCGGGATGTAATAGAGAGGCAGGTGTGTGCGGAGCGGAGTATAAGTGAGGGTTAGAGACTGGGGGAGATGCGGGATGTAATAGAGAGGCAGGTGTGTGCAGAGCGGAGTATGAGTAAGGGTTAGAGACTGGAGGAGATGCGGGATGTAATAGAGAGGCAGGTGTGTGCAGAGCGGAGTATGAGTGAGGGTTAGAGACTGAGGAGATGCGGGATGTAATAGAGAGGTAGGTGTGTGCAGAGCGGAGTATGAGTGAGGGTTAGAGACTGGGGGAGATGCGGGATGTAATAGAGAGGCAGGTGTGTGCAGAGCGGAGTATGAGTGAGGGTTAGAGACTGGGTGAGATGCGGGATGTAATAGAGAGGCAGGTGTGTGCGGAGCGGAGTATAAGTGAGGGTTAGAGACTGGGGGAGATGCGGGATGTAATAGAGAGGCAGGTGTGTGCAGAGCGGAGTATGAGTAAGGGTTAGAGACTGGAGGAGATGCGGGATGTAATAGAGAGGCAGGTGTGTGCAGAGCGGAGTATGAGTGAGGGTTAGAGACTGGGGGAGATGCGGGATGTAATAGAGAGGCAGGTGTGTGCGGAGCGGAGTATGAGTGAGGGTTAGAGACTGGACCAGATGCAAGAGAGAGGCAGGTGTGTGCAGAGCGGAGTATGAGTGAGGGTTAGAGACTGGAGGAGATGCGGGATGTAATAGAGAGGCAGGTGTGTGCAGAGCCGAGTATGAGTGAGGGTTACAGACTGGAGGAGATGCGGGATGTAATAGAGAGGCAGGTGTGAGTGGAGTATGAGTGAGGGTTAGAGACTGGAGGAGATGCGGGATGTAATAGAGAGGCAGGTGTGTGCAGAGCGGAGTATGAGTGAGGGATAGAGACTGGAGGAGATGGGGATGTAATAGAGAGGCAGGTGTGTGCAGAGCGGAGTATGAGTGAGGGTTAGAGACTGGAGGAGATGGGGATGTAATAGAGAGGCAGGTGTGTGCAGAGCAGAGTATGAGTGAGGGTTAGAGACTGTAGGAGATGGGGGATGTAATAGAGAGGCAGGTGTGTGCAGAGCGGAGTATGAGTGAGGGATAGAGACTGGAGGAGATGGGGATGTAATAGAGAGGCAGGTGTGTGCGGAGCGGAGTATGAGTGAGGGTTAGAGACTGGGGGAGATGCGGGATGTAATAGAGAGGCAGGTGTGTGCGGAGCGGAGTATGAGTGAGGGTTAGAGACTGGACCAGATGCAATAGAGAGGCAGGTGTGTGCAGAGCGGAGTATGAGTGAGGGTTAGAGACTGGGTGAGATGCGCGATGTAATAGAGAGACAGGTGTGTGCAGAGCGGAGTATGAGTGAGGGATAGAGACTGGGTGAGATGCGCGATGTAATAGAGAGACAGATGTGTGCAGAGCGGAGTATGAGTGAGGGTTAGAGACAGGAGATGCGGGATGTAATAGAGAGGCAGGTGTGTGCAGAGCAGAGTATGAGTGAGGGTTAGAGACTGGGGGAGATGCGGGATGTAATAGAGAGGCAGGTGTGTGCAGAGCGGAGTATGAGTGACGGTTAGAGACTGGGGGAGATGCGGGATGTAATAGAGAGGCAGGTGTGTGCAGAGCGGAGTATGAGTGAGGGTTAGAGACTGGGTGAGATGCGCGATGTAATAGAGAGACAGGTGTGTGCAGAGCGGAGTATGAGTGAGGGATAGAGACTGGGTGAGATGCGCGATGTAATAGAGAGACAGGTGTGTGTGGAGCGGAGTATGAGTGAGGGTTAGAGACAGGAGATGCGGAATGTAATAGAGAGGCAGGTGTGTGCAGAGCAGAGTATGAGTGAGGGTTAGAGACTGGGGGAGATGCGGGATGTAATAGAGAGGCAGGTGTGTACAGAGCGGAGTATGAGTGAGGGTTAGAGAGGGGGAGATGCGGGATGTAATAGAGAGGCAGGTGTGTGCGGAGCGGAGTATGAGTGAGGGTTAGAGACTGGACCAGATGCAATAGAGAGGCAGGTGTGTGCAGAGCGGAGTATGAGTGAGGGTTAGAGACTGGGTGAGATGCGGGATGTAATAGAGAGGCAGGTGTGTGCGGAGCGGAGTATGAGTGAGGGTTAGAGACTGGAGAAGATGAGGGATGTAATAGAGAGGCAGGTGTGTGCGGAGCGGAGTATGAGTGAGGGATAGAGACTGGAGGAGATGCGGGATGTAATAGAGAGGCAGGTGTGCGCAGAGCGGAGTATGAGTGAGGGTTAGAGACTGGGGGAGATGCGGGATGTAATAGAGAGGCAGGTGTGTGCAGAGCGGAGTATGAGTGAGGGTTAGAGACTGGGGGAGATGCGGGATAATAGAGAGGCAGGTGTGTGCGGAGCGGAGTATGAGTGAGGGTTAGAGACTGGAGGAGATGCGGGATGTAATAGAGAGGCAGGTGTGTGCAGAGCGGAGTATGAGTGAGGGTTAGAGACTGGAGGAGATGCGGGATGTAATAGAGAGGCAGGTGTGTGCAGAGTGGAGTATGAGTGACGGTTAGAGACTGGGGGAGATGCGGGATGTAATAGAGAGGCAGGTGTGTGCGGAGCGGAGTATGAGTGAGGGTTAGAGACTGGACCAGATGCAATAGAGAGGCAGGTGTGTGCAGAGCAGAGTATGAGTGAGGGTTAGAGACTGGAGGAGATGCGGGATGTAATAGAGAGGCAGGTTTGTGCAGAGCAGAGTATGAGTGAGGGTTAGAGACTGGAGGATATGCGGGATGTAATAGAGAGGCAGGTGTGCGCAGAGCAGAGTATGAGTGAGGGTTAGAGACTGGAGGAGATGCGGGATGTAATAGAGAGGCAGGTGTGTGCAGAGCGGAGTATGAGTGAGGGTTAGAGACTGGGGGAGATGCGGGATGTAATAGAGAGGCAGGTGTGTGCAGAGCGGAGTATGAGTGAGGGATAGAGACTGGAGAAGATGTGGGATGTAATAGAGAGGCAGGTGTGCGCAGAGCAGAGTATGAGTGAGGGTTAGAGACTGGAGGAGATGCGGGATGTAATAGAGAGGCAGGTGTGTGCAGAGCGGAGTATGAGTGAGGGTTAGAGACTGGGGGAGATGCGGGATGTAATAGAGAGGCAGGTGTGTGCAGAGCGGAGTATGAGTGAGGGTTAGAGACTGGACCAGATGCAATAGAGAGGCAGGTGTGTGCAGAGCGGAGTATGAGTGAGGGTTAGAGACTGGGGGAGATGCGGGATGTAATAGAGAGGCAGGTGTGTGCAGAGCGGAGTATGAGTGAGGGTTAGAGACTGGAGAAGATGTGGGTTGTAATAGAGAGGCAGGTGTGTGCGGAGCGGAGTATGAGTGAGGGTTAGAGACTGGGGGAGATGCGGGATGTAATAGAGAGGCAGGTGTGTGCAGAGTGGAGTATGAGTGAGGGTTAGAGACTGGAGGAGATGCAGGATGTAATAGAGAAGCAGGTGTGTGCAGAGCGGAGTATGAATGAGGGTTAGAGACTGGGTGAGATGCGCGATGTAATAGAGAGACAGGTGTGTGCAGAGCGGAGTATGAGTGAGGGATAGAGACTGGGTGAGATGCGCGATGTAATATGAAAGACAGGTGTGTGTGGAGCGGAGTATGAGTGAGGGTTAGAGACAGGAGATGCGGAATGTAATAGAGAGGCAGGTGTGTGCAGAGCAGAGTATGAGTGAGGGTTAGAGACTGGGGGAGATGCGGGATGTAATAGAGAGGCAGGTGTGTGCAGAGCGGAGTATGAGTGAGGGTTAGAGAAGGGGAGATGCGGGATGTAATAGAGAGGCAGGTGTGTGCGGAGCGGAGTATGAGTGAGGGTTAGAGACTGGACCAGATGCAATAGAGAGGCAGGTGTGTGCAGAGCGGAGTATGAGTGAGGGTTAGAGACTGGGTGAGATGCGGGATGTAATAGAGAGGCAGGTGTGTGCGGAGCGGAGTATGAGTGAGGGTTATAGACTGGAGAAGATGAGGGATGTAATAGAGAGGCAGGTGTGTGCGGAGCGGAGTATGAGTGAGGGATAGAGACTGGAGGAGATGCGGGATGTAATAGAGAGGCAGGTGTGCGCAGAGCGGAGTATGAGTGAGGGTTAGAGACTGGGGGAGATGCGGGATGTAATAGAGAGGCAGGTGTGTGCAGAGCGGAGTATGAGTGAGGGTTAGAGACTGGGGGACATGCGGGATGTAATAGAGAGGCAAGTGTGTGCGGAGCGGAGTATGAGTGAGGGTTAGAGACTGGGGGAGATGCGGGATGTAATAGAGAGGCAGGTGTGTGCAGAGCGGAGTATGAGTGAGGGTTAGAGACTGGGTGAGATGCGGGATGTAATAGAGAGGCAGGTGTGTGCAGAGCGGAGTATGAGTGAGGGTTAGAGACTGGAGGAGATGCGGGATGTAATAGAGAGGCAGGTGTGTGCAGAGCGGAGTATGAGTGACGGTTAGAGACTGGGGGAGATGCGGGATGTAATAGAGAGGCAGGTGTGTGCGGAGCGGAGTATGAGTGAGGGTTAGAGACTGGACCAGATGCAATAGAGAGGCAGGTGTGTGCAGAGCAGAGTATGAGTGAGGGTTAGAGACTGGAGGAGATGCGGGATGTAATAGAGAGGCAGGTGTGTGCAGAGCAGAGTATGAGTGAGGGTTAGAGACTGGAGGAGATGCGGGATGTAATAGAGAGGCAGGTGTGCGCAGAGCAGAGTATGAGTGAGGGTTAGAGACTGGAGGAGATGCGGGATGTAATAGAGAGGCAGGTGTGTGCAGAGCGGAGTATGAGTGAGGGTTAGAGACTGGGGGAGATGCGGGATGTAATAGAGAGGCAGGTGTGTGCAGAGCGGAGTATGAGTGAGGGATAGAGACTGGAGAAGATGTGGGATGTAATAGAGAGGCAGGTGTGCGCAGAGCAGAGTATGAGTGAGGGTTAGAGACTGGAGGAGATGCGGGATGTAATAGAGAGGCAGGTGTGTGCAGAGCGGAGTATGAGTGAGGGTTAGAGACTGGGGGAGATGCGGGATGTAATAGAGAGGCAGGTGTGTGCAGAGCGGAGTATGAGTGAGGGTTAGAGACTGGACCAGATGCAATAGAGAGGCAGGTGTGTGCAGAGCGGAGTATGAGTGAGGGTTAGAGACTGGGGGAGATGCGGGATGTAATAGAGAGGCAGGTGTGTGCAGAGCGGAGTATGAGTGAGAGTTAGAGACTGGAGAAGATGTGGGTTGTAATAGAGAGGCAGGTGTGTGCGGAGCGGAGTATGAGTGAGGGTTAGAGACTGGGGGAGATGCGGGATGTAATAGAGAGGCAGGTGTGTGCAGAGTGGAGTATGAGTGAGGGTTAGAGACTGGAGGAGATGCAGGATGTAATAGAGAGGCAGGTGTGTGCAGAGCGGAGTATGAATGAGGGTTAGAGACTGGGTGAGATGCGCGATGTAATAGAGAGACAGGTGTGTGCAGAGCGGAGAATGAGTGAGGGATAGAGACTGGGTGAGATGCGCGATGTAATAGAGAGACAGGTGTGTGTGGAGCGGAGTATGAGTGAGGGTTAGAGACAGGAGATGCGGAATGTAATAGAGAGGCAGGTGTGTGCAGAGCAGAGTATGAGTGAGGGTTAGAGACTGGGGGAGATGCGGGATGTAATAGAGAGGCAGGTGTGTGCAGAGCGGAGTATGAGTGAGGGTTAGAGAGGGGGAGATGCGGGATGTAATAGAGAGGCAGGTGTGTGCGGAGCGGAGTATGAGTGAGGGTTAGAGACTGGACCAGATGCAATAGAGAGGCAGGTGTGTGCAGAGCGGAGTATGAGTGAGGGTTAGAGACTGGGTGAGATGCGGGATGTAATAGAGAGGCAGGTGTGTGCGGAGCGGAGTATGAGTGAGGGTTAGAGACTGGAGAAGATGAGGGATGTAATAGAGAGGCAGGTGTGTGCGGAGCGGAGTATGAGTGAGGGATAGAGACTGGAGGAGATGCGGGATGTAATAGAGAGGCAGGTGTGCGCAGAGCGGAGTATGAGTGAGGGTTAGAGACTGGGGGAGATGCGGGATGTAATAGAGAGGCAGGTGTGTGCAGAGCGGAGTATGAGTGAGGGTTAGAGACTGGGGGAGATGCGGGATGTAAAAGAGAGGCAGGTGTGTGCGGAGCGGAGTATGAGTGAGGGTTAGAGACTGGACCAGATGCAATAGAGAGGCAGGTGTGTGCAGAGCAGAGTATGAGTGAGGGTTAGAGACTGGAGGAGATGCGGGATGTAATAGAGAGGCAGGTGTGTGCAGAGCAGAGTATGAGTGAGGGTTAGAGACTGGAGGAGATGCGGGATGTAATAGAGAGGCAGGTGTGCGCAGAGCAGAGTATGAGTGAGGGTTAGAGACTGGAGGAGATGCGGGATGTAATAGAGAGGCAGGTGTGTGCAGAGCGGAGTATGAGTGAGGGTTAGATACTGGGGGAGATGCGGGATGTAATAGAGAGGCAGGTGTGTGCAGAGCGGAGTATGAGTGAGGGATAGAGACTGGAGAAGATGTGGGATGTAATAGAGAGGCAGGTGTGCGCAGAGCAGAGTATGAGTGAGGGTTAGAGACTGGAGGAGATGCGGGATGTAATAGAGAGGCAGGTGTGTGCAGAGCGGAGTATGAGTGAGGGTTAGAGACTGGGGGAGATGCGGGATGTAATAGAGAGGCAGGTGTGTGCAGAGCGGAGTATGAGTGAGGGTTAGAGACTGGACCAGATGCAATAGAGAGGCAGGTGTGTGCAGAGCGGAGTATGAGTGAGGGTTAGAGACTGGGTGAGATGCGGGATGTAATAGAGAGGCAGGTAGGTGTGTGCGGAGCGGAGTATGAGTCAGGGTTAGAGACTGGGGGAGATGCGGGATGTAATAGAGAGGCAGGTGTGTGCGGAGCGGAGTATGAGTGAGGGTTAGAGACTGGAGGAGATGCGGGATGTAATAGAGAGGCAGGTGTGTGCGGAGCGGAGTATGAGTGAGGGTTAGAGACTGGGGGAGATGCGGGATGTAATAGAGAGGCAGGTGTGTGCGGAGCGGAGTATGAGTGAGGGTTAGAGACTGGACCAGATGCAATAGAGAGGCAGGTGTGTGCGGAGCGGAGTATGAGTGAGGGTTAGAGACTGGGGGAGATGCGGGATGTCATAGAGAGGCAGGTGTGTGCGGAGCGGAGTATGAGTGAGGGTTAGAGACTGGGGGAGATGCGGGATGTCATAGAGAGGCAGGTGTGTGCAGAGCGGAGTATGAGTGAGGGTTAGAGACTGGGGGAGATGCGGGATGTAATAGAGAGGCAGGTGTGTGCGGAGCGGAGTATGAGTGAGGGTTAGAGACAGGACCAGATGCAATAGAGAGGCAGGTGTGTGCAGAGCGGAGTATGAGTGAGGGTTAGAGACTGGGTGAGATGCGGGATGTAATAGAGAGGCAGGTAGGTGTGTGCGGAGCGGAGTATGAGTCAGGGTTAGAGACTGGGGGAGATGCGGGATGTAATAGAGAGGCAGGTGTGTGCGGAGCGGAGTATGAGTGAGGGTTAGAGACTGGAGGAGATGCGAGATGTAATAGAGAGGCAGGTGTGTGCGGAGCGGAGTATGAGTGAGGGTTAGAGACTGGGGGAGATGCGGGATGTAATAGAGAGGCAGGTGTGTGCAGAGCGGAGTATGAGTGAGGGTTAGAGACTGGACCAGATGCAATAGAGAGGCAGGTGTGTGCGGAGCGGAGTATGAGTGAGGGTTAGAGACTGGGGGAGATGCGGGATGTCATAGAGAGGCAGGTGTGTGCGGAGCGGAGTATGAGTGAGGGTTAGAGACTGGGGGAGATGCGGGATGTCATAGAGAGGCAGGTGTGTGCAGAGCGGAGTATGAGTGAGGGTTAGAGACTGGGGGAGATGCGGGATGTAATAGAGAGGCAGGTGTGTGCGGAGCGGAGTATGAGTGAGGGTTAGAGACTGGAGGAGATGCGGGATGTAATAGAGAGGCAGGTGTGAGCAGAGCGGAGTATGAGTGAGGGTTAGAGACTGGGGGAGATGCGGGATGTAATAGAGAGGCAGGTGTGTGCGGAGCGGAGTATGAGTGAGGGTTAGAGACTGGGGGAGATGCGGGATGTAATAGAGAGGCAGGTGTGTGCGGAGCGGAGTATGAGTGAGGGTTAGAGACTGGGGGAGATGCGGGATGTAATAGAGAGGCAGGTGTGTGCGGAGCGGAGTATGAGTGAGGGTTAGAGACTGGAGGAGATTTGGGATGTAATAGAGAGGCAGGTGTGTGCGGAGCGGAGTATGAGTGAGGGTTAGAGACTGGAGGAGATGCGGGATGTAATAGAGAGGCAGGTGTGAGCAGAGCGGAGTATGAGTGAGGGTTAGAGACTGGGGGAGATGCGGGATGTAATAGAGAGGCAGGAGTGTGCGAAGCGGAGTATGAGTGAGGGCTAGAGACTGGGGGAGATGCGGGATGTAATAGAGAGGCAGGTGTGTGCGGAGCGGAGTATGAGTGAGGGTTAGAGACTGGGGGAGATGCGGGATGTAATAGAGAGGCAGGTGTGTGCGGAGCGGAGTATGAGTGAGGGTTAGAGACTGGGGGAGATGCGGGATGTAATAGAGAGGCGGTGTGTGCGGAGCGGAGTATGAGTGAGGGTTAGAGACTGGGGGAGATGCGGGATGTAATAGAGAGGCAGGAGTGTGCGAAGCGGAGTATGAGTGAGGGTTAGAGACTGGAGGAGATGCGGGATGTAATAGAGAGGCAGGTGTGTGCGGAGCGGAGTATGAGTGAGGGTTAGAGACTGGGGGAGATGCGGGATGTAATAGAGAGGCAGGTGTGTGCGGAGCGGAGTATGAGTGAGGGTTAGAGACTGGGGGAGATGCGGGATGTAATAGAGAGGCAGGTGTGCGCAGAGCGGAGTATGAGTGAGGGTTAGAGACTGGGGGAGATGCGGGATGTAATAGAGAGGCAGGTGTGTGCGGAGCGGATTATGAGTGAGGGTTAGAGACTGGAGAAGATGTGGGATGTAATAGAGAGGCAGGTGTGCGCAGAGCAGAGTATGAGTGAGGGTTAGAGACTGGAGGAGATGCGGGATGTAATAGAGAGGCAGGTGTGTGCAGAGCGGAGTATGAGTGAGGGTTAGAGACTGGGGGAGATGCGGGATGTAATAGAGAGGCAGGTGTGTGCAGAGCGGAGTATGAGTGAGGGTTAGAGACTGGACCAGATGCAATAGAGAGGCAGGTGTGTGCAGAGCGGAGTATGAGTGAGGGTTAGAGACTGGGGGAGATGCGGGATGTAATAGAGAGGCAGGTGTGTGCAGAGCGGAGTATGAGTGAGGGTTAGAGACTGGAGAAGATGTGGGATGTAATAGAGAGGCAGGTGTGTGCGGAGCGGAGTATGAGTGAGGGTTAGAGACAGGGGGAGATGCGGGATGTAATAGAGAGGCAGGTGTGTGCAGAGTGGAGTATGAGTGAGGGTTAGAGACTGGAGGAGATGCAGGATGTAATAGAGAGGCAGGTGTGTGCAGAGCGGAGTATGAATGAGGGTTAGAGACTGGGTGAGATGCGGGATGTAATAGAGAGGCAGGTGTGTGCAGAGCGGAGTATGAGTGAGGGTTAGAGACTGGGTGAGATGCGCGATGTAATAGAGAGACAGGTGTGTGCAGAGCGGAGTATGAGTGAGGGATAGAGACTGGGTGAGATGCGCGATGTAATAGAGAGACAGGTGTGTGTGGAGCGGAGTATGAGTGAGGGTTAGAGACAGGAGATGCGGAATGTAATAGAGAGGCAGGTGTGTGCAGAGCAGAGTATGAGTGAGGGTTAGAGACTGGGGGAGATGCGGGATGTAATAGAAAGGCAGGTGTGTGCAGAGCGGAGTATGAGTGAGGGTTAGAGAGGGGGAGATGCGGGATGTAATAGAGAGGCAGGTGTGTGCGGAGCGGAGTATGAGTGAGGGTTAGAGACTGGACCAGATGCAATAGAGAGGCAGGTGTGTGCAGAGCGGAGTATGAGTGAGGGTTAGAGACTGGGTGAGATGCGGGATGTAATAGAGAGGCAGGTGTGTGCGGAGCGGAGTATGAGTGAGGGTTAGAGACTGGAGAAGATGAGGGATGTAATAGAGAGGCAGGTGTGTGCGGAGCGGAGTATGAGTGAGGGATAGAGACTGGAGGAGATGCGGGATGTAATAGAGAGGCAGGTGTGCGCAGAGCGGAGTATGAGTGAGGGTTAGAGACTGGGGGAGATGCGGGATGTAATAGAGAGGCAGGTGTGTGCAGAGCGGAGTATGAGTGAGGGTTAGAGACTGGGGGAGATGCGGGATAATAGAGAGGCAGGTGTGTGCGGAGCGGAGTATGAGTGAGGGTTAGAGACTGGAGGAGATGCGGGTTGTAATAGAGAGGCAGGTGTGTGCAGAGCGGAGTATGAGTGAGGGTTAGAGACTGGAGGAGATGCGGGATGTAATAGAGAGGCAGGTGTGTGCAGAGCGGAGTATGAGTGAGGGTTAGAGACTGGGGGAGATGCGGGATGTAATAGAGAGGCAGGTCTGTGCGGAGCGGAGTATGAGTGAGGGTTAGAGACTGGACCAGATGCAATAGAGAGGCAGGTGTGTGCAGAGCAGAGTATGAGTGAGGGTTAGAGACTGGAGGAGATGCGGGATGTAATAGAGAGGCAGGTGTGTGCAGAGCAGAGTATGAGTGAGGGTTAGAGACTGGAGGAGATGCGGGATGTAATAGAGAGGCAGGTGTGCGCAGAGCAGAGTATGAGTGAGGGTTAGAGACTGGAGGAGATGCGGGATGTAATAGAGAGGCAGGTGTGTGCAGAGCGGAGTATGAGTGAGGGTTAGAGACTGGGGGAGATGCGGGATGTAATAGAGAGGCAGGTGTGTGCAGAGCGGAGTATGAGTGAGGGATAGAGACTGGAGAAGATGTGGGATGTAATAGAGAGGCAGGTGTGCGCAGAGCAGAGTATGAGTGAGGGTTAGAGACTGGAGGAGATGCGGGATGTAATAGAGAGGCAGGTGTGTGCAGAGCGGAGTATGAGTGAGGGTTAGAGACTGGGGGAGATGCGGGATGTAATAGAGAGGCAGGTGTGTGCAGAGCGGAGTATGAGTGAGGGTTAGAGACTGGACCAGATGCAATAGAGAGGCAGGTGTGTGCAGAGCGGAGTATGAGTGAGGGTTAGAGACTGGGTGAGATGCGGGATGTAATAGAGAGGCAGGTAGGTGTGTGCGGAGCGGAGTATGAGTCAGGGTTAGAGACTGGGGGAGATGCGGGATGTAATAGAGAGGCAGGTGTGTGCGGAGCGGAGTATGAGTGAGGGTTAGAGACTGGAAGAGATGCGGGATGTAATAGAGAGGCAGGTGTGTGCGGAGCGGAGTATGAGTGAGGGTTAGAGACTGGGGGAGATGCGGGATGTAATAGAGAGGCAGGTGTGTGCGGAGCGGAGTATGAGTGAGGGTTAGAGACTGGACCAGATGCAATAGAGAGGCAGGTGTGTGCGGAGCGGAGTATGAGTGAGGGTTAGAGACTGGGGGAGATGCGGGATGTCATAGAGAGGCAGGTGTGTGCGGAGCGGAGTATGAGTGAGGGTTAGAGACTGGGGGAGATGCGGGATGTCATAGAGAGGCAGGTGTGTGCAGAGCGGAGTATGAGTGAGGGTTAGAGACTGGGGGAGATGCGGGATGTAATAGAGAGACAGGTGTGTGCGGAGCGGAGTATGAGTGAGGGTTAGAGACAGGACCAGATGCAATAGAGAGGCAGGTGTGTGCGGAGCGGAGTATGAGTGAGGGTTAGAGACTGGAGGAGATGCGGGATGTAATAGAGAGGCAGGTGTGTGCGGAGCGGAGTATGAGTGAGGGTTAGAGACTGGGGGAGATGCGGGATGTAATAGAGAGGCAGGTGTATGCAGAGCGGAGTATGAGTGAGGGTTAGAGACTGGACCAGATGCAATAGAGAGGCAGGTGTGTGCGGAGCGGAGTATGAGTGAGGGTTAGAGACTGGGGGAGATGCGGGATGTCATAGAGAGGCAGGTGTGTGCAGAGCGGAGTATGAGTGAGGGTTAGAGACTGGGGGAGATGCGGGATGTAATAGAGAGGCAGGTGTGTGCGGAGCGGAGTATGAGTGAGGGTTAGAGACTGGAGGAGATGCGGGATGTAATAGAGAGGCAGGTGTGAGCAGAGCGGAGTATGAGTGAGGGTTAGAGACTGGGGGAGATGCGGGATGTAATAGAGAGGCAGGTGTGTGCGGAGCGGAGTATGAGTGAGGGTTAGAGACTGGGGGAGATGCGGTATGTAATAGAGAGGCAGGTGTGTGCGGAGCGGAGTATGAGTGAGGGTTAGAGACTGGGGGAGATGCGGGATGTAATAGAGAGGCAGGTGTGTGCGGAGCGGAGTATGAGTGAGGGTTAGAGACTGGAGGAGATGTGGGATGTAATAGAGAGGCAGGTGTGTGCGGAGCGGAGTATGAGTGAGGGTTAGAGACTGGAGGAGATGCGGGATGTAATAGAGAGGCAGGTGTGAGCAGAGCGGAGTATGAGTGAGGGTTAGAGACTGGGGGAGATGCGGGATGTAATAGAGAGGCAGGTGTGCGCAGAGCGGAGTATGAGTGAGGGTTAGAGACTGGGTGAGATGCGGGATGTAATAGAGAGGCAGGTGTGTGCAGAGCGGAGTATGAGTGAGGGTTAGAGACTGGAGGAGATGCGGGATGTAATAGAGAGGCAGGTGTGTGCAGAGCAGAGTATGAGTGAGGGTTAGAGACTGGGTGAGATGCGGGATGTAATAGAGAGGCAGGTGTGTGCGGAGCGGAGTATGAGTGAGGGTTAGAGACTGGGTGAGATGCGGGATGTAATAGAGAGGCAGGTGTGTGCAGAGCAGAGTATGAGTGAGGGTTAGAGACTGGGTGAGATGCGGGATGTAATAGAGAGGCAGGTGTGTGCAGAGCAGAGTATGAGTGAGGGTTAGAGACTGGGTGAGATGCGGGATGTAATAGAGAGGCAGGTGTGTGCAGAGCAGAGTATGAGTGAGGGTTAGAGACTGGGTGAGATGCGGGATGTAATAGAGAGGCAGGTGTGTGCGGAGCGGAGTATGAGTGAGGGTTAGAGACTGGGGGAGATGCGGGATGTAATAGAGAGGCAGGTGTGCGCAGAGCGGAGTATGAGTGAGGGTTAGAGACTGGGGGAGATGCGGGATGTAATAGAGAGGCAGGTGTGCGCAGAGCGGAGTATGAGTGAGGGTTAGAGACTGGAGGAGATGCGGGATGTAATAGAGAGGCAGGTGTGTGCAGAGCAGAGTATGAGTGAGGGTTAGAGACTGGGTGAGATGCGGGATGTAATAGAGAGGCAGGTGTGTGCGGAGCGGAGTATGAGTGAGGGTTAGAGACTGGGGGAGATGCGGGATGTAATAGAGAGGCAGGTGTGTGCGGAGCGGAGTATGAGTGAGGGTTAGAGACTGGAGGAGATGCGGGATGTAATAGAGAGGCAGGTGTGAGCAGAGCGGAGTATGAGTGAGGGTTAGAGACTGGGGGAGATGCGGGATGTAATAGAGAGGCAGGTGTGTGCGGAGCGGAGTATGAGTGAGGGTTAGAGACTGGGGGAGATGCGGGATGTAATAGAGAGGCAGGTGTGTGCGGAGCGGAGTATGAGTGAGGGTTAGAGACTGGGGGAGATGCGGGATGTAATAGAGAGGCAGGAGTGTGCGAAGCGGAGTATGAGTGAGGGTTAGAGACTGGAGGAGATGCGGGATGTAATAGAGAGGCAGGTGTGTGCGGAGCGGAGTATGAGTGAGGGTTAGAGACTGGGGGAGATGCGGGATGTAATAGAGAGGCAGGTGTGTGCGGAGCGGAGTATGAGTGAGGGTTAGAGACTGGGGGAGATGCGGGATGTAATAGAGAGGCAGGTGTGCGCAGAGCGGAGTATGAGTGAGGGTTAGAGACTGGGGGAGATGCGGGATGTAATAGAGAGGCAGGTGTGTGCAGAGCGGAGTATGAGTGAGGGTTAGAGACTGGAGGAGATGCGGGATGTAATAGAGAGGCAGGTGTGTGCAGAGCAGAGTATGAGTGAGGGTTAGAGACTGGGTGAGATGCGGGATGTAATAGAGAGGCAGGTGTGTGCGGAGCGGAGTATGAGTGAGGGTTAGAGACTGGAGGAGATGCGGGATGTAATAGAGAGGCAGGTGTGTGCAGAGCGGAGTATGAGTGAGGGTTAGAGACTGGAGGAGATGCGGGATGTAATAGAGAGGCAGGTGTGAGCAGAGCGGAGTATGAGTGAGGGTTAGAGACTGGGTGAGATGCGGGATGTAATAGAGAGGCAGGTGTGTGCAGAGCAGAGTATGAGTGAGGGTTAGAGACTGGGTGAGATGCGGGATGTAATAGAGAGGCAGGTGTGTGCGGAGCGGAGTATGAGTGAGGGTTAGAGACTGGGGGAGATGCGGGATGTAATAGAGAGGCAGGTGTGCGCAGAGCGGAGTATGAGTGAGGGTTAGAGACTGGGGGAGATGCGGGATGTAATAGAGAGGCAGGTGTGCGCAGAGCGGAGTATGAGTGAGGGTTAGAGACTGGGTGAGATGCGGGATGTAATAGAGAGGCAGGTGTGTGCAGAGCAGAGTATGAGTGAGGGTTAGAGACTGGGTGAGATGCGGGATGTAATAGAGAGGCAGGTGTGTGCGGAGCGGAGTATGAGTGAGGGTTAGAGACTGGGGGAGATGCGGGATGTAATAGAGAGGCAGGTGTGCGCAGAGCGGAGTATGAGTGAGGGTTAGAGACTGGGGGAGATGCGGGATGTAATAGAGAGGCAGGTGTGCGCAGAGCGGAGTATGAGTGAGGGTTAGAGACTGGAGGAGATGCGGGATGTAATAGAGAGGCAGGTGTGTGCAGAGCAGAGTATGAGTGAGGGTTAGAGACTGGGTGAGATGCGGGATGTAATAGAGAGGCAGGTGTGTGCGGAGCGGAGTATGAGTGAGGGTTAGAGACTGGGGGAGATGCGGGATGTAATAGAGAGGCAGGTGTGTGCGGAGCGGAGTATGAGTGAGGGTTAGAGACTGGAGGAGATGCGGGATGTAATAGAGAGGCAGGTGTGAGCAGAGCGGAGTATGAGTGAGGGTTAGAGACTGGGGGAGATGCGGGATGTAATAGAGAGGCAGGTGTGTGCGGAGCGGAGTATGAGTGAGGGTTAGAGACTGGGGGAGATGCGGGATGTAATAGAGAGGCAGGTGTGTGCGGAGCGGAGTATGAGTGAGGGTTAGAGACTGGGGGAGATGCGGGATGTAATAGAGAGGCAGGAGTGTGCGAAGCGGAGTATGAGTGAGGGTTAGAGACTGGAGGAGATGCGGGATGTAATAGAGAGGCAGGTGTGTGCAGAGCGGAGTATGAGTGAGGGTTAGAGACTGGGGGAGATGCGGGATGTAATAGAGAGGCAGGTGTGTGCGGAGCGGAGTATGAGTGAGGGTTAGAGACTGGGGGAGATGCGGGATGTAATAGAGAGGCAGGTGTGCGCAGAGCGGAGTATGAGTGAGGGTTAGAGACTGGGGGAGATGCGGGATGTAATAGAGAGGCAGGTGTGTGCAGAGCGGAGTATGAGTGAGGGTTAGAGACTGGAGGAGATGCGGGATGTAATAGAGAGGCAGGTGTGTGCAGAGCAGAGTATGAGTGAGGGTTAGAGACTGGGTGAGATGCGGGATGTAATAGAGAGGCAGGTGTGTGCGGAGCGGAGTATGAGTGAGGGTTAGAGACTGGAGGAGATGCGGGATGTAATAGAGAGGCAGGTGTGTGCAGAGCAGAGTATGAGTGAGGGTTAGAGACTGGGTGAGATGCGGGATGTAATAGAGAGGCAGGTGTGTGCAGAGCAGAGTATGAGTGAGGGTTAGAGACTGGGTGAGATGCGGGATGTAATAGAGAGGCAGGTGTGTGCGGAGCGGAGTATGAGTGAGGGTTAGAGACTGGGGGAGATGCGGGATGTAATAGAGAGGCAGGTGTGCGCAGAGCGGAGTATGAGTGAGGGTTAGAGACTGGGGGAGATGCGGGATGTAATAGAGAGGCAGGTGTGCGCAGAGCGGAGTATGAGTGAGGGTTAGAGACTGGAGGAGATGCGGGATGTAATAGAGAGGCAGGTGTGTGCAGAGCAGAGTATGAGTGAGGGTTAGAGACTGGGTGAGATGCGGGATGTAATAGAGAGGCAGGTGTGTGCGGAGCGGAGTATGAGTGAGGGTTAGAGACTGGGGGAGATGCGGGATGTAATAGAGAGGCAGGTATGTGCAGAGCGGAGTATGAGTGAGGGTTAGAGACTGGGGGAGATGCGGGATGTAATAGAGAGGCAGGTGTGTGCAGAGCGGAGTATGAGTGAGGGTTAGAGACTGGGGGAGATGCGGGATGTAATAGAGAGGCAGGTGTGTGCAGAGCGGAGTATGAGTGAGGGTTAGAGACTGGAGAAGATGTGGGATGTAATAGAGAGGTAGGTGTGTGCAGAGCGGAGTATGAGTGAGGGTAAGAGACTGGGGGAGATGCGGGATGTAATAGAGAGGCAGGTGTGTGCGGAGCGGAGTATGAGTGAGGGTTATAGACTGGAGGAGATGTGGGATGTAATAGAGAGGCAGGTGTGTGCGGAGCGGAGTATGAGTGAGGGTTAGAGACTGGAGGAGATGCGGGATGTAATAGAGAGGCAGGTGTGAGCAGAGCGGAGTATGAGTGAGGGTTAGAGACTGGGGGAGATGCGGGATGTAATAGAGAGGCAGGAGTGTGCGAAGCGGAGTATGAGTGAGGGTTAGAGACTGGGGGAGATGCGGGATGTAATAGAGAGGCAGGTGTGTGCGGAGCGGAGTATGAGTGAGGGTTAGAGACTGGGGGAGATGTGGGATGTAATAGAGAGGCAGGTGTGTGCGGAGCGGAGTATGAGTGAGGGTTAGAGACTGGGGGAGATGCGGGATGTAATAGAGAGGCAGGTGTGTGCGGAGCGGAGTATGAGTGAGGGTTAGAGACTGGGGGAGATGCGGGATGTAATAGAGAGGCAGGAGTGTGCGAAGCGGAGTATGAGTGAGGGTTAGAGACTGGAGGAGATGCGGGATGTAATAGAGAGGCAGGTGTGTGCGGAGCGGAGTATGAGTGAGGGTTAGAGACTGGGGGAGATGCGGGATGTAATAGAGAGGCAGGTGTGTGCGGAGCGGAGTATGAGTGAGGGTTAGAGACTGGGGGAGATGCGGGATGTAATAGAGAGGCAGGTGTGCGCAGAGCGGAGTATGAGTGAGGGTTAGAGACTGGGGGAGATGCGGGATGTAATAGAGAGGCAGGTGTGTGCAGAGCGGAGTATGAGTGAGGGTTAGAGACTGGAGGAGATGCGGGATGTAATAGAGAGGCAGGTGTGTGCAGAGCAGAGTATGAGTGAGGGTTAGAGACTGGGTGAGATGCGGGATGTAATAGAGAGGCAGGTGTGTGCGGAGCGGAGAATGAGTGAGGGTTAGAGACTGGGTGAGATGCGGGATGTAATAGAGAGGCAGGTGTGCGCAGAGCGGAGTATGAGTGAGGGTTAGAGACTGGAGGAGATGCGGGATGTAATAGAGAGGCAGGTGTGTGCAGAGCAGAGTATGAGTGAGGGTTAGAGACTGGGTGAGATGCGGGATGTAATAGAGAGGCAGGTGTGTGCAGAGCAGAGTATGAGTGAGGGTTAGAGACTGGGTGAGATGCGGGATGTAATAGAGAGGCAGGTGTGCGCAGAGCGGAGTATGAGTGAGGGTTAGAGACTGGGGGAGATGCGGGATGTAATAGAGAGGCAGGTGTGCGCAGAGCGGAGTATGAGTGAGGGTTAGAGACTGGAGGAGATGCGGGATGTAATAGAGAGGCAGGTGTGTGCAGAGCAGAGTATGAGTGAGGGTTAGAGACTGGGTGAGATGCGGGATGTAATAGAGAGGCAGGTGTGTGCGGAGCGGAGTATGAGTGAGGGTTAGAGACTGGGGGAGATGCGGGATGTAATAGAGAGGCAGGTATGTGCAGAGCGGAGTATGAGTGAGGGTTAGAGACTGGGGGAGATGCGGGATGTAATAGAGAGGCAGGTGTGTGCAGAGCGGAGTATGAGTGAGGGTTAGAGACTGGGGGAGATGCGGGATGTAATAGAGAGGCAGGTGTGTGCAGAGCGGAGTATGAGTGAGGGTTAGAGACTGGAGAAGATGTGGGATGTAATAGAGAGGTAGGTGTGTGCAGAGCGGAGTATGAGTGAGGGTAAGAGACTGGGGGAGATGCGGGGTGTAATAGAGAGGCAGGTGTGTGCAGAGCGGAGTATGAGTGAGGGTTAGAGACTGGAGAAGATGTGGGATGTAATAGAGAGGTAAGTGTGTGCAGAGCGGAGTATGAGTGAGGGTTAGAGACTGGGGGAGATGCGGGATGTAACAGAGAGGCAGGTGTGTGCAGAGCGGAGTATGAGTGAGGGTTAGAGACTGGGGGAGATGCGGGATGTAATAGAGAGGCAGGTGTGTGCAGAGCGGAGTATGAGTGAGGGTTAGAGACTGGGGGAGATGCGGGATGTAATAGTGAGGCATGTGTGCGCAGAGCAGAGTATGAGTGAGGGTTAGAGACTGGACCAGATGCAATAGAGAGGCAGGTGTGTGCAGAGCGGAGTATGAGTGAGGGTTAGAGACTGGAGGAGATGCGGGATGTAATAGAGAGACAGGTGTGTGCGAAGCGGAGTATGAGTGAGGGTTAGAGACTGGACCAGATGCAATAGAGAGGCAGGTGTGTGCAGAGCGGAGTATGAGTGAGGGTTAGAGACTGGAGGAGATGCGGGATGTAATAGAGAGGCAGGTGTGTGCGGAGCGGAGTATGAGTGAGGGTTAGAGACTGGAGAAGATGTGGGATGTAATAGAGAGGCAGGTGTGTGCAGAGCGGAGTATGAGTGAGGGATAGAGACTGGGGGAGATGCGGGATGTAATAGAGAGGCAGGTGTGTGCAGAGCGGAGTATGAGTGAGGGTTAGAGACTGGAGGAGATGCGGGATGTAATAGAGAGGCAGGTGTGTGCAGAGCAGAGTATGAGTGAGGGTTAGAGACTGGGGGAGATGCGGGATGTAATAGAGACAGGTGTGTGCGGAGCGGAGTATGAGTGAGGGTTAGAGACTGGGGGAGATGCGGGATGTAATAGAGAGGCAGGTGTGTGCGGAGCGGAGTATGAGTGAGGGTTAGAGACTGGGGGAGATGCGGGATGTAATAGAGACAGGTGTGTGCGGAGCGGAGTATGAGTGAGGGTTAGAGACTGGGGGAGATGCGGGATGTAATAGAGAGGCAGGTGTGTGCAGAGCGGAGTATGAGTGAGGGGTAGAGACTGGAGGAGATGCGGGATGTAATAGAGAGGCAGGTGTGTGCAGAGCAGAGTATGAGTGAGGGTTAGAGACTGGGTGAGATGCGGGATGTAATAGAGAGGCAGGTGTGCGCAGAGCGGAGTATGAGTGAGGGTTAGAGACTGGAGGAGATGCGGGATGTAATAGAGAGGCAGGTGTGTGCAGAGCAGAGTATGAGTGAGGGTTAGAGACAGGGTGAGATGCGGGATGTAATAGAGAGGCAGGTGTGTGCGGAGCGGAGTATGAGTGAGGGTTAGAGACTGGGGGAGATGCAGGATGTAATAGAGAGGCAGGTATGTGCAGAGCGGAGTATGAGTGAGGGTTAGAGACTGGGGGAGATGCGGGATGTAATAGAGAGGCAGGTGTGTGCAGAGCGGAGTATGAGTGAGGGTTAGAGACTGGGGGAGATGCGGGATGTAATAGAGAGGCAGGTGTGTGCAGAGCGGAGTATGAGTGAGGGTTAGAGACTGGAGAAGATGTGGGATGTAATAGAGAGGTAGGTGTGTGCAGAGCGGAGTATGAGTGAGGGTTAGAGACTGGGGGAGATGCGGGATGTAATAGAGAGGCAGGTGTGTGCAGAGCGGAGTATGAGTGAGGGTTAGAGACTGGAGAAGATGTGGGATGTAATAGAGAGGTAGGTGTGTGCAGAGCGGAGTATGAGTGAGGGTTAGAGACTGGGGGAGATGCGGGATGTAATAGAGAGGCAGGTGTGTGCAGAGCGGAGTATGAGTGAGGGTTAGAGACTGGGGGAGATGCGGGATGTAATAGAGAGGCAGGTGTGTGCAGAGCGGAGTATGAGTGAGGGTTAGAGACTGGGGGAGATGCGGGATGTAATAGAGAGGCAGGTGTGCGCAGAGCAGAGTATGAGTGAGGGTTAGAGACTGGACCAGATGCAATAGAGAGGCAGGTGTGTGCAGAGCGGAGTATGAGTGAGGGTTAGAGACTGGAGGAGATGCGGGTTGTAATAGAGAGGCAGGTGTGTGCGGAGCGGAGTATGAGTGAGGGTTAGAGACTGGACCAGATGCAATAGAGAGGCAGGTGTGTGCAGAGCGGCTATGAGTGAGGGTTAGAGACTGGAGGAGATGCGGGATGTAATAGAGAGGCAGGTGTGTGCGGAGCGGAGTATGAGTGAGGGTTAGAGACTGGAGAAGATGTGGGATGTAATAGAGAGGCAGGTGTGTGCAGAGCGGAGTATGAGTGAGGGTTAGAGACTGGGGGAGATGCGGGATGTAATAGAGAGGCAGGTGTGTGCAGAGCGGAGTATGAGTGAGGGTTAGAGACTGGGGGAGATGCGGGATGTAATAGAGCGGCAGGTGTGCGCAGAGCAGAGTATGAGTGAGGGTTAGAGACTGGAGGAGATGCGGGATGTAATAGAGAGGCAGGTGTGTGCGGAGCAGAGTATGAATGAGGGTTAGAGACTGGGGGAGATGTGGGATGTAATAGAGAGGCAGGTGTGTGCAGAGCGGAGTATGAGTGAGGGTTAGAGACTGGGGGAGATGCGGGATGTAATAGAGAGGCAGGTGTGTGCAGAGCGGAGTATGAGTGAGGGATAGAGACTGGGGGAGATGCGGGATGTAATAGAGAGGCAGGTGTGTGCAGAGCGGAGTATGAGTGAGGGTTAGAGACTGGGGGAGATGCGGGATGTAATAGAGAGGCAGGTGTGTGCAGAGCGGAGTATGAGTGAGGGTTAGAGACTGGGGGAGATGCGGGATGTAATAGAGAGGCAGGTGTGTGCGGAGCGGAGTATGAGTGAGGGTTAGAGACTGGGGGAGATGCGGGATGTAATAGAGAGGCAGGTGTGTGCAGAGCGGAGTATGAGTGAGGGTTAGAGACTGGGGGAGATGCGGGATGTAATAGAGAGGCAGGTGTGTGCGGAGCGGAGTATGAGTGAGGGTTAGAGACTGGGGGAGATGCGGGATGTAATAGAGAGGCAGGTGTGTGCGGAGCGGAGTATGAGTGAGGGTTAGAGACTGGGGGAGATGCGGGATGTAATAGAGACAGGTGTGTGCGGAGCGGAGTATGAGTGAGGGTTAGAGACTGGGGGAGATGCGGGATGTAATAGAGAGGCAGGTGTGTGCGGAGCGGAGTATGAGTGAGGGTTAGAGACTGGGGGAGATGCGGGATGTAATAGAGACAGGTGTGTGCGGAGCGGAGTATGAGTGAGGGTTAGAGACTGGGGGAGATGCGGGATGTAATAGAGAGGCAGGTGTGTGCAGAGCGGAGTATGAGTGAGGGGAAGAGACTGGAGGAGATGCGGGATGTAATAGAGAGGCAGGTGTGTGCAGAGCAGAGTATGAGTGAGGGTTAGAGACTGGGTGAGATGCGGGATGTAATAGAGAGGCAGGTGTGTGCGGAGCGGGTATGAGTGAGGGTTAGAGACTGGGGGAGATGCGGGATGTAATAGAGAGGCAGGTATGTGCAGAGCGGAGTATGAGTGAGGGTTAGAGACTGGGGGAGATGCGGGATGTAATAGAGAGGCAGGTGTGTGCAGAGCGGAGTATGAGTGAGGGTTAGAGACTGGGGGAGATGCGGGATGTAATAGAGAGGCAGGTGTGTGCAGAGCGGAGTATAAGTGAGGGTTAGAGACTGGAGAAGATGTGGGATGTAATAGAGAGGTAGGTGTGTGCAGAGCGGAGTATGAGTGAGGGTTAGAGACTGGGGAGATGCGGGATGTAATAGAGAGGCAGGTGTGTGCAGAGCGGAGTATGAGTGAGGGTTAGAGACTGGAGAAGATGTGGGATGTAATAGAGAGGTAGGTGTGTGCAGAGCGGAGTATGAGTGAGGGTTAGAGACTGGGGGAGATGCGGGATGTAATAGAGAGGCAGGTGTGTGCAGAGCGGAGTATGAGTGAGGGTTAGAGACTGGGGGAAATGCGGGATGTAATAGAGAGGCAGGTGTGTGCAGAGCGGAGTATGAGTGAGGGTTAGAGACTGGGGGAGATGCGGGATGTAATAGAGAGGCAGGTGTGCGCAGAGCAGAGTATGAGTGAGGGTTAGAGACTGGACCAGATGCAATAGAGAGGCAGGTGTGTGCAGAGCGGAGTATGAGTGAGGGTTAGAGACTGGAGGAGATGCGGGATGTAATAGAGAGGCAGGTGTGTGCGGAGCGGAGTATGAGTGAGGGTTAGAGACTGGACCAGATGCAATAGAGAGGCAGGTGTGTGCAGAGCGGATATGAGTGAGGGTTAGAGACTGGAGGAGATGCGGGATGTAATAGAGAGGCAGGTGTGTGCGGAGCGGAGTATGAGTGAGGGTTAGAGACTGGAGAAGATGTGGGATGTAATAGAGAGGCAGGTGTGTGCAGAGCGGAGTATGAGTGAGGGTTAGAGACTGGGGGAGATGCGGGATGTAATAGAGAGGCAGGTGTGTGCAGAGCGGAGTATGAGTGAGGGTTAGAGACTGGGGGAGATGCGGGATGTAATAGAGCGGCAGGTGTGCGCAGAGCAGAGTATGAGTGAGGGTTAGAGACTGGAGGAGATGCGGGATGTAATAGAGAGGCAGGTGTGTGCGGAGCAGAGTATGAGTGAGGGTTAGAGACTGGGGGAGATGTGGGATGTAATAGAGAGGCAGGTGTGTGCAGAGCGGAGTATGAGTGAGGGTTAGAGACTGGGGGAGATGCGGGATGTAATAGAGAGGCAGGTGTGTGCAGAGCGGAGAATGAGTGAGGGATAGAGACTGGGGGAGATGCGGGATGTAATAGAGAGGCAGGTGTGTGCAGAGCGGAGTATGAGTGAGGGTTAGAGACTGGGGGAGATGCGGGATGTAATAGAGAGGCAGGTGTGTGCAGAGCGGAGTATGAGTGAGGGTTAGAGACTGGGGGAGATGCGGGATGTAATAGAGAGGCAGGTGTGTGCGGAGCGGAGTATGAGTGAGGGTTAGAGACTGGGGGAGATGCGGGATGTAATAGAGAGGCAGGTGTGTGCGGAGCGGAGTATGAGTGAGGGTTAGAGACTGGGGGAGATGCGGGATGTAATAGAGAGGCAGGTGTGTGCGGAGCGGAGTATGAGTGAGGGTTAGAGACTGGGGGAGATGCGGGATGTAATAGAGAGGCAGGTGTGTGCGGAGCGGAGTATGAGTGAGGGTTAGAGACTGGGGGAGATGCGGGATGTAATAGAGAGGCAGGTGTGTGCAGAGCGGAGTATGAGTGAGGGTTAGAGACTGGGGGAGATGCGGGATGTAATAGAGAGGCAGGTGTGTGCAGAGCGGAGTATGAGTGAGGGTTAGAGACTGGGGGAGATGCGGGATGTAATAGAGAGGCAGGTGTGCGCAGAGCGGAGTATGAGTGAGGGTTAGAGACTGGGTGAGATGCGGGATGTAATAGAGAGGCAGGTGTGTGCAGAGCGGAGTATGAGTGAGGGTTAGAGACTGGGGGAGATGCGGGATGTAATAGAGAGGCAGGTGTGTGCGGAGCGGAGTATGAGTGAGGGTTAGAGACTGGGGGAGATGCGGGATGTAATAGAGAGGCAGGTGTGTGCGGAGCGGAGTATGAGTGAGGGTTAGAGACTGGAGAATATGCGGGATGTAATAGAGAGGCAGGTGTGTGCGGAGCGGAGTATGAGTGAGGGTTAGAGACTGGGGGAGATGCGGGATGTAATAGAGAGGCAGTTGTGTGCGGAGCGGAGTATGAGTGAGGGTTAGAGACTGGGGGAGATGCGGGATGTAATAGAGAGGCAGGTGTGTGCGGAGCGGAGTATGAGTGAGGGTTAGAGACTGGGGGAGATGCGGGATGTAATAGAGAGGCAGGTGTGTGCGGAGCGGAGTATGAGTGAGGGTTAGAGACTGGGGGAGATGCGGGATGTAATAGAGAGGCAGGTGTGTGCGGAGCGGAGTATGAGTGAGGGTTAGAGACTGGGGGAGATGCGGGATGTAATAGAGAGGCAGGTGTGTGCAGAGCGGAGTATGAGTGAGGGTTAGAGACTGGGGGAGATGCGGGATGTAATAGAGAGGCAGGTGTGTGCAGAGCGGAGTATGAGTGAGGGTTAGAGACTGGGGGAGATGCGGGATGTAATAGAGAGGCAGGTGTGTGCGGAGCGGAGTATGAGTGAGGGTTAGAGACTGGGGGAGATGCGGGATGTAATAGAGAGGCAGGTGTGTGCGGAGCGGAGTATGAGTGAGGGTTAGAGACTGGGGGAGATGCGGGATGTAATAGAGAGGCAGGTGTGTGCAGAGCGGAGTATGAGTGAGGGTTAGAGACTGGGGGAGATGCGGGATGTAATAGAGAGGCAGGTGTGTGCAGAGCGGAGTATGAGTGAGGGTTAGAGACTGGGGGAGATGCGGGATGTAATAGAGAGGCAGGTGTGCGCAGAGCGGAGTATGAGTGAGGGTTAGAGACTGGGTGAGATGCGGGATGTAATAGAGAGGCAGGTGTGTGCAGAGCGGAGTATGAGTGAGGGTTAGAGACTGGGGGAGATGCGGGATGTAATAGAGAGGCAGGTGTGTGCGGAGCGGAGTATGAGTGAGGGTTAGAGACTGGGGGAGATGCGGGATGTAATAGAGAGGCAGGTGTGTGCGGAGCGGAGTATGAGTGAGGGTTAGAGACTGGAGAATATGCGGGATGTAATAGAGAGGCAGGTGTGTGCGGAGCGGAGTATGAGTGAGGGTTAGAGACTGGGGGAGATGCGGGATGTAATAGAGAGGCAGTTGTGTGCGGAGCGGAGTATGAGTGAGGGTTAGAGACTGGGGGAGATGCGGGATGTAATAGAGAGGCAGGTGTGTGCGGAGCGGAGTATGAGTGAGGGTTAGAGACTGGGGGAGATGCGGGATGTAATAGAGAGGCAGGTGTGTGCGGAGCGGAGTATGAGTGAGGGTTAGAGACTGGGGGAGATGCGGGATGTAATAGAGAGGCAGGTGTGTGCGGAGCGGAGTATGAGTGAGGGTTAGAGACTGGGGGAGATGCGGGATGTAATAGAGAGGCAGGTGTGTGCAGAGCGGAGTATGAGTGAGGGTTAGAGACTGGGGGAGATGCGGGATGTAATAGAGAGGCAGGTGTGTGCAGAGCGGAGTATGAGTGAGGGTTAGAGACTGGGGGAGATGCGGGATGTAATAGAGAGGCAGGTGTGCGCAGAGCGGAGTATGAGTGAGGGTTAGAGACTGGGTGAGATGCGGGATGTAATAGAGAGGCAGGTGTGTGCAGAGCGGAGTATGAGTGAGGGTTAGAGACTGGGGGAGATGCGGGATGTAATAGAGAGGCAGGTGTGTGCGGAGCGGAGTATGAGTGAGGGTTAGAGACTGGGGGAGATGCGGGATGTAATAGAGAGGCAGGTGTGTGCGGAGCGGAGTATGAGTGAGGGTTAGAGACTGGAGAATATGCGGGATGTAATAGAGAGGCAGGTGTGTGCGGAGCGGAGTATGAGTGAGGGTTAGAGACTGGGGGAGATGCGGGATGTAATAGAGAGGCAGTTGTGTGCGGAGCGGAGTATGAGTGAGGGTTAGAGACTGGAGGAGATGCGGGATGTAATAGAGAGGCAGGTGTGTGCGGAGCGGAGTATGAGTGAGGGTTAGAGACTGGGGGAGATGCGGGATGTAATAGAGAGGCAGGTGTGCGCAGAGCGGAGTACGAGTGAGGGTTAGAGACTGGGGGAGATGCAATAGAGAGGCAGGTGTGTGCGGAGCGGAGTATGAGTGAGGGTTAGAGACTGGAGGAGATGCGGGATGTAATAGAGAGGCAGGTGTGTGCGGAGCGGAGTATGAGTGAGGGTTAGAGACTGGAGAATATGCGGGATGTAATAGAGAGGCAGGTGTGTGCGGAGCGGAGTATGAGTGAGGGTTAGAGACTGGGGGAGATGCGGGATGTAATAGAGAGGCAGGTGTGTGCGGAGCGGAGTATGAGTGAGGGTTAGAGACTGGAGGAGATGCGGGATGTAATAGAGAGGCAGGTGTGTGCAGAGCAGAGTATGAGTGAGGGTTAGAGACTGGGGGAGATGCGGGATGTAATAGAGAGGCAGGTGTGTGCGGAGCGGAGTATGAGTGAGGGTTAGAGACTGGAGGAGATGCAGGATGTAATAGAGAGGCAGGTGTGTGGAGCGGAGTATGAGTGAGGGATAGAGACTGGAGGAGATGGGGATGTAATAGAGAGGCAGGTGTGTGCGGAGCGGAGTATGAGTGAGGGTTAGAGACTGGGTGAGATGCGGGATGTAATAGAGAGGCAGGTGTGAGCGGAGTATGAGTGAGGGATAGAGACTGGAGAATATGCGGGATGTAATAGAGAGGCAGGTGTGTGCGGAGCGGAGTATGAGTGAGGGTTAGAGACTGGGGGAGATGCGGGATGTAATAGAGAGGCAGGTGTGTGCGGAGCGGAGTATGAGTGAGGGTTAGAGACTGGAGGAGATGCGGGATGTAATAGAGAGGCAGGTGTGTGCAGAGCGGAGTATGAGTGAGGGTTAGAGACTGGAGGAGATGCGGGATGTAATAGAGAGGCAGGTGTGTGCGGAGCGGAGTATGAGTGAGGGTTAGAGACTGGGTGAGATGCGGGATGTAATAGAGAGGCAGGTGTGTGCAGAGCGGAGTATGAGTGAGGGTTAGAGACTGGGTGAGATGTGGGATGTAATAGAGAGGCAGGTGTGTGCGGAGCGGAGTATGAGTGAGGGTTAGAGACTGGAGAATATGCGGGATGTAATAGAGAGGCAGGTGTGTGCGGAGCGGAGTATGAGTGAGGGTTAGAGACTGGGGGAGATGCGGGATGTAATAGAGAGGCAGTTGTGTGCGAAGCGGAGTATGAGTGAGGGTTAGAGACTGGGGGAGATGCGGGATGTAATAGAGAGGCAGGTGTGTGCGGAGCGGAGTATGAGTGAGGGTTAGAGACTGGGGGAGATGCGGGATGTAATAGAGAGGCAGGTGTGTGCGGAGCGGAGTATGAGTGAGGGTTAGAGACTGGGGGAGATGCGGGATGTAATAGAGAGGCAGGTGTGTGCGGAGCGGAGTATGAGTGAGGGTTAGAGACTGGGGGAGATGCGGGATGTAATAGAGAGGCAGGTGTGTGCAGAGCGGAGTATGAGTGAGGGTTAGAGACTGGGGGAGATGCGGGATGTAATAGAGAGGCAGGTGTGTGCAGAGCGGAGTATGAGTGAGGGTTAGAGACTGGGGGAGATGCGGGATGTAATAGAGAGGCAGGTGTGCGCAGAGCGGAGTATGAGTGAGGGTTAGAGACTGGGTGAGATGCGGGATGTAATAGAGAGGCAGGTGTGTGCAGAGCGGAGTATGAGTGAGGGTTAGAGACTGGGGGAGATGCGGGATGTAATAGAGAGGCAGGTGTGTGCGGAGCGGAGTATGAGTGAGGGTTAGAGACTGGGGGAGATGCGGGATGTAATAGAGAGGCAGGTGTGTGCGGAGCGGAGTATGAGTGAGGGTTAGAGACTGGAGAATATGCGGGATGTAATAGAGAGGCAGGTGTGTGCGGAGCGGAGTATGAGTGAGGGTTAGAGACTGGGGGAGATGCGGGATGTAATAGAGAGGCAGTTGTGTGCGGAGCGGAGTATGAGTGAGGGTTAGAGACTGGAGGAGATGCGGGATGTAATAGAGAGGCAGGTGTGTGCGGAGCGGAGTATGAGTGAGGGTTAGAGACTGGGGGAGATGCGGGATGTAATAGAGAGGCAGGTGTGCGCAGAGCGGAGTACGAGTGAGGGTTAGAGACTGGGGGAGATGCAATAGAGAGGCAGGTGTGTGCGGAGCGGAGTATGAGTGAGGGTTAGAGACTGGAGGAGATGCGGGATGTAATAGAGAGGCAGGTGTGTGCGGAGCGGAGTATGAGTGAGGGTTAGAGACTGGAGAATATGCGGGATGTAATAGAGAGGCAGGTGTGCGGAGCGGAGTATGAGTGAGGGTTAGAGACTGGGGGAGATGCGGGATGTAATAGAGAGGCAGGTGTGTGCGGAGCGGAGTATGAGTGAGGGTTAGAGACTGGAGGAGATGCGGGATGTACTAGAGAGGCAGGTGTGTGCAGAGCAGAGTATGAGTGAGGGTTAGAGACTGGGGGAGATGCGGGATGTAATAGAGAGGCAGGTGTGTGCGGAGCGGAGTATGAGTGAGGGTTAGAGACTGGAGGAGATGCAGGATGTAATAGAGAGGCAGGTGTGTGGAGCGGAGTATGAGTGAGGGATAGAGACTGGAGGAGATGGGGATGTAATAGAGAGGCAGGTGTGTGCGGAGCGGAGTATGAGTGAGGGTTAGAGACTGGGTGAGATGCGGGATGTAATAGAGAGGCAGGTGTGAGCGGAGTATGAGTGAGGGATAGAGACTGGAGAATATGCGGGATGTAATAGAGAGGCAGGTGTGTGCGGAGCGGAGTATGAGTGAGGGTTAGAGACTGGGGGAGATGCGGGATGTAATAGAGAGGCAGGTGTGTGCGGAGCGGAGTATGAGTGAGGGTTAGAGACTGGAGGAGATGCGGGATGTAATAGAGAGGCAGGTGTGTGCAGAGCGGAGTATGAGTGAGGGTTAGAGACTGGAGGAGATGCGGGATGTAATAGAGAGGCAGGTGTGTGCGGAGCGGAGTATGAGTGAGGGTTAGAGACTGGGTGAGATGCGGGATGTAATAGAGAGGCAGGTGTGTGCAGAGCGGAGTATGAGTGAGGGTTAGAGACTGGGTGAGATGTGGGATGTAATAGAGAGGCAGGTGTGTGCGGAGCGGAGTATGAGTGAGGGTTAGAGACTGGGGGAGATGCGGGATGTAATAGAGAGGCAGGTGTGTGCGGAGCGGAGTATGAGTGAGGGTTAGAGACTGGGGGAGATGCGGGATGTAATAGAGAGGCAGGTGTGTGCGGAGCGGAGTATGAGTGAGGGTTAGAGACTGGGGGAGATGCGGGATGTAATAGAGAGGCAGGTGTGTGCAGAGCGGAGTATGAGTGAGGGTTAGAGACTGGGGGAGATGCGGGATGTAATAGAGAGGCAGGTGTGTGCAGAGCGGAGTATGAGTGAGGGTTAGAGACTGGGGGAGATGCGGGATGTAATAGAGAGGCAGGTGTGCGCAGAGCGGAGTATGAGTGAGGGTTAGAGACTGGGTGAGATGCGGGATGTAATAGAGAGGCAGGTGTGTGCAGAGCGGAGTATGAGTGAGGGTTAGAGACTGGGGGAGATGCGGGATGTAATAGAGAGGCAGGTGTGTGCGGAGCGGAGTATGAGTGAGGGTTAGAGACTGGGGGAGATGCGGGATGTAATAGAGAGGCAGGTGTGTGCGGAGCGGAGTATGAGTGAGGGTTAGAGACTGGAGAATATGCGGGATGTAATAGAGAGGCAGGTGTGTGCGGAGCGGAGTATGAGTGAGGGTTAGAGACTGGGGGAGATGCGGGATGTAATAGAGAGGCAGTTGTGTGCGGAGCGGAGTATGAGTGAGGGTTAGAGACTGGAGGAGATGCGGGATGTAATAGAGAGGCAGGTGTGTGCGGAGCGGAGTATGAGTGAGGGTTAGAGACTGGGGGAGATGCGGGATGTAATAGAGAGGCAGGTGTGCGCAGAGCGGAGTACGAGTGAGGGTTAGAGACTGGGGGAGATGCAATAGAGAGGCAGGTGTGTGCGGAGCGGAGTATGAGTGAGGGTTAGAGACTGGAGGAGATGCGGGATGTAATAGAGAGGCAGGTGTGTGCGGAGCGGAGTATGAGTGAGGGTTAGAGACTGGAGAATATGCGGGATGTAATAGAGAGGCAGGTGTGTGCGGAGCGGAGTATGAGTGAGGGTTAGAGACTGGGGGAGATGCGGGATGTAATAGAGAGGCAGGTGTGTGCGGAGCGGAGTATGAGTGAGGGTTAGAGACTGGAGGAGATGCGGGATGTAATAGAGAGGCAGGTGTGTGCAGAGCAGAGTATGAGTGAGGGTTAGAGACTGGGGGAGATGCGGGATGTAATAGAGAGGCAGGTGTGTGCGGAGCGGAGTATGAGTGAGGGTTAGAGACTGGAGGAGATGCAGGATGTAATAGAGAGGCAGGTGTGTGGAGCGGAGTATGAGTGAGGGATAGAGACTGGAGGAGATGGGGATGTAATAGAGAGGCAGGTGTGTGCGGAGCGGAGTATGAGTGAGGGTTAGAGACTGGGTGAGATGCGGGATGTAATAGAGAGGCAGGTGTGAGCGGAGTATGAGTGAGGGATAGAGACTGGAGAATATGCGGGATGTAATAGAGAGGCAGGTGTGTGCGGAGCGGAGTATGAGTGAGGGTTAGAGACTGGGGGAGATGCGGGATGTAATAGAGAGGCAGGTGTGTGCGGAGCGGAGTATGAGTGAGGGTTAGAGACTGGAGGAGATGCGGGATGTAATAGAGAGGCAGGTGTGTGCAGAGCGGAGTATGAGTGAGGGTTAGAGACTGGAGGAGATGCGGGATGTAATAGAGAGGCAGGTGTGTGCGGAGCGGAGTATGAGTGAGGGTTAGAGACTGGGTGAGATGCGGGATGTAATAGAGAGGCAGGTGTGTGCAGAGCGGAGTATGAGTGAGGGTTAGAGACTGGGTGAGATGTGGGATGTAATAGAGAGGCAGGTGTGTGCGGAGCGGAGTATGAGTGAGGGTTAGAGACTGGAGGAGATGCGGGATGTAATAGAGAGGCAGGTGTGCGCAGAGCAGAGTATGAGTGAGGGTTAGAGACTGGGGGAGATGCGGGATGTAATAGAGAGGCAGGTGTGCGCAGAGCGGAGTATGAGTGAGGGTTAGAGACTGGGGGAGATGCGGGATGTAATAGAGAGGCAGGTGTGTGCAGAGCGGAGTATGAGTGAGGGTTACAGACTGGGGGAGATCTGGGATGTAATAGAGAGGCAGGTGTGTGCAGAGCGGAGTATGAGTGAGGGTTAGAGACTGGGGGAGATGCGGGATGTAATAGAGAGGCAGGTGTGTGCAGAGCGGAGTATGAGTGAGGGTTAGAGACTGGAGGAGATGCGGGATGTAATAGAGAGGCAGGTGTGTGGAGCGGAGTATGAGTGAGGGTTAGAGACTAGGGGAGATGCGGGATGTAATAGAGAGGCAGGTGTGTGCAGAGCGGAGTATGAGTGAGGGTTAGAGACTGGAGGAGATGCGGGATGTAATAGAGATGCAGGTGTGCGCAGAGCGGAGTATGAGTGAGGGTTAGAGACTGGAGAAGATGTGGGATGTAATAGAGAGGCAGGTGTGTGCGGAGCGGAGTATGAGTGAGGGTTAGAGACTGGAGAAGATGTGGGATGTAATAGAGAGGCAGGTGTGTGCGGAGCGGAGTATGAGTGTGAAACTCTTTAACAACTCCCAGGTAAGTTTATTTTTGGGACGAGCTGGAGAGTAATGTGTGAAGTCACGTAAACAAACAGTATCGTGAGTGTTCTCTGTACCAGTGTGTGTTTGGAGCAAGGGGTCAGGACGGTGTGGATGTACCTGTGTGTTGGAGTGAGGGGACAGGACGGTGTGGGTGTACCTGTGTGTGTTTGGAGCGAGGGGACAGGACGGTGGGGGTGTACCTGTGTGTGTTTGAGGTGAGGGGACAGGACGGTGTGCGTGTATCTGTGTGTGTTTGGAGCGAGGGGACAGGACGGTGGGGGTGTACCTGTGTGTGTTTGAGGTGAGGGGACAGGACGGTGTGCGTGTATCTGTGTGTGTTTGGAGCGAGGGGACAGGACGGTGGGGGTGTACCTGTGTGTGTTTGAGGTGAGGGGACAGGACGGTGTGGGTGTACCTGTGTGTGTTTGAGGTGAGGGGACAGGACGGTGTGGGTGTACCTGTGTATGTGGAGTGAGGGGACAGGACGGTGTGGGTGTACCTGTGTGTGTTTGGAGTGAGTAGACAGGACGGTGTGGGTGTACCAGTGTGTGTTTGGAGTGAGGGGACAGGACGGTGTGGGTATACCTGTGTGTGTTTGAGGTGAGTGGACAGGACGGTGTGGGTGTACCTGTGTGTTTGGAGTGAGGGGACAGGACGGCGTGGGTGTACCAGTGTGTGTTTGGAGTGAGGGGACAGGACGGTGTGGGTGTACCTGTGTGTGTTTGAGATGAGGGGACAGGACGGTGTGGGTGTACCTGTGTGTGTTTGGAGTGAGAGGACAGGACGGTGTGGGTATACCTGTGTGTGTTTGGAGTGAGGGGACAGGACGGTGTGGGTATACCTGTGTGTGTTTGAGGTGAGGGGACAGGACGGTGTGGGTGTAGCTGTGTGTGTTTGGAGCGAGGGGACAGGACGGTGTGGGTGTACCAGTGTGTGTTTGGAGTGAGGGGACAGGACGGTGTGGGTGTACCTGTGTGTGTTTGAGGTGAGGGGACAGGACAGTGTGGGTGTACCTGTGTGTGTTTGGAGTGATGGGACAGGACGGTGTGGGTGTACCTATGTGTGTTTGAGGTGAGGGGACAGGACGGTGTGGGTGTACCTGTGTGTGTTTGAGGTGAGTGGACAGGACGGTGTGGGTGTACCTGTGTGTGTTTGGAGTGAGGGGACAGGACAGTGTGGGTATACCTGTGTGTGTTTGGAGTGAGGGGACAGGAAGGTGTGAGTGTACCTGTGTGTGTTTGGAGGGAGTGAACAGGACGGTGTGGGTGTACCAGTGTGTGTTTGGAGTGAGGGGACAGGACGGTGTGGGTGTACCTGTGTGTGTTTGGAGTGAGGGGACAGGAAGGTGTGAGTGTACCTGTGTGTGTTTGGAGGGAGTGAACAGGACGGTGTGGGTGTACCAGTGTGTGTTTGGAGTGAGGGGACAGGACGGTGTGGGTGTACCAGTGTGTGTTTGGAGTGAGGGGACAGGATGGTGTGGGTGTACCTGTGTGTGTTTGGAGTGAGGGCACAGGACGGTGTGGGTATACCTGTGTGTGTTTGAGGTGAGTGGACAGGACGGTGTGGGTGTACCTGTGTGTGTTTGGAGTGAGGGGACAGGACGGTGTGGGTATACCTGTGTGTGTTTGAGGTGAGGGGACAGGACGGTGTGGGTGTACCTGTGTGTGTTTGGAGTGAGGGGACAGGACGGTGTGGGTGTACCTGTGTGTGTTTGGAGTGAGGGGACAGGACGGTGTGGGTGTACCTGTGTGTGTTTGGAGCGAGGGTGACAGGACGGTGTGGGTGTACCTGTGTGTGTTTGAGGTGAGGGGACAGGACGGTGTGGGTATACCTGTGTGTGTTTGAGGTGAGTGGACAGGACGGTGTGGGTGTACCTGTGTGTTTGGAGTGAGGGGACAGGACAGCGTGGGTGTACCAGTGTGTGTTTGGAGTGAGGGGACAGGACGGTGTGGGTATACCTGTGTGTGTTTGAGGTGAGGGGACAGGACGGTGTGGGTGTACCTGTGTGTGTTTGGAGTGAGGGGACAGGACGGTGTGGGTGTAACTGTGTGTGTTTGGAGTGAGGGGACAGGACAGTGTTGGTGTACCTGTGTGTGTTTGAGGTGAGGGGACAGTACGGTGTGGGTGTACCTGTGTATGTGGAGTGAGGGGACAGGACGGCGTGGGTGTACCTGTGTGTGTTTGGAGTGAGGGGACAGGGCGGTGTGGGTGTACCTGTGTGTGTTTGGAGTGAGGGGACAGGACGGTGTGGGTGTACCTGTGTGTGTTTGAGGTGAGGGGACAGGACGGTGTGGGGGTACCTGTGTGTGTTTGGAGTGAGGGGACAGGACGGTGTGGGTGTACCTGTGTGTGTTTGGAGTGAGGGGACAGGATGGTGTGGGTGTACCTGTGTGTGTTTGGAGTGAGGGGACAGGACGGTGTGGGGGTACCTGTGTGTGTTTGAGGTGAGGGGAAAGGACGGTGTGGGTGTACCTGTGTGTGTTTGAGGTGAGGGGAAAGGACGGTGTGGGTGTACCTGTGTGTGTTTGAGGTGAGGGGAAAGGACGGTGTGGGTGTACCTGTGTGTGTTTGAGGTGAGTGGACAGGACGGTGTGGGTGTACCTGTGTGTGTTTGGAGTGAGGGGACAGGACAGTGTGGGTATACCTGTGTGTGTTTGGAGTGAGGGGACAGGAAGGTGTGAGTGTACCTGTGTGTGTTTGGAGGGAGTGAACAGGACGGTGTGGGTGTACCAGTGTGTGTTTGGAGTGAGGGGACAGGACGGTGTGGGTGTACCTGTGTGTGTTTGGAGTGAGGGGACAGGAAGGTGTGAGTGTACCTGTGTGTGTTTGGAGGGAGTGAACAGGACGGTGTGGGTGTACCAGTGTGTGTTTGGAGTGAGGGGACAGGACGGTGTGGGTGTACCAGTGTGTGTTTGGAGTGAGGGGACAGGATGGTGTGGGTGTACCTGTGTGTGTTTGGAGTGAGGGCACAGGACGGTGTGGGTATACCTGTGTGTGTTTGAGGTGAGTGGACAGGACGGTGTGGGTGTACCTGTGTGTGTTTGGAGTGAGGGGACAGGACGGTGTGGGTATACCTGTGTGTGTTTGAGGTGAGGGGACAGGACGGTGTGGGTGTACCTGTGTGTGTTTGGAGTGAGGGGACAGGACGGTGTGGGTGTACCTGTGTGTGTTTGGAGTGAGGGGACAGGACGGTGTGGGTGTACCTGTGTGTGTTTGGAGCGAGGGTGACAGGACGGTGTGGGTGTACCTGTGTGTGTTTGAGGTGAGGGGACAGGACGGTGTGGGTATACCTGTGTGTGTTTGAGGTGAGTGGACAGGACGGTGTGGGTGTACCTGTGTGTTTGGAGTGAGGGGACAGGACAGCGTGGGTGTACCAGTGTGTGTTTGGAGTGAGGGGACAGGACGGTGTGGGTATACCTGTGTGTGTTTGAGGTGAGGGGACAGGACGGTGTGGGTGTACCTGTGTGTGTTTGGAGTGAGGGGACAGGACGGTGTGGGTGTAACTGTGTGTGTTTGGAGTGAGGGGACAGGACAGTGTTGGTGTACCTGTGTGTGTTTGAGGTGAGGGGACAGTACGGTGTGGGTGTACCTGTGTATGTGGAGTGAGGGGACAGGACGGCGTGGGTGTACCTGTGTGTGTTTGGAGTGAGGGGACAGGGCGGTGTGGGTGTACCTGTGTGTGTTTGGAGTGAGGGGACAGGACGGTGTGGGTGTACCTGTGTGTGTTTGAGGTGAGGGGACAGGACGGTGTGGGGGTACCTGTGTGTGTTTGGAGTGAGGGGACAGGACGGTGTGGGTGTACCTGTGTGTGTTTGGAGTGAGGGGACAGGATGGTGTGGGTGTACCTGTGTGTGTTTGGAGTGAGGGGACAGGACGGTGTGGGGGTACCTGTGTGTGTTTGAGGTGAGGGGAAAGGACGGTGTGGGTGTACCTGTGTGTGTTTGAGGTGAGGGGAAAGGACGGTGTGGGTGTACCTGTGTGTGTTTGAGGTGAGGGGAAAGGACGATGTGGGTGTACCTGTGTGTGTTTGGCGTGAGGGGACAGGGCGGTGTGGGTGTACCTGTGTGTGTTTGGAGTGAGGGGACAGGACGGTGTGGGTGTACCTGTGTGTGTTTGAGGTGAGGGGACAGGACGGTGTGGGTGTACCTGTGTGTGTTTGGAGTGAGGGGACAGGACGGTGTGGGTGTACCTGTGTGTGTTTGGAGTGAGGGGACAGGACGGTGTGGGTGTACCTGTGTGTGTTTGGAGTGAGGGGACAGGACGGTGTGGGTGTACCTGTGTGTGTTTGGAGCGAGGGTGAGTGGACGGTGTGGGTGTACCTGTGTGTGTTTGAGGTGAGGGGACAGGACGGTGTGGGTGTACCTGTGTGTGTTTGGTGTGAGTAGACAGGACGGTGTGGGTGTACCTGTGTGTGTTTGGAGTGAGGGGACAGGACGGTGTGGGTATACCTGTGTGTGTTTGAGGTGAGTGGACAGGACGGTGTGGGTGTACCTGTGTGTTTGGAGTGAGGGGACAGGACAGCGTGGGTGTACCAGTGTGTGTTTGGAGTGAGGGGACAGGACGGTGTGGGTATACCTGTGTGTGTTTGAGGTGAGTGGACAGGACGGTGTGGGTGTACCTGTGTGTTTGGAGTGAGGGGACAGGACAGCGTGGGTGTACCAGTGTGTGTTTGGAGTGAGGGGACAGGACGGTGTGGGTGTACCTGTGTGTGTTTGAGGTAAGGGGACAGGACGGTGTGGGTGTACCTGTGTGTGTTTGGAGTGAGGGGACAGGACGGTGTGGGTGTAACTGTGTGTGTTTGGAGTGAGGGGACAGGACAGTGTTGGTGTACCTGTGTGTGTTTGAGGTGAGGGGACAGTACGGTGTGGGTGTACCTGTGTATGTGGAGTGAGGGGACAGGACGGCGTGGGTGTACCTGTGTGTGTTTGGAGTGAGGGGACAGGGCGGTGTGGGTGTACCTGTGTGTGTTTGGAGTGAGGGGACAGGACGGTGTGGGTGTACCTGTGTGTGTTTGGAGTGAGGGGACAGGACGGTGTGGGTGTACCTGTGTGTGTTTGGAGTGAGGGGACAGGACGGTGTGGGTGTACCTGTGTGTGTTTGGAGTGAGGGGACAGGACGGTGTGGGGGTACCAGTGTGTGTTTGAGGTGAGGGGAAAGGACGGTGTGGGTGTACCTGTGTGTGTTTGAGGTGAGGGGAAAGGACGGTGTGGGTGTACCTGTGTGTGTTTGGAGTGAGGGGACAGGACGGTGTGGGTGTACCTGTGTGTGTTTGAGGTGAGGGGACAGGACGGTGTGGGTGTACCTGTGTGTGTTTGGAGTGAGGGGACAGGACGGTGTGGGTATACCTGTGTGTGTTTGAGGTGAGGGGACAGGACGGTGTGGGTGTACCTGTGTGTGTTTGGAGTGAGGGGACAGGACGGTGTGGGTGTACCTGTGTGTGTTTGGAGTGAGGGGACAGGACGGTGTGGGTGTACCTGTGTGTGTTTGGAGCGAGGGTGACAGGACGGTGTGGGTGTACCTGTGTGTGTTTGAGGTGAGGGGACAGGACGGTGTGGGTGTACCTGTGTGTGTTTGGTGTGAGTAGACAGGACGGTGTGGGTGTACCTGTGTGTGTTTGGAGTGAGGGGACAGGACGGTGTGGGTGTACCTGTGTGTGTTTGAGGTGAGTGGACAGGACGGTGTGGGTGTACCTGTGTGTTTGGAGTGAGGGGACAGGACAGCGTGGGTGTACCAGTGTGTGTTTGGAGTGAGGGGACAGGACGGTGTGGGTATACCTGTGTGTGTTTGAGGTGAGTGGACAGGACGGTGTGGGTGTACCTGTGTGTTTGGAGTGAGGGGACAGGACAGCGTGGGTGTACCAGTGTGTGTTTGGAGTGAGGGGACAGGACGGTGTGGGTATACCTGTGTGTGTTTGAGGTGAGGGGACAGGACGGTGTGGGTGTACCTGTGTGTGTTTGGAGTGAGGCGACAGGACGGTGTGGGTGTAACTGTGTGTGTTTGGAGTGAGGGGACAGGACAGTGTTGGTGTACCTGTGTGTGTTTGAGGTGAGGGGACAGTACGGTGTGGGTGTACCTGTGTATGTGGAGTGAGGGGACAGGACGGCGTGGGTGTACCTGTGTGTGTTTGGAGTGAGGGGACAGGGCGGTGTGGGTGTACCTGTGTGTGTTTGGAGTGAGGGGACAGGACGGTGTGGGTGTACCTGTGTGTGTTTGAGGTGAGGGGACAGGACGGTGTGGGGGTACCTGTGTGTGTTTGGAGTGAGGGGACAGGACGGTGTGTGTGTACCTGTGTGTGTTTGGAGTGAGGGGACAGGACGGTGTGGGTGTACCTGTGTGTGTTTGGAGTGAGGGGACAGGACGGTGTGGGGGTACCTGTGTGTGTTTGAGGTGAGGGGAAAGGACGGTGTGGGTGTACCTGTGTGTGTTTGAGGTGAGGGGAAAGGACGGTGTGGGTGTACCTGTGTGTGTTTGAGGTGAGGGGAAAGGACGATGTGGGTGTACCTGTGTGTGTTTGGAGTGAGGGGACAGGACGGTATGGATGTACCTGTGTGTGTTTGGAGTGAGGGGACAGGACGTTGTGGGTGTACCTGTGTGTGTTTGGAGTGAGGGGACAGGACGGTGTGGGTATACCTGTGTGTGTTTGAGGTGAGGAGACAGGAAGGTGTGAGTGTACCTGTGTGTGTTTGGAGTGAGTGGACAGGACGGTGTGGATGTACCTGTGTGTGTTTGGAGTGAGGGGACAGGGCGGTGTGGGTGTACCTGTGTGTGTTTGGAGTGAGGGGACAGGACGGTGTGGGTGTACCTGTGTGTGTTTGAGGTGAGGGGACAGGATGGTGTGGGTGTACCTGTGTGTGTTTGGAGTGAGGGGACAGGACGGTGTGGGTATACCTGTGTGTGTTTGAGGTGAGGGGACAGGACGGTGTGGGTGTACCTGTGTGTGTTTGAGGTGAGAGGACAGGACGGTGTGGGTGTACCTGTGTGTGTTTGGAGTGAGGGGACAGGACGGTGTGGGAGTATCTGTGTGTTTGAGGTGAGGGGACAGGACGGTGTGGGTGTACCTGTGTGTGTTTGGAGTGAGGGGACAGGATGGTGTGGGTGTACCAGTGTGTGTTTGGAGTGAGGGGACAGGACGGTGTGGGTGTACCTGTGTGTGTTTGAGGTGAGTGGACAGGACATGTGGGTGTACCTGTGTGTTTGGAGTGAGGGGACAGGACAGCGTGGGTGTACCAGTGTGTGTTTGGAGTGAGGGGACAGGACGGTGTGGGTATACCTGTGTGTGTTTGAGGTGAGGGGACAGGACGGTGTGGGTGTACCTGTGTGTGTTTGGAGTGAGGGGACAGGACGGTGTGGGTGTAACTGTGTGTGTTTGGAGTGAGGGGACAGGACAGTGTTGGTGTACCTGTATGTGTTTGAGGTGAGGGGACAGTACGGTGTGGGTGTACCTGTGTGTGTTTGGAGTGAGGGGACAGGACGGTGTGGGTGTACCTGTGTATGTGGAGTGAGGGGACAGGAAGGTGTGGATGTACCTGTGTATGTGGAGTGAGGGGACAGGACGGCGTGGGTGTACCTGTGTGTGTTTGGAGTGAGGGGACAGGACGGTGTGGGTATACCTGTGTGTGTTTGAGGTGAGGAGACAAGAAGGTGTGAGTGTACCTGTGTGTGTTTGGAGTGAGTGGACAGGACGGTGTGGATGTACCTGTGTGTGTTTGGAGTGAGGGGACAGGGTGGTGTGGGTGTACCTGTGTGTGTTTGGAGTGAGGGGACAGGACGGTGTGGGTGTACCTGTGTGTGTTTGAGGTGAGGGGACAGGACGGTGTGGGGGTACCTGTGTGTGTTTGGAGTGAGGGGACAGGACGGTGTGGGTGTACCTGTGTGTGTTTGGAGTGAGGGGACAGGACGGTGTGGGTGTACCAGTGTGTGTTTGGAGTGAGGGGACAGGACGGTGTGGGTATACCTGTGTGTGTTTGAGGTGAGGGGAAAGGACGATGTGGGTGTACCTGTGTGTGTTTGGAGTGAGGGGACAGGACGTTGTGGGTGTACCTGTGTGTGTTTGGAGTGAGGGGACAGGACGGTGTGGGTATACCTGTGTGTGTTTGAGGTGAGGAGACAGGAAGGTGTGAGTGTACCTGTGTGTGTTTGGAGTGAGTGGACAGGACGGTGTGGATGTACCTGTGTGTGTTTGGAGTGAGGGCACAGGACGGTGTGGGTGTACCTGTGTGTGTTTGGAGTGAGGGCACAGGACGGTGTGGGTGTACCTGTGTGTGTTTGGAGTGAGGGGACAGGACGGCGTGGGTGTACCTGTGTGTGTTTGGAGTGAGGGGACAGGACGGTGTGGGTGTACCTGTGTGTGTTTGGAGTGAGGGCACAGGACGGTGTGGGTGTACCTGTGTGTGTTTGGAGTGAGGGCACAGGACGGTGTGGGTGTACCTGTGTGTGTTTGACGTGAGGGGAAAGGAAGGTGTGGGTGTACCTGTGTGTGTTTGAGGTGAGGGGACAGGACGGTGTGGGTGTACCTGTGTGTGTTTGAGGTGAGGGGACAGGACGGTGTGGGTGTACCTGTGTGTGTTTGGAGTGAGGGGACAGGACGGCGTGGGTGTACCTGTGTGTGTTTGACGTGAGGGGACAGGACGGTGTGGGTGTACCTGTGTGTGTTTGAGGTGAGGGGACAGGACGGTGTGGGTGTACCTGTGTGTGTTTGGAGTGAGGGGACAGGACTGTGTGGCGGTACCTGTGTGTGTTTGAGGTGAGGGGACAGAACGGTGTGGGTGTACCTGTGTGTGTTTGAGGTGAGGGGACAGGACGGTGTGGGGGTACCTGTGTGTGTTTGAGGTGAGGGGACAGGACGGTGTGGGTGTACCTGTGTGTGTTTGGGGTGAGGGGACAGGACGGTGTGGGTGTACCGGTGTGTGTTTGGAGTGAGGGGACAGGATGGTGTGGGGGTACCTGTGTGTGTTTGGAGTGAGGGGATAGGACGGTGTGGGTGTACTGTACCTGTGTGTGTTTGGAGTGAGGGGACAGGACGGTGTGGGGGTAAATGTGTGTGTTTGGAGTGAGGGGACAGGACAGTGTGGGTGTACCTGTGTGTGTTTGGAGTGAGGGGACAGGACAGTGTGGGTGTATCTGTGTGTGTTTGGAGTGAGGGGACAGGACGGTGTGGGGGTACCTGTGTGTGTTTGGAGTGAGGGGACAGGACGGTGTGGGTGTACCTGTGTGTGTTTGGAGTGAGGGCACAGGACGGTGTGGGTGTACCTGTGTGTGTTTGGAGTGAGGGGACAGGACGGTGTGGGTGTACCTGTGTGTGTTTGGAGTGAGGGCACAGGACGGTGTGGGTGTACCTGTGTGTGTTTGGAGTGAGGGGACAGTACGGTGTGGGGGTAAATGTGTGTGTTTGGAGTGAGGGGACAGGACGGCGTGGGTGTACCTGTGTGTGTTTGAGGTGAGGGGACAGGACGGTGTGGGTGTACCTGTGTGTGTTTGGAGTGAGGGGACAGGATGGTGTGGGTGTACCAGTGTGTGTTTGGAGTGAGGGGACAGGACGGTGTGGGTGTACCTGTGTTAGGACCAGCAGGTCAGGCCAGAATCTGCACTTGTGTTAAGCATCCATTTTGTCTGTTCATAACCAGTTAAGATTCTGTAGTCAGTCTTTTGCTGAAATATAATTTCTAATGTATTCAGCTTCTGCCAAGTTACATTTCCTTTCTCCCTGCTCAGGATATTGCTAAGATACTTTTTGTATTGTCAGTTTCCTGCTCTTTTAGTCAGTAAACAATAAGACTGGTTCTTTTAGAGAGGCAGAATCGTATAACTTAGTTGCTAGAGATTCAAGGTCTCTTTTGATAACAGACAATGAATAAGCTATGTATTCAGACAGTGCCTGTATTGGGAGAATCACGTCCCAAAATCATGCCACTAATATGCCCTGCCCCTAAATCACGCCTCTAATCAAAGCCACACCCAAGCCACACCCAGGTTACACCTATGTTACGCCTCTAACCAAACCCCTCTGTTTTCCTGTATAAAAATCATAACCCTATGCTTAATAAATAAGACAAAGGAATCTGAAATCTGGCTTGCGTTACGTTTTATTTCCTTCGTTTTCCGGGCCCGTGAAATCATCAAAATCGGAGATAACAAGTGTCAGTGCGTGAAAAGCTTCCCGGGGGAGTATGCTGCACGGTGCAGATGTGTATATCCAGTCACAAGGCCTTTCGCTCTTTTGGCAGAGTAAAGGTTCCTTTCAGTTCTGAAGCCTAGACAAGGAAAAGGTTTCCTTCAACCTGTGTGTGTTTGGAGTGAGGGGACAGGACGGTGTGGATGTACCTGTGTGTGTTTGAGGTGAGGGGACAGGACGGTGTGGGTGTACCTGTGTGTGTTTGGGGTGAGGGGACAGGACGGTATAGGTGTACCTGTGTGTGTTTGAGGTGAGGGGACAGTACGGTGTGGGTGTACCTGTGTGTGTTTGGAGTGAGGGGACAGTACGGTGTGGGTGTACCTGTGTATGTGGAGTGAGGGGACAGGACGGTGTTGGTGTACCTGTGTGTGTTTGGAGTGAGGGGACAGGATGGCGTGGGTGTACCTGTGTGTGTTTGGAGTGAGGGCACAGGACGGTGTGGGTGTACCTGTGTGTGTTTGGAGTGAGGGCACAGGACGGTGTGGGTGTACCTGTGTGTGTTTGGAGTGAGGGGACAGGACGGCGTGGGTGTACCTGTGTGTGTTTGACGTGAGGGGACAGGAAGGTGTGGGTGTACCTGTGTGTGTTTGAGGTGAGGGGACAGGACGGTGTGGGTGTACCTGTGTGTGTTTGAGGTGAGGGGACAGGACGGTGTGGGTGTACCTGTGTGTGTTTGGAGTGAGGGGACAGGACTGTGTGGGGGTACCTGTGTGTGTTTGAGGTGAGGGGACAGAACGGTGTGGGTGTACCTGTGTGTGTTTGAGGTGAGGGGACAGGACGGTGTGGGGGTACCTGTGTGTGTTTGAGGTGAGGGGACAGGACGGTGTGGGTGTACCTGTGTGTGTTTGGGGTGAGGGGACAGGACGGTGTGGGTGTACCGGTGTGTGTTTGGAGTGAGGGGACAGGATGGTGTGGGGGTACCTGTGTGTGTTTGGAGTGAGGGGACAGGACGGTGTGGGTGTACTGTACCTGTGTGTGTTTGGAGTGAGGGGACAGGACGGTGTGGGGGTAAATGTGTGTGTTTGGAGTGAGGGGACAGGACGGTGTGGGTGTATCTGTGTGTGTTTGGAGTGAGGGGACAGGACGGTGTGGGTGTATCTGTGTGTGTTTGGAGTGAGGGGACAGGACGGTGTGGGTGTACCTGTGTGTGTTTGGAGTGAGGGCACAGGACGGTGTGGGTGTACCTGTGTGTGTTTGGAGTGAGGGGACAGGACGGTGTGGGGGTAAATGTGTGTGTTTGGAGTGAGGGGACAGGACGGCGTGGGTGTACCTGTGTGTGTTTGAGGTGAGGGGACAGGACGGTGTGGGTGTACCTGTGTGTGTTTGGAGTGAGGGGACAGGATGGTGTGGGTGTACCAGTGTGTGTTTGGAGTGAGGGGACAGGACGGTGTGGGTGTACCTGTGTTAGGACCAGCAGGTCAGGCCAGAATCTGCACTTGTGTTAAGCATCCATTTTGTCTGTTCATAACCAGTTAAGATTCTGTAGTCAGTCTTTTGCTGAAATATAATTTCTAATGTGTTCAGCTTCTGCCAAGTTACATTTCCTTTCTCCCTGCTCAGGATATTGCTAAGATACTTTTTGTATTGTCAGTTTCCTGCTCTTTTAGTCAGTAAACAATAAGACTGGTTCTTTTAGAGAGGCAGAATCGTATAACTTAGTTGCTAGAGATTCAAGGTCTCTTTTGATAACAGACAATGAATAAGCTATGTATTCAGACAGTGCCTGTATTGGGAGAATCACGTCCCAAAATCATGCCACTAATATGCCCTGCCCCTAAATCACGCCTCTAATCAAAGCCACACCCAAGCCACACCCAGGTTACACCTATGTTACGCCTCTAACCAAACCCCTCTGTTTTCCTGTATAAAAATCATAACCCTATGCTTAATAAATAAGACAAAGGAATCTGAAATCTGGCTTGCGTTACGTTTTATTTCCTTCGTTTTCCGGGCCCGTGAAATCATCAAAATCGGAGATAACAAGTGTCAGTGCGTGAAAAGCTTCCCGGGGGAGTATGCTGCACGGTGCAGATGTGTATATCCAGTCACAAGGCCTTTCGCTCTTTTGGCAGAGTAAAGGTTCCTTTCAGTTCTGAAGCCTAGACAAGGAAAAGGTTTCCTTCAACCTGTGTGTGTTTGGAGTGAGGGGACAGGACGGTGTGGATGTACCTGTGTGTGTTTGAGGTGAGGGGACAGGACGGTGTGGGTGTACCTGTGTGTGTTTGGGGTGAGGGGACAGGACGGTATAGGTGTACCTGTGTGTGTTTGAGGTGAGGGGACAGTACGGTGTGGGTGTACCTGTGTGTGTTTGGAGTGAGGGGACAGTACGGTGTGGGTGTACCTGTGTATGTGGAGTGAGGGGACAGGACGGTGTTGGTGTACCTGTGTGTGTTTGGAGTGAGGGGACAGGACGGCGTGGGTGTACCTGTGTGTGTTTGGAGTGAGGGGACAGGACGGTGTGGGTGTACCTGTGTGTATTTGGAGCGAGGGAAAAGGGTTGTGTGGGTGTACCTGTGTGTGTTTGGAGTGAGGGGACAGGATGGTGTGGGTGTACCTGTGTGTTTTTGGAGTGAAGGCACAGGATGGTGTGGGTGTACCTGTGTGTGTTTGGAGTGAGAGGACAGGACGGTGTGGGTGTACCTGTGTGTGTTTGGAGAGAGGGCACAGGACGGTGTGGGTGTACCTGTGTGTGTTTGGAGTGAGGGCACAGGACGGTGTGGGTGTACCTGTGTGTGTTTGGAGTGAGGGGACAGGACGGCGTGGGTGTACCTGTGTGTGTTTGGAGTGAGGGGACAGGACGGTGTGGGTGTACCTGTGTGTGTTTGGAGTGAGGGCACAGGACGGTGTGGGTGTACCTGTGTGTGTTTGGAGTGAGGGCACAGGACGGTGTGGGTGTACCTGTGTGTGTTTGGAGTGAGGGGACAGGACGGCGTGGGTGTACCTGTGTGTGTTTGACGTGAGGGGACAGGAAGGTGTGGGTGTACCTGTGTGTGTTTGAGGTGAGGGGACAGGACGGTGTGGGTATACCTGTGTGTGTTTGAGGTGAGGGGACAGGACGGTGTGGGTGTACCTGTGTGTGTTTGGAGTGAGGGGACAGGACTGTGTGGGGGTACCTGTGTGTGTTTGAGGTGAGGGGACAGAACGGTGTGGGTGTACCTGTGTGTGTTTGAGGTGAGGGGACAGGACGGTGTGGGGGTACCTGTGTGTGTTTGAGGTGAGGGGACAGGACGGTGTGGGTGTACCTGTGTGTGTTTGGGGTGAGGGGACAGGACGGTGTGGGTGTACCGGTGTGTGTTTGGAGTGAGGGGACAGGATGGTGTGGGGGTACCTGTGTGTGTTTGGAGTGAGGGGACAGGACGGTGTGGGTGTACTGTACCTGTGTGTGTTTGGAGTGAGGGGACAGTACGGTGTGGGGGTAAATGTGTGTGTTTGGAGTGAGGGGACAGGACAGTGTGGGTGTACCTGTGTGTGTTTGGAGTGAGGGGACAGGACGGTGTGGGTGTATCTGTGTGTGTTTGGAGTGAGGGGACAGGACGGTGTGGGGGTACCTGTGTGTGTTTGGAGTGAGGGGACAGGACGGTGTGGGTGTACCTCTGTGTTTTTGGAGTGAGGGCACAGGACGGTGTGGGTGTACCTGTGTGTGTTTGGAGTGAGGGGACAGGACGGTGTGGGGGTAAATGTGTGTGTTTGGAGTGAGGGGACAGGACGGCGTGGGTGTACCTGTGTGTGTTTGAGGTGAGGGGACAGGACGGTGTGGGTGTACCTGTGTGTGTTTGGAGTGAGGGGACAGGATGGTGTGGGTGTACCAGTGTGTGTTTGGAGTGAGGGGAAAGGACGGTGTGGGTGTACCTGTGTTAGGACCAGCAGGTCAGGCCAGAATCTGCACTTGTGTTAAGCATCCATTTTGTCTGTTCATAACCAGTTAAGATTCTGTAGTCAGTCTTTTGCTGAAATATAATTTCTAATGTATTCAGCTTCTGCCAAGTTACATTTCCTTTCTCCCTGCTCAGGATATTGCTAAGATACTTTTTGTATTGTCAGTTTCCTGCTCTTTTAGTGAGTAAACAATAAGACTGGTTCTTTTAGAGAGGCAGAATCGTATAACTTAGTTGCTAGAGATTCAAGGTCTCTTTTGATAACAGACAATGAATAAGCTATGTATTCAGACAGTGCCTGTATTGGGAGAATCACGTCCCAAAATCATGCCACTAATATGCCCTGCCCCTAAATCACGCCTCTAATCAAAGCCACACCCAAGCCACACCCAGGTTACACCTATGTTACGCCTCTAACCAAACCCCTCTGTTTTCCTGTATAAAAATCATAACCCTATGCTTAATAAATAAGACAAAGGAATCTGAAATCTGGCTTGCGTTACGTTTTATTTCCTTCGTTTTCCGGGCCCGTGAAATCATCAAAATCGGAGATAACAAGTGTCAGTGCGTGAAAAGCTTCCCGGGGGAGTATGCTGCACGGTGCAGATGTGTATATCCAGTCACAAGGCCTTTCGCTCTTTTGGCAGAGTAAAGGTTCCTTTCAGTTCTGAAGCCTAGACAAGGAAAAGGTTTCCTTCAACCTGTGTGTGTTTGGAGTGAGGGGACAGGACGGTGTGGATGTACCTGTGTGTGTTTGAGGTGAGGGGACAGGACGGTGTGGGTGTACCTGTGTGTGTTTGGGGTGAGGGGACAGGACGGTATAGGTGTACCTGTGTGTGTTTGAGGTGAGGGGACAGTACGGTGTGGGTGTACCTGTGTGTGTTTGGAGTGAGGGGACAGTACGGTGTGGGTGTACCTGTGTATGTGGAGTGAGGGGACAGGACGGTGTTGGTGTACCTGTGTGTGTTTGGAGTGAGGGGACAGGACGGCGTGGGTGTACCTGTGTGTGTTTGGAGTGAGGGGACAGGACGGTGTGGGTGTACCTGTGTGTATTTGGAGCGAGGGGAAAGGGTTGTGTGGGTGTACCTGTGTGTGTTTGGAGTGAGGGGACAGGATGGTGTGGGTGTACCTGTGTGTTTTTGGAGTGAGGGCACAGGACGGTGTGGGTGTACCTGTGTGTGTTTGGAGTGAGAGGACAGGACGGTGTGGGTGTACCTGTGTGTGTTTGGAGTGAGGGCACAGGACGGTGTGGGTGTACCTGTGTGTGTTTGGAGTGAGGGCACAGGACGGTGTGGGTGTACCTGTGTGTGTTTGGAGTGAGGGGACAGGACGGCGTGGGTGTACCTGTGTGTGTTTGGAGTGAGGGGACAGGACGGTGTGGGTATACCTGTGTGTGTTTGGAGTGAGGGCACAGGACGGTGTGGGTGTACCTGTGTGTGTTTGGAGTGAGGGGACAGGACGGCGTGGGTGTACCTGTGTGTGTTTGGAGTGAGGGGACAGGACGGTGTGGGTGTACCTGTGTGTGTTTGGAGTGAGGGCACAGGACGGTGTGGGTGTACCTGTGTGTGTTTGGAGTGAGGGCACAGGACGGTGTGGGTGTACCTGTGTGTGTTTGGAGTGAGGGGACAGGACGGCGTGGGTGTACCTGTGTGTGTTTGACGTGAGGGGACAGGAAGGTGTGGGTGTACCTGTGTGTGTTTGAGGTGAGGGGACAGGACGGTGTGGGTATACCTGTGTGTGTTTGAGGTGAGGGGACAGGACGGTGTGGGTGTACCTGTGTGTGTTTGGAGTGAGGGGACAGGACTGTGTGGGGGTACCTGTGTGTGTTTGAGGTGAGGGGACAGAACGGTGTGGGTGTACCTGTGTGTGTTTGAGGTGAGGGGACAGGACGGTGTGGGGGTACCTGTGTGTGTTTGAGGTGAGGGGACAGGATGGTGTGGGTGTACCGGTGTGTGTTTGGAGTGAGGGGACAGGATGGTGTGGGGGTACCTGTGTGTGTTTGGAGTGAGGGGACAGGACGGTGTGGATGTACCTGTGTGTTGGGAGTGAGGGGACAGGACGGTGTGGATGTACCTGTGTGTTGCAGCGAGGGTGACAGGACAGTGTGGGTGTACCTGTGTGTGTTTGGAGCGAGGGGTCAGGACGGGTTGAATGATGGGGACACAGCCCTGTGCGCAGGAGTCAGTGGTACACGTCTGAGGCTCCTCCTCCTCTTGCCAGCTAATATCTGTAACCACGTCGGCTTCTCCCTCATCCCTGGCCAGAAACCGCCCCTCGATTATCTGTACCATGGCATCGCGGGCCTGGCTGATGGTGTACGGGATCCTCTGGAGAAAAAGGAGAGAGAGGGAGCACGAGGTGAGTCAGAGCCCGGGGAATTACACGGGGGGGGGGGGGACATGTAAACAAACTTATACCGCTCCCCGCACATACAACACGCTCAGAGCCCGGGGAATTACACGGGGGGGGACATGTAAACAAACTTATACCGCTTCCCGCACATACAACACGCTCAGAGCCCAGGGAATTACATGGGGGACATGTATACGGACTTATACCGCTCCCCGCACATACAACACGCTCAGAGCCGGGGAATTACATGGGGGGACATGTATACGGACTTATACCGCTCCCCGCACATACAACACGCTCAGAGCCCGGGGAATTACACGGGGGGGGACATGTATACGGACTTATACCGCTCCCCGCACATACAACACGCTCAGAGCCCGGGGAATTACATGGGGGGGACATGTATACGGACTTATAAAGCTCCCCGCGCACACAACACGCTCAGAGCCCGGGGAATTACATGGGGGGGACATGTATACGGACTTATACCGCTCCCCGCGCACATACAACACGCTCAGAGCCCGGGGAATTACATGGGGGGACATGTATACGGACTTATACCGCTCCCCGCGCACATACAACACGCTCAGAGCCCGGGGAATTACATGGGGGGGGGGACATGTATACGGACTTATACCGCTCCCCGCACATACAACACGCTCAGAGCCCGGGGAATTACATGGGGGGGGGGGGACATGTATACGGACTTATACCGCTCCCCGCACATACAACACGCTCAGAGCCCGGGGAATTACATGGGGGGACATGTATACAGACTTATACCGCTCCCCGCGCACACAACACGCTCAGAGCCCGGGGAATTACATGGGGGGGACATGTATACGGACTTATACCGCTCCCCGCGCACATACAACACGCTCAGAGCCCAGGGAATTACACGGGGGGGGGACATGTATACGGACTTATACCGCTCCCCGCACATACAACACGCTCAGAGCCCGGGGAATTACATGGGGGGATATGTATACAGACTTATACAGCTCCCCGCACATACAACACGCTCAGAGCCCGGGGAATAACATGGGGGGACATGTATACGGACTTATACAGCTCCCCGCACATACAACACGCTCAGAGCCCGGGGAATTACATGGGGGGACATGTATACGAACTTATACCGTTCCCCGCACATACAACACGCTCAGAGCCCGGGGAATTACATGGGGGGACATGTATACGGACTTATACAGCTCCCCGCACATACAACACGCTCAGAGCCCGGGGAATTACATGGGGGGGACATGTATACGAACTTATACCGCTCCCCGCGCACACAACACGCTCAGAGCCCGGGGAATTACATGGGGGGGACATGTATACGGACTTATACCGCTCCCCGCACATACAACACGCTCAGAGCCCGGGGAATTACATGGGGGGGACATGTATACGAACTTATACCGCTCCCCGCGCACACAACACGCTCAGAGCACGGGGAATTACATGGGGGGACATGTATACGGACTTATACCGCTCCCCGCACATACAACACGCTCAGAGCCCGGGGAATTACATGGGGGGGACATGTATACGGACTTATACCGCTCCCCGCACATACAACACGCTCAGAGCCCGGGGAATTACATGGGGGGACATGTATACGGACTTATACAGCTCCCCGCACATACAACACGCTCAGAGCCCGGGGCATTACATGGGGGGACATGTATACGGACTTATACAGCTCCCCGCACATACAACACGCTCAGAGCCCGGGGAATTACATGGGAGGGCATGTATACGAACTTATACCGCTCCCCGCACATACAACACGCTTAGAGCCCGGGGAATTACATGGGAGGACATGTATACGGACTTATACAGCTCCCCGCACATACAACACGCTCAGAACCCGGGGCATTACATGGGATGACATGTATACGGACTTATACCGCTCCCCGCACACACAACACGCTCAGAGCCCGGGGAATTACATGGGGGGGACATGTATACGGACTTATACCGCTCCCCGCGCACATACAACACGCTCAGAGCCCGGGGAATTACACGGGGGGGGAGGGGACATGTATACGGACTTATACCGCTCCCCGCACATACAACACGCTCAGAGCCCGGGGAATTACATGGGGGGATATGTATACAGACTTATACAGCTCCCCGCACATACAACACGCTCAGAGCCCGGGGAATTACATGGGGGGACATGTATACGAACTTATACCGTTCCCCGCACATACAACACGCTCAGAGCCCGGGGAATTACATGGGGGGACATGTATACGGACTTATACAGCTCCCCGCACATACAACACGCTCAGAGCCCGGGGAATTACATGGGAGGACATGTATACGAACTTATACCGCTCCCCGCACATACAACACGCTCAGAGCCCGGGGAATTACATGGGGGGACATGTATACGGACTTATACAGCTCCCCGCACATACAACACGCTCAGAGCCCGGGGAATTACATGGGAGGACATGTATACGGACTTATACAGCTCCCCGCACATACAACACGCTCAGAACCCGGGGCATTACATGGGAGGACATGTATACGGACTTATACCGCTCCCCGCACATACAACATGCTCAGAGCCCGGGGAATTACATGGGAGGACATGTATACGGACTTATACCGCTCCCCGCACATACAACACGCTCAGAGCCCGGGGAATTACATGGGGCGACATGTATACAGACTTATACCGCTCCCCGCACATACAACACGCTCAGAGCACGGGGAATTACATGGGGGGACATGTATACGGACTTATACCGTTCCCCGCACATACAACACGCTCAGAGCCCGGGGAATTACATGGGAGGACATGTATACGGAGTTATACCTCTCCCCGCACATACAACACGCTCAGAGCCCGGGGAATTACATGGGGAGGACATGTATACGGACTTATACCGCTCCCCGCACATACAACACGCTCAGAGCCCGGGGAATTACATGGGGGGACATGTATACGGACTTATACAGCTCCCCGCACATACAACACGCTCAGAGCCCGGGGAATTACATGGGGGGACATGTATACGGACTTATACCGCTCCCCGCACATACAACACGCTCAGAGCCCGGGGAATTACATGGGGGGACATGTATACAGACTTATACAGCTCCCCGCACATACAACATGAACAGAGCCCGGGGAATTACATGGGGGGACATGTATACGGACTTATACCGCTCCCCGCGCACACATCACGCTCAGAGCCCGGGGAATTACATGGGGGGGACATGTATTCAGACTTATACCGCTCCCCGCACATACAACATGAACAGAGCCCGGGGAATTACATGGGGGGACATGTATACAGACTTATACCGCTCCCCGCACATACAACATGCTCAGAGCCCGGGGAATTACATGGGAGGTCATATATACGGACTTATACCGCTCCCCGCGCACACATCACGCTCAGGAGCACGGGGAATTACATGGGGGGGACATGTATACGAACTTATACAGCTCCCCGCACATACAACACGCTCAGAGCCCGAGGAATTACATGGGGGAGACATGTATACGGACTTATACCGCTCTCCGCACATACAACACGCTCAGAGCCCGGGGAATTACATGGGGGGGACATGTATACAGACTTATACCGCTCCCCGCACATACAACACGCTCAGAGCCCGGGGAATTACATGGGGGGACATGTATACGGACTTATACCGCTCTCCGCACATATAACACGCTCAGAGCCCGGGGAATTTTATGGGGGGACATGTATACGGACTTATACCGCTCCCCGCACATACAATACGCTCAGAGCCCGGGGAATTACATGGGAGGACATGTATACGGACTTATACAGCTCCCCGCACATACAACACGCTCAGAGCCCGGGGAATTACATGGGGGGACATGTATACGGACGTATACAGCTCCCTGCACATACAACACGCTCAGAGCCCGGGGAATTACATGGGAGGACATGTATACGGAGTTATACCTCTCCCCGCACATACAACACGCTCAGAGCCCGGGGAATTACATGGGGGGGACATGTATACAGACTTATACCGCTCCCCGCACATACAACACGCTCAGAGCCCGGGGAATTACATGGGGGAACATGTGTACGGACTTATACAGCTCCCTGCACATACAACACGCTCAGAGCCCGGGGAATTACATGGGGAGGACATGTATACAGACTTATACCGCTCCCCGCACATACAACACGCTCAGAGCCCGGGGAATTACATGGGGGGGACATGTGTACGGACTTATACAGCTCCCCGCACAAATAACACGCTCAGAGCCCGGGGAATTACATGGGGTGGGGACATGTATACGAACTTATACCGCTCCCCGCACATACAACACGCTCAGAGCCCGGGGAATTACATGGGGGGACATGTATACGGACTTATACAGCTCCCCGCACATACAACACGCTCAGAGCCCGGGGAATTACATGGGGGGACATGTATACAGACTTATACCGCTCCCCGCCCATAGTACACGCTCAGAGCCCTGGGAATTACATGGGGGGGACATGTATACGGACTTATACCGCTCCCCGCACATACAACACGCTCAGAACCCGGGGCATTACATGGGAGGACATGTATACGGACTTATACCGCTCCTCGCACATACAACACGCTCAGAGCCCTGGGAATTACATGGGAGGACATGTATACGGACTTATACCGCTCCTCGCACATACAACACGCTCAGAGCCCTGGGAATTACATGGGGGGGACATGTATACGGACTTATACAGCTCCCAGCACATACAACACGCTCAGAGCCCGGGGAATTACATGGGGGGACATGTATACGGACTTATACCGCTCCTCGCACATACAACATGCTCAGAGCCCGGGGAATTACATGGGGGGACATGTATACGGACTTATACCGCTCCTCGCACATACAACATGCTCAGAGCCCGGGGAATTACATGGGGGGACATGTATACAGACTTATACCGCTCCCCGCACATACAACACGCTCAGAGCCCGGGGAATTACATGGGAGGACATGTATATGAACTTATACAGCTCCCCGCACATACAACACGCTCAGAGCCCGGGGAATTACATGGGGACATGTATACAGACTTATACCGCTCCCCGCACATACAACATGCTCAGAGCCCAGGGAATTACATGGGAGGACATGTATACAAACTTATACCACTCCCCGCACATACAACACGCTCAGAGCTCGGGGAATTACATGGGAGGACATGTATACGGAGTTATACCTCTCCCCGCACATACAACACGCTCAGAGCCCGGGGAATTACATGGGGGGACATGTTTACGAACTTATACCTCTCCCCGCACATACAACACGCTCAGAGCCCGGGGAATTACATGGGGGGGACATGTTTACGGACTTATACAGCTCCCCGCACATACAACACGCAGCTCAGAACATGACGGCATTAGAACGCACATAAGGCTGCGCTCAGGGTGCCGGCGTGCTGTACCGGTGCTCCTATGGTAGTACCTGAAATGCCCGCGGTGCTGTAGCCCGTCGACGCCGCTACATTTTGGCCCCACAAATAGATGTGTGTTCCAGGCGGCAGTCGCCTGACATCAGTGTCACGTGAGCTGGTTCAGCCAATGAGGCCCTCGCCACGCCCTCGGTGTTAAAGCCATTTGGGCGGAGGAGTTAGACTCAAGTACCCTCGTCCTGGCATGAATGGAAGTCATCGGGCGACCATTCGCCCTGCCCAGACCTTGAGATGCCTAACTCTACGGGTGGCTTCTGACTAACATGTGGCAGAGGTGCCAAGCTGGCGCATGCCCCTGTCAGATTTCAAATCCATCCTTGCCCGACTTCAGGAGACCGGCAAGTCTCTGATTGGATGGTAGGAATTCTCCCACGCTCGGATTGGCTGGAGTATTTCATGAATGGGACTGAAATACTATAAGAAAGCCAGCAGCCAATCCGGTCCTCAGATTCTGTGTGCCAAGACAGCAGCGGTAAATTCAAAATCACCCAAAGATGCACTGGGAGAAATAGCAGCGAGCCGGCTTCAGAAATTTCAAGGCAATACATTTTCTAAGTCCCACTTTGTCATGGGAGAGGGGGTTTGGCCCGGTATTAAAGGGGTTACACACCATTTGGCCACCCCCTGCTCTCACTGGGGAAGCAAGGGGTTAACTGGACTGGGGTCCAGTAATGTGTTTTTACCCTGCTTCAGCAACCAACTGTATATTGCTGGTAGAGACAGTTAGGCCCATGTCTGGAGCGTTGGGTGTGAAATATAGCACCTGTGACAAACGTTCTCTACACAGGAGGCCCAGCTTCAAAGCATTTCTTGGCAAGGGGTTTTATGGGGGCCAGGGGTGCGGCTACAGAAGGAGATATCAGAATGAGTGACCTTATTAAATATAAGAATATTATGAGATGTCCTCGGCTGAACATGCTAAAAATTACATATGTGTATCCGTGGGACCGAGTCGCAAATAATGATTACAGACACATGATGTCTAGCAGGTACTAAGAGACAGATATTAATATCTCTCTTAATTTTAGTATTACACAGTAATATTTAGTTTCATTGGGAGCGTCGTGCGTGCCGGAATGTATTAATATGTCTTGCGTGCCATTAAGTATTACTGAACTTAAGTCATGAAGTTATTTAGATAGGAAAAGCAGTTTTTAAATGTCCTGGGGTGGGAGGAGTTTTACTCTGGGGTAAGACTGTCAACCTCACCACTGATTTATGACAGAGATTGGGTGCAGGTAATTATTCTCCAATGGCCTACACTCAATAGTAAGGTATAGACTGGAGATTTGCATATAAACCAGTGCCCAGCCTATACTCTGTGTCTTCATGTATTTTCGTGATGTCTACATCTGAACCTGAATTATGGAAGAAATAGCCCATCCTGTATCCTGATGGCTTTCTTGTCCAAACCTTTAAGTAAGTGTCTATATTTTGTCTGTTATTTGTATATCATGTGTGTTCACTTTTTCAAGGAATAAACTATATTTATTTATATCTCAGTCGTGTTCAGTTCAACCCAGGTATTTTTGGTGTATAATATAGGCCTCTCACAAGTTCCCGTGACACACTTTTCGGGGCCAAGTTCTGAAAAGAGAACGTAGCGGCCGCAACAACATGCCGAAAAGAGTACCAGGACGTTTGGTACTATCTCCCGGTCAAGGGATTTTGGCATCTCCGCAAGAGATACAGCGGTGGCGTCTGGTAACTCATGCCGATTTGAATTCCAGGACTTTTTGGGCTAAACCCCGGTACTCTAAAAATACATTGTTTTATGGACTATAGAAGCTAGGAAAGGGTAGTTTTTTCACCCAGACACCCAGTAAGTGTGTTTTTCCATTGTATATTGTAATCCATTGTGTGTACGTCTGTTTCCAAGGAATAAATTACAATTTATTTTACCTCCTTGTTTTGCTTAATGTTATGATCCAGGTGTAAATACCTGGTCTCCTGTGACACCCACCCCATATAAAGATCAGAAACTTTGTGAGTTTGGTCTTCACCATACAGGTATGTGGAAACATGCAATGCCACGATCAAACAAATCTCTGAGGACCTCAGAAAATCAGTTATTGGTACTCAGTCTAGAAAGGGTTACAAAACCATGTGTAAGGATTTGGGCCTTCACCAATCCACTATCAGACAAATTGAGAATGTTGAAGACCACAGTCACTCTACCCAGGAGCAGTTGTTCACCCAAAATCTCTCCAAGAACAAACCGGCAAACCATCCAAAAAGTCACAAAGAACCACAGAGTAACATCCAAGGACCTGCAGGCCACTCTCGCCCTGGCTCATGTGAGTGTTCATGACTCAAGTATCAGAAAAAGCCTGACTAAGAATGGTGTTCATGGAAGGATAGCCAGGAGGAAACCCCTCTCTTGTATTGCTGTTGTCTGAAGTTCGTCAAAGAGCACATAGATGATCCACAAGACGCCTGGAACAAAGTTCTCTAGAAAGACGAGTCAAAGGTAGAACTTTTTGGCCTCAATGAGAAACGTTATGTTCGGTGAAAATCAAAACGGTGTTCGAACAGAAAAACCTCATAACGATCAAGTGTGGCATGGTGGTGGGAGTGTGATGGTTTGGGGCTGCTTTGCTGCCTCAGGACCTTGACTGCTTGCAATCATTGACAAAACCATGAATTCTGCATTGTGTTAGAAGATGCAAGAGGATAATGTTGGGTTTGCAGTTGTGGTGCGCTGTCTGTTTTTTTGATAGCGGTTGCATAAAATGTCACTCACCTGCCGTGCCAGGTAGACCTTGTAGCACTCATCCATAACACAGCTGAGCAGAATTTCTACTATCTCTCCCACCGCGTAATCTCCTTCCACCACGTTCACCATTAACATCCAATCGTCCTCGGTGAACTGGCCCGGCACTATGTCCACTGTCACCTGCACGAGTGGAGCCACCGTGACTGTGCGCGTCTTCTCAGCCCGGGACTTTGACATAGATGACCGAGACATGGCCTGCAAGACATGAAGGGGGGTGAGTTATCACTGGTATCACACGGTATGTAGCACAGCGATCCAACGTGTACAATACAGGGGATTAGTTATCACTGGTATCACACGGTACGTAGCACAGCGATCCAACGTGTACAATACAGGGGGCGAGTTATCACTGGTATCACACGGTACGTAGCACAGCGAGCCAACGTGTACAATACAGGGGATTAGTTATCACTGGTATCACACGGTACGTAGCACAGCGAGCCAACGTGTACAATACAGGGGGAGAGTTATCACTGGTAGCACACGGTACGTAGCACAGCGAGCCAACGTGTACAATACAGGGGGGCGAGTTATCACTGGTAGCACACGGTACGTAGCACAGCGAGCCAACGTGTACAATACAGGGGGTGAGTTATCACTGGTATCACACGGTACGTAGCACAGCGAGCCAACGTGTACAATACAGGGGATTACGATACGATACGGGGCCAGCCTCTCCGATACGGGGCCAGCCTCTCCGATACGGGGCCAGCCTCTCCGATACGGGGCCAGCCTCTCCGATACGGGGCCAGCCTCTCCGATACGGGGTCAGCCTCTCCGATACGGGGCCAGTCTCACTGATACGATACGGGCTCAGCCTCTCCGATACGGGCTCAGTCTCTCCGATACGGGCTCAGCCTCTCCCATACCGGCTCAGCCTCTCCCATACCGGCTCAGCCTCTCCCATACCGGCTCAGCCTCTCCCATACCGGCTCAGCCTCTCCCATACCGGCTCAGCCTCTCCCATACCGGCTCAGCCTCTCCCATACCGGCTCAGCCTCTCCCATACCGGCTCAGCCTCTCCCATACCGGCTCAGCCTCTCCCATACCGGCTCAGCCTCTCCGATACGGGCTCAGCCTCTCCGATACAGGGCCAGCCTCTCCGATACGGGCTCCGCCTCTCCGATACGGGCTCAGCCTCTCCGATACGGGCCCAGTCTCACCGATACGGGCTCAGCCTCTCCCATACGGGCTCAGCCTCTCCCATACGGGCTCAGCCTCTCCCATACGGGGCCAGCCTCTACGATACGGGGCCAGCCTCTACGATACGGGGCCAGCCTCTACGATACGGGGCCAGCCTCTACGATACGGGGCCAGCCTCTACGATACGGGGCCAGCCTCTACGATACGGGGCCAGCCTCTACGATACGGGGCCAGCCTCTACGATACGGGCTCAGCCTCTACGATACGGGCTCAGCCTCTCCGATACGGGGCCAGCCTCTCCGATACGGGGCCAGCCTCTCCGATACGGGCTCAGCCTCTCCGATACAGGCCCAGTCTCACTGATACGGGCTCAGCCTCTCCCATACGGGCTCAGCCTGTCCCATACGGGTTCAGCCTCTCCCATACGGGCTCAGCCTCTACGATACGGTGCCAGCCTCTACGATACGGGGCCAGCCTCTACGATACGGGGCAAGCCTCTCCGATACGGGCTCAGCCTCTCCGATACGGGCTCAGCCTCTCCGATACGGGGCCAGCCTCTCCGATACGGGGCCAGCCTCTCCGATACGGGGCCAGCCTCTCCGATACGGGGCCAGCCTCTCCGATACGGGGCCAGCCTCTCCGATTCGGGGCCAGCCTCTCCGATACAGGCCCAGTCTCACTGATACAGGCTCAGCCTCTCCCATACGGGCTCAGCCTCTCCCATACGGGCACAGCCTCTCCCATACGGGCACAGCCTCTCCCATACGGGCTCAGCCTCTCCCATACGGGTTCAGCCTCTCCCATACGGGCTTAGCCTCTCCCATACGGGCTCAGCCTCTCCGATACGGGGCCAGCCTCTCCGATACGGGGCCAGCCTCTCCGATACAGGGCCAGCCTCTCCGATACGGGCTCAGCCTCTCCGATACCGGCCCAGTCTCACTGATACAGGCTCTCCATACCGGCTCAGCCTCTCCCATACCGGCTCAGCCTCTCCCATACCGGCTCAGCCTCTCCCATACCGGCTCAGCCTCTCCCATATGGGCTCAGCCTCTCCCATACCGGCTCAGCCTCTCCCATATGGGCTCAGCCTCTCCCATTCGGGCTCAGCCTCTCCCATACGGAGCCAGCCTCTCCCATACTGGCTCAGCCTCTCCAATACAGGCTGAGGGGCAAGCCTCTACGATACGGGGCCAGCCTCTCCGATACGGGCTCAGCCTCTCCGATACGGGCTCAGCCTCTCCGATACGGGGCCAGCCTCTCCGATACGGGGCCAGCCTCTCCGATACGGGGCCAGCCTCTCCGATTCGGGCTCAGCCTCTCCGATACAGGCCCAGTCTCACTGATACAGGCTCAGCCTCTCCCATACGGGCTCAGCCTCTCCCATACGGGCACAGCCTCTCCCATACGGGCACAGCCTCTCCCATACGGGCACAGCCTCTCCCATACGGGCTCAGCCTCTCCCATACGGGTTCAGCCTCTCCCATATGGGCTCAGCCTCTCCCATACGGGCTCAGCCTCTCCCATACGGGCTCAGCCTCTCCCATACGGGCTCAGCCTCTCCCATACGGGCTCAGCCTCTCCCATACGGGCTCAGCCTCTCCCATACGGGGCCAGCCTCTCCGATACGGGCTGAGGGCTCAGCCTCTCCGATACGGGCTCAGCCTCTCCGATACGGGGCCAGCCTCTCCGATACGGGGCCAGCCTCTCCGATACGGGGCCAGCCTCTCCGATACGGGCTCAGCCTCTCCGATACCGGCCCAGTCTCACTGATACAGGCTCTCCATACCGGCTCAGCCTCTCCCATACCGGCTCAGCCTCTCCCATACCGGCTCAGCCTCTCCCATACCGGCTCAGCCTCTCCCATACGGGCTCAGCCTCTCCCATACGGGCTCAGCCTCTCCCATACGGGCTCAGCCTCTCCCATATGGGCTCAGCCTCTCCTATTCGGGCTCAGCCTCTCCCATACGGGGCCAGCCTCTCCCATACTGGCTCAGCCTCTCCGATACAGGCTGAGGGTACAGCCTCTCCGATACGGGCTCAGCCTCTCCCATACGGGCTCAGCCTCTTCCATACGGGCTCAGCTTCTCCCATACGGGCTCAGCCTCTCCCATACGGGCTCAGCCTCTCCCATACGGGGCCAGCCTCTCCCATACCGGCTCAGCCTCTCCGATACAGGCTGAGGGCTCAGCCTCTCCGATACGGGCTCAGCCTCTCCCAAACGGGCTCAGCCTCTCCCATACGGGCTCAGCCTCTCCCATACGGGCTCAGCCTCTCCCATACGGGCTCAGCCTCTCCCATACGGGCTCAGCCTCTCCCATACGGGCTCAGCCTCTCCCATACGGGCTCAGCCTCTCCCATACAGGCTGAGGGCTCAGCCTCTCCCATACGGGCTCAGTCTCTCCGATACGGGGCCAGCCTCTCCGATACGGGGCCAGCCTCTCCGATACGGGGCCAGCCTCTCCGATACGGGCTCAGCCTCTCCGATACCGGCACAGTCTCACTGATACAGGCTCTCCATACCGGCTCAGCCTCTCCCATACCGGCTCAGCCTCTCCCATACCGGCTCAGCCTCTCCCATACCAGCTCAGCCTCTTCCATACCGGCTCAGCCTCTCCCATACGGGCTCAGCCTCTCCCATACGGGCTCAGCCTCTCCCATATGGGCTCAGCCTCTCCCATATGGGGCCAGCCTCTTCCATACTGGCTCAGCCTCTCCGATACAGGCTGAGGGTACAGCCTCTCCGATACGGGCTCAGCCTCTCCGATACGGGCTCAGCCTCTCCCATACGGGCTCAGCCTCTCCCATACGGGCTCAGCCTCTCCCATACGGGGCCAGCCTCTCCCATACTGGCTCAGCCTCTCCGATACAGGCGGGCTCAGCCTCTCCCATACGGGCTCAGCCTCTCCCATACGGGCTCAGCCTCTCCCATACAGGCTCAGCCTCTCCCATACGGGCTCAGCCTCTCCCATACGGGCTCAGCCTCTCCCATACGGGCTCAGCCTATTCAGCCTCTCCGATACGGGCTCAGCCTCTCCGATACGGGGCCAGCCTCTCCGATACGGGGGCAGCCTCTACGATACGGGCTCAGCCTCTCCGATATCGGCCCAGTCTCACTGATACAGGCTCTCCATACCGGCTCAGCCTCTCCCATACCGGCTCAGCCTCTCCCATACGGGGCCAGCCTCTCCCATACTGGCTCAGCCTCTCCGATACAGGCTGAGGGTACAGCCTCTCCGATACGGGCTCAGCCTCTCCGATACGGGCTCAGCGTCTCCGATACGGGCTCAGCCTCTCCGATACGGGCTCAGCCTCTCCGATACGGGGCCAGCCTCTCCGATACGGGGCCAGCCTCTCCCATACCGGCTCAGCCTCTCCCATACCGGCTCAGCCTCTCCCATACGGGCTCAGCCTCTCCCATACGGGCTCAGCCTCTCCCATACGGGCTCAGCCACTCCCATACGGGCTCAGCCTCTCCCATACGGGCTCAGCCTCTCCCATACGGGGCCAGCCTCTCCCATACGGGCTCAGCCTCTCCGATACGGACTCAGCCTCTCCGATACGGGGCCAGCCTCTCCGATACGGGCTCAGCCTCTCCCATACGGGCTCAGCCTCTCCGATACGGGCTCAGCCTCTCCGATACGGGCTCAGCCTCTCCGATACGGACTCAGCCTCTCCGATACGGACTCAGCCTCTCCGATACGGGGCCAGCCTCTCCGATACGGGCTCAGCCTCTCCGATACGGACTCAGCCTCTCCGATACGGGGCCAGCCTCTCCGATACGGGCTCAGCCTCTCCGATACGGGCTCAGCCTCTCCGATACGGGCTCAGCCTCTCCGATACGGGCTCAGCCTCTCCGATACGGGCTCAGCCTCTCCGATACGGACTCAGCCTCTCCGATACGGACTCAGCCTCTCCGATACGGGGCCAGCCTCTCCGATACGGGCTCAGCCTCTCCGATACGGGCTCAGCCTCTCCGATACGGACTCAGCCTCTCCGATACGGGGCCAGCCTCTCCGATACGGGCTCAGCCTCTCCGATACGGGCTCAGCCTCTCCGATACGGGGCCAGCCTCTCCGATACGGGCTCAGCCTCTCCGATACGGGGCCAGCCTCTCCGATACGGGGCAAGCATCTCTGATATTTAGCATCAATTTAGCATCATTTTGTGGCCCAGATGTGTGATACGGCAGTGTGGCTCTCGTCACATTACCTGGCTTGTGTTCTCCCGTCCTACTCTCGTGCTGGACGGTACCTTATTCATAGCGGTACCCTGGGTTGGGGGTCAGGGTGCTGCGGATGGATGCTTGATGGGCGCGGGATCCAGAGGGAGGAGAGGAGCATGAAGCTTATGTCTTTCAGCAGTTTGCCTGTGCCCCTTATCACAGCCTGTCTCTCCCCCTTATCGCAGCCTGTCTCTCCCCCTTATCGCAGCCTGTCTCTCCCCCTTATCACAAGCCTGTCTCTCCCCCTTATCACAAGCCTGTCTCTCCCCCCTTATCGCAGCCTGTCTCTCCCCCTTATCGCAGCCTGTCTCTCCCCCTTATCACAAGCCTGTCTCTCCCCCTTATCACAAGCCTGTCTCTCCCCCTTATCACAAGCCTGTCTCTCCCCCTTATCACAAGCCTGTCTCTCGCCCCTTATCGCAGCCTGTCTCTCGCCCCTTATCGCAGCCTGTCTCTCGCCCCTTATCGCAGCCTGTCTCTCCCCCTTATCGCAGCCTCTCTGTCCCCCCCTATCGCAGCCTCTCTGTCCCCCCCTATCGCAGCCTCTCTGTCCCCCCCTATCGCAGCCTCTCTGTCCCCCCCCTATCGCAGCCTCTCTGTCCCCCCCTATCTCAGCCTCTCTGTCCCCCCCTATCACAGCCTCTCTGTCCCCCCCTATCACGCCTCTCTGTCCCCCCCTATCACAGACTCTGTCCCCCCTATCACAGACTCTCTGTCCCCCCTATCACAGACTCTCTGTCCCCCCCCATCACAGACTCTCTGCCCCCCCCTATCACAGACTCTCTGTCCCCCCCTATCACAGACTCTCTGTCCCCCCTATCACAGACTCTCTGTCCCCCCTATCACAGCCTCTCTGTCCCCCCCTATCACAGCCTCTCTATCCCCCCCTATCACTGCCTCTCTGTACCTATCACAGCCTCTCTGTCCCCCCCTATCACAGCCTCTCTGTCCCCACCTATCACAGCCTCTCTGTCCCCCCCTATCACAGACTCTGTGTCCCCCCCTATCACAGCCTCTCTGTCCCCCCCTATCACAGACTCTCTGTCCCCCCCCTATCACAGACTCTCTGTCCCCCCCTATCACAGCCTGTGTTATCCCTGCATACACTGGGCTCTCTCTCTATATCTGTGTCCTGTTGCTTAGCAACCGGCTGTTCTCACGGGCGGCGGAACCTGTGACGTCACAAAGCGGCGAAGACTGATGACGCCTGAAAGTGACGGTGCTGCCATGGCAACGGGAGATACGGGGGCGGGGCCAGAGTGAGACTGCGAGGGACAACGAGACAGCTCCTGTTATATAGAGAGAGACAGCTCCCGTTATATAGAGAGACAGCTCCCGCTATATAGAGAGATACAGCTCTCGTTATATAGAGAGAGACAGCTCTGTTATAGAGAGAGAGACAGCTCTGTTATAGAGAGAGAGACAGCTCCCGTTATATAGAGAGACAGCTCCCGTTATATAGAGAGAGACAGCTCTCGTTATATAGAGAGAGACAGCTCTGTTATATAGAGAGAGACAGCTCCTGTTATATAGAGAGACAGCTCCTGTTATATAGAGAGACAGCTCCTGTTATATAGAGAGACAGCTCCTGTTATATAGAGAGAGACAGCTCCTGTTATATAGAGAGAGACAGCTCTCGTTATATAGAGAGAGACAGCTCTGTTATATAGAGAGAGACAGCTCCTGTTATATAGAGAGACAGCTCCTGTTATATAGAGAGACAGCTCCTGTTATATAGAGAGACAGCTCCTGTTATATAGAGAGAGACAGCTCTGTTATATAGAGAGACAGCTCCTGTTATATAGAGAGAGACAGCTCTCGTTATATAGAGAGAGACAGCTCTGTTATATAGAGAGAGACAGCTCCTGTTATATAGAGAGACAGCTCCTGTTATATAGAGAGACAGCTCCTGTTATATAGAGAGACAGCTCCTGTTATATAGAGAGAGACAGCTCCCGTTATATAGAGAGAGACAGCTCTGTTATATAGAGAGACAGCTCCTGTTATATAGAGAGAGACAGCTCTCGTTATATAGAGAGAGACAGCTCTGTTATAGAGAGAGAGACAGCTCTGTTATAGAGAGAGAGACAGCTCTGTTATATAGAGAGACAGCTCCCGTTATATAGAGAGAGACAGCTCTGTTATATAGAGAGACAGCTCTGTTATATAGAGAGAGACAGCTCCCGTTATATAGAGAGACAGCTCCCGTTATATAGAGAGACAGCTCCCGTTATATAGAGAGATAGCTCCCGTTATATAGAGAGAGACAGCTCCCGTTATATAGAGAGAGACAGCTCCCGTTATATAGAGAGAGACAGCTCCCGTTATATAGAGAGACAGCTCCCGTTATATAGAGAGACAGCTCCGTTATATAGAGAGAGACAGCTCCGTTATATAGAGAGAGACAGCTCCGTTATATAGAGAGAGACAGCTCTGTTATATAGAGACAGCTCTGTTATATAGAGAGAGACAGCTCCTGTTATATAGAGAGACAGCTCCTGTTACAGAGAGAGAGACAGCTCCTGTTACAGAGAGAGAGACAGCTCCTGTTACAGAGAGAGAGACAGCTCCTGTTATAGAGAGACAGCTCCTGTTATAGAGAGACAGCTCCTGTTACAGAGAGAGAGACAGCTCCTGTTATAGAGAGACAGCTCCTGTTACAGAGAGACAGCTCCTGTTACAGAGAGACAGCTCCTGTTACAGAGAGACAGCTCCTGTTACAGAGAGACAGCTCCTGTTACAGAGAGACAGCTCCTGTTAGAGAGACAGCTCCTGTTAGAGAGACAGCTCCTGTTACAGAGAGACAGCTCCTGTTACAGAGAGACAGCTCCTGTTATAGAGAGAGAGACAGCTCCTGTTACAGAGAGAGAGAGAGAGACAGCTCCTGTTACAGAGAGAGAGAGAGAGAGACAGCTTTTGTTACAGAGAGAGAGACAGCTTTTGTTACAGAGAGAGAGACAGATTTGTTACAGAGAGAGAGAGAGACAGCTTTTGTTACAGAGAGAGAGAGAGACAGCTTTTGTTACAGAGAGAGAGAGACAGCTTTTGTTACAGAGAGAGAGAGAGAGAGACAGCTTTTGTTACAGAGAGAGAGAGACAGCTTTTGTTACAGAGAGAGAGAGAGAGACAGCTTTTGTTACAGAGAGAGAGAGAGAGACAGCTTTTGTTACAGAGAGAGAGAGAGACAGCTTTTGTTACAGAGAGAGAGAGACAGCTTTTGTTACAGAGAGAGAGACAATTCCTGTTATAGAGAGAGGGAGAGACACCGTTCATGTTATAGAGACAGCTCCTGTTATATATATAGAAAGAGACAGCTCATGTTATAGAGAGAGAGAGAGAGATTCTCCTGTTACAGAGAGAGAGAGAGACAGCTCCTGTTATATAGGGAAAGACAGGGGTTTTAAAGAACCAGACCTAGACAGCTGTATATGAGGAAGAGATTACCATTACCATACGGAGAGACAGAGGCCCATCAGCAAAGAGGCATACAAGAGACAGCTGGGCTCGGTGCTAAAGAGACATCTACACATTCACGTCGAAAGAGACACCTAGGATCCAACCCAACACGGTAAGAAGGTCTGAAGAGTCTCGCACATTGGAGGCCAGTCTTAATTATTCGACTGTCATTGGGAAGGCGGTCTCACTTACTGGACAGTCTCATTGGGAAGGCGGTCTCACTTACTCGACAGTCTCATTGGGAAGGCGGTCTCACTTACTCGACAGTCTCATTGGGAAGGCGGTCTCACTTACTCGACAGTCTCATTGGGAAGGCGGTCTCACTTACTCGACAGTCTCATTGGGAAGGCGGTCTCACTTACTCGACAGTCTCATTGGGAAGGCGGTCTCACTTACTCGACAGTCTCATTGGGAAGGCGGTCTCACTTACTCGACAGTCTCATTGGGAAGGCGGTCTCACTTACTCGACAGTCTCATTGGGAAGGCGGTCTCACTTACTCGACAGTCTCATTGGGAAGGCGGTCTCACTTACTCGACAGTCTCATTGGGAAGGCGGTCTCACTTACTCGACAGTCTCATTGGGAAGGCGGTCTCACTTACTCGACAGTCTCATTGGGAAGGCGGTCTCACTTATTAGACAGTCTGCAATTGGGAAGGCGGTCTCACTTACTCGACAGTCTCATTGGGAAGGCGGTCTCACTTATTAGACAGTCTGCAATTGGGAAGGCGGTCTCACTTACTCGACAGTCTCATTGGGAAGGCGGTCTCACTTATTAGACAGTCTGCAATTGGGAAGGCGGTCTCACTCTTTTGGTCTCAGTCTCGCTTAATGGAAGGACAGTTTCAGTCATTGGGATACAGTCTCGCCCCTGGGAAGGCAGTCACGCTTTTCTGAGGGCGTCACGCGTTTCTGAGGGCCGTCACTCTTTTCTGAGGGCCGTCACGCTTTTCTGAGGGCCGTCACGCTTTTCTGAGGGCCGTCACTCTTTTCTGAGGGCCGTCACTCTTTTCTGAGGGCCGTCACGCGTTTCTGAGGGCCGTCACGCGTTTCTGAGGGCCGTCACGCGTTTATGAGGGCCGTCACTCTTTTCTGAGGGCCGTCACTCTTTTCTGAGGGCCGTCACGCGTTTCTGAGGGCCGTCACGCGTTTCTGAGGGCCGTCACGCGTTTCTGAGGGCCATCACGCGTTTCTGAGGGCCGTCACGCTTTCCTGAGGGCCGTCACGCTTTCCTGAGGGCCGTCACTCTTTTCTGAGGGCCGTCACGCGTTTCTGAGGGCCGTCACGCGTTTCTGAGGGCGTCACTCTTTTCTGAGGGCCGTCACTCTTTTCTGAGGGCCGTCACTCTTTTCTGAGGGCCGTCACTCTTTTCTGAGGGCCGTCGCTCTTTTCTGAGGGCCGTCGCTCTTTTCTGAGGGCCGTCGCTCTTTTCTGAGGGCGTCACTCTTTTCTGAGGGCCGTTGCGCTTTTCTGAGGGCCGTCACTCTTTTCTGAGGGCCGTCACGCCTTCCTGAGGGCTGTCGCGCTTTTCTGAGGGGCGTCACGCGTTTCTGAGGGCCGTCACGCGTTTCTGAGGGCCGTCGCGCTTTCCTGAGGGCCGCCGCGCTTTTCTGAGGGCCGCCGCGCTTTTCTGAGGGCCGTCGCTCTTTTCTGAGGGCCGTCGCTCTTTTCTGAGGGCCGTCGCTCTTTTCTGAGGGCCGTCGCTCTTTTCTGAGGGCCGTCGCTCTTTTCTGAGGGCCGTCGCGCTTTTCTGAGGGCCGTCGCTCTTTTCTGAGGGCCGTCGCTCTGAGGGCCGTCGCTCTTTTCTGAGGGCCGCCGCGCTTTTCTGAGGGCCGTCGCTCTTTTCTGAGGGCCGTCATGCTTTTCTGAGGGCCGTCACTCTTTTCTGAGGCCGTCACTCTTTTCTGAGGGCGTCACTCTTTTCTGAGGGCCGTCACTCTTTTCTGAGGGCGTCACTCTTTTCTGAGGGCCGTCACGCCTTCCTGAGGGCCGTCACTCTTTTCTGAGGGCGTCACGCTTTTCTGAGGGCCGTCACTCTTTTCTGAGGGCCGTTACTCTTTTCTGAGGGCCGTCACGCTTTTCTGAGGGCCGTCACTCTTTTCTGAGGGCCGTCACGCGTTTCTGAGGGCCGTCACGCGTTTCTGAGGGCCGTCACTCTTTTCTGAGGGCCGTCACTCTTTTCTGAGGGCCGTCACTCTTTTCTGAGGGCCGTCACTCTTTTCTGAGGGCGTCACTCTTTTCTGAGGGCCGTCACGCCTTCCTGAGGGCCGTCACTCTTTTCTGAGGGCGTCACGCTTTTCTGAGGGCCGTCACTCTTTTCTGAGGGCCGTCACTCTTTTCTGAGGGCCGTCACGCTTTTCTGAGGGCCGTCACTCTTTTCTGAGGGCCGTCACGCGTTTCTGAGGGCCGTCACTCTTTTCTGAGGGCCGTCACGCGTTTCTGAGGGCCGTCACGCGTTTCTGAGGGCCGTCACGCGTTTCTGAGGGCCGTCACGCGTTTCTGAGGGCCGTCACGCTTTCCTGAGGGCCGTCACTCTTTTCTGAGGGCCGTCACGCGTTTCTGAGGGCGTCACTCTTTTCTGAGGGCCGTCACTCTTTTCTGAGGGCCGTCGCTCTTTTCTGAGGGCCGTCGCTCTTTTCTGAGGGCGTCACTCTTTTCTGAGGGCCGTTGCGCTTTTCTGAGGGCCGTCACTCTTTTCTGAGGGCCGTCACGCCTTCCTGAGGGCTGTCGCGCTTTTCTGAGGGGCGTCACGCGTTTCTGAGGGCCGTCACGCGTTTCTGAGGGCCGTCGCGCTTTCCTGAGGGCCGCCGCGCTTTTCTGAGGGCCGCCGCGCTTTTCTGAGGGCCGTCGCTCTTTTCTGAGGGCCGTCGCTCTTTTCTGAGGGCCGTCGCTCTTTTCTGAGGGCCGTCGCTCTTTTCTGAGGGCCGTCGCTCTTTTCTGAGGGCCGTCGCGCTTTTCTGAGGGCCGTCGCTCTTTTCTGAGGGCCGTCGCTCTGAGGGCCGTCGCTCTTTTCTGAGGGCCGCCGCGCTTTTCTGAGGGCCGTCGCTCTTTTCTGAGGGCCGTCAGGCTTTTCTGAGGGCCGTCACTCTTTTCTGAGGCCGTCACTCTTTTCTGAGGGCGTCACTCTTTTCTGAGGGCCGTCACTCTTTTCTGAGGGCGTCACTCTTTTCTGAGGGCCGTCACGCCTTCCTGAGGGCCGTCACTCTTTTCTGAGGGCGTCACGCTTTTCTGAGGGCCGTCACTCTTTTCTGAGGGCCGTCACTCTTTTCTGAGGGCCGTCACGCTTTTCTGAGGGCCGTCACTCTTTTCTGAGGGCCGTCACGCGTTTCTGAGGGCCGTCACGCGTTTCTGAGGGCCGTCACTCTTTTCTGAGGGCCGTCACTCTTTTCTGAGGGCCGTCACTCTTTTCTGAGGGCGTCACTCTTTTCTGAGGGCCGTCACGCCTTCCTGAGGGCCGTCACTCTTTTCTGAGGGCGTCACGCTTTTCTGAGGGCCGTCACTCTTTTCTGAGGGCCGTCACTCTTTTCTGAGGGCCGTCACGCTTTTCTGAGGGCCGTCACTCTTTTCTGAGGGCCGTCACGCGTTTCTGAGGGCCGTCACTCTTTTCTGAGGGCCGTCACGCGTTTCTGAGGGCCGTCACGCGTTTCTGAGGGCCGTCACGCGTTTCTGAGGGCCGTCACGCTTTCCTGAGGGCCGTCACTCTTTCCTGAGGGCCGTCACTCTTTTCTGAGGGCCGTCACGCGTTTCTGAGGGCGTCACTCTTTTCTGAGGGCCGTCACTCTTTTCTGAGGGCCGTCACGCGTTTCTGAGGGCCGTCACGCCTTCCTGAGGGCCGTCGCGCTTTCCTGAGGGCCGTCACTCTTTTCTGAGGGCGTCACGCTTTTCTGAGGGCCGTCACTCTTTTCTGAGGGCCGTCACTCTTTTCTGAGGGCCGTCACGCTTTTCTGAGGGCCGTCACTCTTTTCTGAGGGCCGTCACTCTTTTCTGAGGGCGTCACTCTTTTCTGAGGGCCGTCACGATTTTCTGAGGGCCGTCACGCTTTTCTGAGGGCCGTCACTCTTTCCTGAGGGCCGTCACGCTTTTCTGAGGGCCGTCACGCTTTTCTGAGGGCCGTCACTCTTTTCTGAGGGCCGTCACTCTTTTCTGAGGGCCGTCACGCTTTTCTGAGGGCCGTCACTCTTTTCTGAGGGCCGTCACGCTTTACTGAGGGCCGTCACTCTTTTCTGAGGGCCGTCACGCTTTTCTGAGTGCCGTCACGCTTTTCTGAGTGCCGTCACGCTTTTCTGAGGGCCGTCACTCTTTTCTGAGGGCCGTCACTCTTTTCTGAGGGCCGTCACTCTTTTCTGAGGGCCGTCACGCTTTTCTGAGGGCCGTCACGCTTTTCTGAGGGCCGTCACGCTTTTCTGAGGGCCGTCACGCTTTTCTGAGGGCCGTCACTCTTTTCTGAGGGCCGTCACGCTTTTCTGAGGGCCGTCACGCTTTTCTGAGGGCCGTCACTCTTTCCTGAGGGCCGTCACTCTTTCCTGAGGGCCGTCACGCTTTTCTGAGGGCCGTCACTCTTTTCTGAGGGCCGTCACGCTTTTCTGAGGGCCGTCACTCTTTCCTGAGGGCCGTCACTCTTTTCTGAGGACGTCACTCTTTTCTGAGGACGTCACTCTTTTCTGAGGGCCGTCACGCTTTCCTGAGGGCCGTCACTCTTTTCTGAGGGCCGTCACGCTTTTCTGAGGGCCGTCACTCTTTCCTGAGGGCCGTCACGCGTTTCTGAGGGCCGTCACGCTTTCCTGAGGGCCGTCACTCTTTTCTGAGGGCCGTCACGCTTTTCTGAGGGCCGTCACTCTTTCCTGAGGGCCGTCACGCTTTTCTGAGGACGTCACTCTTTTCTGAGGGCCGTCACGCTTTTCTGAGGGCCGTCACTCTTTCCTGAGGGCCGTCACGCTTTTCTGAGGGCCGTCACGCTTTTCTGAGGGCCGTCACTCTTTTCTGAGGGCCGTCACGCTTTTCTGAGGGCCGTCACGCTTTTCTGAGGGCCGTCACTCTTTTCTGAGGGCCGTCACTCTTTTCTGAGGGCCGTCACGCTTTTCTGAGGGCCGTCACTCTTTTCTGAGGGCCGTCACGCTTTTCTGAGGGCCGTCTCATTCATTGCAAATCCGCCTTGCTCATTAGAAAGACTGTCTCGCTCTTTGGGAAGCTGTCTGACTCGCTGGGAAGACGCTCACATATTGGAAAATGGTGTTACGGAGCGGTCTCAGTAATTGGGAGAGCCTGGGCTGTGCCTTCTAGCTCTGTAACATCTCGGGCCGCGCGGCTATTCCTGGCGGCGTGACGTCACCCGTAACCGTAGTAACACCCGCGCCTCCCTGCCACCCGCTGTCACCCACGCCTCCCTGCCACCTGCTCTCACCCGCGCCTCCCTGCCTCCTGCTCTCACCCACGCCTCCCTGCCACCTGCTGTCACCCACGCCTCCCTGCCACCTGCTCTCACCCACGCCTCCCTGCCGCCTGCTGTCACCCACGCCTCCCTGCCACCTGCTCTCACCCACGCCTCCCTGCCACCTGCTCTCACCCACGCCTCCCTGCCACCTGCTCTCACCCACGCCTCCCTGCCACCTGCTCTCACCCACGCCTCCCTGCCACCTGCTGTCACCCACGCCTCCCTGCCACCTGCTCTCACCCACGCCTCCCTGCCGCCTGCTGTCACCCACGCCTCCCTGCCACCTGCTGTCACCCACGCCTCCCTGCCGCCTGCTGTCACCCACGCCTCCCTGCCACCTGCTCTCACCCACGCCTCCCTGCCACCTGCAGTCACCCACGCTTCCCTGCCTCCCGCTCTCACCCACGCCTCCCTGCCACCTGCTCTCACCCACGCCTCCCTGCCGCCTGCTGTCACCCACGCCTCCCTGCCGCCTGCTCTCACCCACGTCTCCCTGCCACCCGCTCTCACCCACGCCTCCCTGCCACCTGCTCTCACCCACGCCTCCCTGCCTCCTGCTGCCACCCACGCCTCCCTGCCACCCGCTCTCACCCACGCCTCCCTGCCTCCTGCTCTCACCCACGTCTCCCTGCTACCTGCTCTCACCCACGCCTCCCTGCTGCCTGCTGTCACCCACGCCTCCCTGCCGCCTGCTCTCACCCACGTCTCCCTGCCACCCGCTCTCACCCACGCCTCCCTGCCACCTGCTCTCACCCACGCCTCCCTGCCTCCTGCTCTCACCCACGCCTCCCTGCCTCCCGCTCTCACCCACGCCTCCCTGCCACCTGCTCTCACCCACGCCTCCCTGCCACCTGCTCTCACCCACGTCTCCCTGCCACCTGCTCTCACCCACGCCTCCCTGCCACCTGCTCTCACCCACGTCTCCCTGCCGCCTGCTCTCACCCACGCCTCCCTGCCTCCTGCTCTCACCCACGCCTCCCTGCCACCTGCTCTCACCCACGCCTCCCTGCCACCTGCTCTCACCCACGCCTCCCTGCCACCTGCTCTCACCCATGCCTCCCTGCCGCCTGCTGTCACCCACGCCTCCCTGCCGCCTGCTCTCACCCATGTCTCCCTGCCACCCGCTCTCACCCACGCCTCCCTGCCACCTGCTCTCACCCACGTCTCCCTGCCACCTGCTGTCACCCACGCCTCCCTGCCGCCTGCTCTCACCCACGTCTCCCTGCCACCCGCTCTCACCCACGCCTCCCTGCCACCTGCTCTCACCCACGCCTCCCTGCCTCCTGCTCTCACCCACGCCTCCCTGCCTCCCGCTCTCACCCACGCCTCCCTGCCACCTGCTCTCACCCACGCCTCCCTGCCACCTGCTCTCACCCACGTCTCCCTGCCACCTGCTCTCACCCACGCCTCCCTGCCACCTGCTCTCACCCACGTCTCCCTGCCGCCTGCTCTCACCCACGCCTCCCTGCCTCCTGCTCTCACCCACGCCTCCCTGCCACCTGCTCTCACCCACGCCTCCCTGCCACCTGCTCTCACCCACGCCTCCCTGCCACCTGCTCTCACCCATGCCTCCCTGCCGCCTGCTGTCACCCACGCCTCCCTGCCGCCTGCTCTCACCCACGCCTCCCTGCCACCTGCTGTCACCCACGCCTCCCTGCCGCCTGCTGTCACCCACGCCTCCCTGCCGCCTGCTCTCACCCACCCCTCCCTGCCACCTGCAGTCACCCACGCTTCCCTGCCTCCCGCTCTCACCCACGCCTCCCTGCCACCTGCTCTCACCCACGCCTCCCTGCCACCCGCTCTCACCCACGCCTCCCTGCCGCCTGCTGTCACCCACGCCTCCCTGCTGCCTGCTGTCACCCACGCCTCCCTGCCGCCTGCTCTCACCCACGCCTCCCTGCCACCCTCTCACCCACGCCTCCCTGCCACCTGCTCTCACCCACGCCTCCCTGCCGCCTGCTCTCACCCACGTCTCCCTGCCGCCTGCTCTCACCCACGTCTCCCTGCCGCCTGCTCTCACCCACGCCTCCCTGCCACCTGCTCTCACCCACGCCTCCCTGCCACCTGCTCTCACCCACGTCTCCCTGCCTCCTGCTCTCACCCACGCCTCCCTGCCACCTGCTCTCACCCACGCCTCCCTGCCGCCTGCTCTCACCCACGTCTCCCTGCCGCCTGCTCTCACCCACGCCTCCCTGCCGCCTGCTCTCACCCACGCCTCCCTGCCACCTGCTCTCACCCACGCCTCCCTGCCACCTGCTCTCACCCACGCCTCCCTGCCACCTGCTCTCACCCACGCCTCCCTGCTACCTGCTGTCACCCACGCCTCCCTGCCTCCCGCTCTCACCCACGCCTCCCTGCCGCCTGCTCTCACCCACGCCTCCCTGCCACCTGCTCTCACCCACGCCTCCCTGCCGCCTGCTGTCACCCACGCCTCCCTGCCTCCCGCTCTCACCCACGCCTCCCTGGCACCTGCTCTCACCCACGCCTCCCTGCCGCCTGCTGTCACCCACGCCTCCCTGCCTCCCGCTCTCACCCACGCCTCCCTGCCGCCTGCTCTCACCCACGCCTCCCTGCCTCCCGCTCTCACCCACGCCTCCCTGCCACCTGCTCTCACCCACGCCTCCCTGCCTCCCGCTCTCACCCACGCCTCCCTGCCTCCTGCTCTCACCCACGCCTCCCTGCTACCTGCTGTCACCCACGCCTCCCTGCCTCCCGCTCTCACCCACGCCTCCCTGCCACCTGCTCTCACCCACGCCTCCCTGCCTCCCGCTCTCACCCACGCCTCCCTGCCTCCTGCTCTCACCCACGCCTCCCTGCTACCTGCTGTCACCCACGCCTCCCTGCCTCCCGCTCTCACCCACGCCTCCCTGCCACCTGCTCTCACCCACGCCTCCCTGCCACCTGCTCTCACCCACGCCTCCCTGCCTCCTGCTCTCACCCACGCCTCCCTGCCTCCTGCTCTCACCCACGCCTCCCTGCCACCTGCTCTCACCCACGCCTCCCTGCCGCCTGCTGTCACTCACGCCTCCCTGCTACCCGCTCTCACCCACGCCTCCCTGCCTCCTGCTCTCACCCACGCCTCCCTGCCGCCTGCTCTCACCCACGCCTCCCTGCCGCCTGCTGTCACCCACGCCTCCCTGCCGCCTGCTCTCACCCACGCCTCCCTGCCTCCTGCTGTCACCCACGCCTCCCTGCCTCCGCTGTCACCCACGCCTCCCTGCCGCCTTCTGCTCTCACCCACGCCTCCCTGCCGCCTGCTGTCAACCACGCCTCCCTGCCTCCGCTGTCACCCACGCCTCCCTGCCGCCTCCTGCTCTCACCCACGCCTCCCTGCCACCTGCTCTCACCCACGCCTCCCTGCCTCCGCTGTCACCCACGCCTCCCTGCCGCCTCCTGCTCTCACCCACGCCTCCCTGCCGCCTGCTGTCACCCACGCCTCCCTGCCTCCGCTCTCACCCACGCCTCCCTGCCACCTGCTCTCACCCACGCCTCCCTGCCGCCTGCTGTCACCCACGCCTCCCTGCCGCCTGCTCTCACCCACGCCTCCCTGCCACCTGCTCTCACCCACGCCTCCCTGCCACCTGCTCCCACCCACGCCTCCCTGCCGCCTGCTCTCACCCACGCCTCCCTGCCGCCTGCTCTCACCCACGCCTCCCTGCCGCCTGCTGTCACCCACGCCTCCCTGCCGCCTGCTCTCACCCACGTCTCCCTGCCGCCTGCTCTCACCCACGCCTCCCTGCCTCCCGCTCTCACCCACGCCTCCCTGCCTCCTGCTCTCACCCACGCCTCCCTGCCACCTGCTGTCACCCACGCCTCCCTGCCACCTGCTCTCACCCACGCCTCCCTGCCACCTGCTCTCACCCACGCCTCCCTGCCACCCGCTCTCACCCACGCCTCCCTGCCTCCTGCTCTCACCCACGCCTCCCTGCCACCTGCTCTCACCCACGCCTCCCTGCCACCTGCTCTCACCCACGCCTCCCTGCCACCCGCTCTCACCCACGCCTCCCTGCCTCCTGCTCTCACCCACACCTCCCTGCCTCCTGCTCTCACCCACGCCTCCCTGCCACCTGCAGTCACCCACGCCTCCCTGCCACCTGCACTCACCCACGCCTCCCTGCCTCCGCTGTCACCCACGCCTCCCTGCCACCTGCTCTCACCCACGCCTCCCTGCCGCCTGCTGTCACCCACGCCTCCCTGCCACCTGCTCTCACCCACGCCTCCCTGCCGCCTGCTGTCACCCACGCCTCCCTGCCGCCTCCTGCTCTCACCCACGCCTCCCTGCCTCCCGCTCTCACCCACGCCTCCCTGCCGCCTGCTGTCACCCACGCCTCCCTGCCTGCTGCTGTCACCCACGCCTCCCTGCCTCCGCTGTCACCCACGCCTCCCTGCCACCTGCTCTCACCCACGCCTCCCTGCCGCCTGCTCTCACCCACGCCTCCCTGCCGCCTGCTGTCACCCACACCTCCCTGCCACCTGCTCTCACCCACGCCTCCCTGCCGCCTGCTGTCACCCACGCCTCCCTGCCACCTGCTGTCACCCACGCCTCCCTGCCACCTGCTCTCACCCACGCCTCCCTGCCTCCTGCTCTCACCCACGCCTCCCTGCCACCTGCTCTCACCCACGCCTCCCTGCTCTCACCCACGCCTCCCTGCCACCTGCTCTCACCCACGCCTCCCTGCCTCCTGCTCTCACCCACGCCTCCCTGCCACCCGCTCTCACCCACGACTCCCTGCCTCCTGCTGTCACCCACGCCTCCCTGCCACCTGCTCTCACCCACGCCTCCCTGCCGCCTGCTGTCACCCACGCCTCCCTGCCACCTGCTCTCACCCACGCCTCCCTGCCACCTGCTCTCACCCACGCCTCCCTGCCACCCGCTCTCACCCACGCCTCCCTGCCACCCGCTCTCACCCACGCCTCCCTGCCTCCTGCTGTCACCCACGCCTCCCTGCCACCTGCTCTCACCCACGCCTCCCTGCCGCCTGCTGTCACCCACGCCTCCCTGCCGCCTGCTCTCACCCACGCCTCCCTGCCACCTGCTCTCACCCACGCCTCCCTGCCACCTGCTCTCACCCACGCCTCCCTGCCGTCTGCTGTCACCCACGCCTCCCTGCCTCCTGCTCTCACCCACGCCTCCCTGCCACCTGCTCTCACCCACGCCTCCCTGCCACCCGCTCTCACCCACGCCTCCCTGCCTCCTGCTCTCACCCACGCCTCCCTGCCACCCGCTCTCACCCACGACTCCCTGCCTCCTGCTGTCACCCACGCCTCCCTGCCACCTGCTCTCACCCACGCCTCCCTGCCGCCTGCTGTCACCCACGCCTCCCTGCCACCTGCTCTCACCCACGCCTCCCTGCCACCTGCTCTCACCCACGCCTCCCTGCCACCTGCTCTCACCCACGCCTCCCTGCCACCCGCTCTCACCCACGCCTCCCTGCCTCCTGCTGTCACCCACGCCTCCCTGCCACCTGCTCTCACCCACGCCTCCCTGCCGCCTGCTGTCACCCACGCCTCCCTGCCGCCTGCTCTCACCCACGCCTCCCTGCCACCTGCTCTCACCCACGCCTCCCTGCCACCTGCTCTCACCCACGCCTCCCTGCCGTCTGCTGTCACCCACGCCTCCCTGCCTCCTGCTCTCACCCACGCCTCCCTGCCACCTGCTGTCACCCACGCCTCCCTGCCACCTGCTCTCACCCACGCCTCCCTGCCACCCGCTCTCACCCACGCCTCCCTGCCACCCGCTCTCACCCACGCCTCCCTGCCACCTGCTCTCACCCACGCCTCCCTGCCACCTGCTCTCACCCACGCCTCCCTGCCTCCTGCTGTCACCCACGCCTCCCTGCCGCCTGCTGTCACCCACGCCTCCCTGCCGCCTGCTGTCACCCACGCCTCCCTGCCACCTGCTCCCACCCACGCCTCCCTGCCTCCTGCTCTCACCCACGCCTCCCTGCCTCCTGCTCTCACCCACGCCTCCCTGCCACCTGCAGTCACCCACGCCTCCCTGCCTCCGCTGTCACCCACGCCTCCCTGCCGCCTGCTGTCACCCACGCCTCCCTGCCGCCTGCTGTCACCCACGCCTCCCTGCCGCCTGCTGTCACCCACGCCTCCCTGCCACCTGCTCTCACCCACGCCTCCCTGCCTCCTGCTCTCACCCACGCCTCCCTGCCACCTGCTCACACCCACGCCTCCCTGCCACCTGCTCTCACCCACGCCTCCCTGCTCTCACCCACGCCTCCCTGCCACCTGCTCTCACCCACGCCTCCCTGCCTCCTGCTCTCACCCACGCCTCCCTGCCACCCGCTCTCACCCACGACTCCCTGCCTCCTGCTGTCACCCACGCCTCCCTGCCACCTGCTCTCACCCACGTCTCCCTGCCGCCTGCTGTCACCCACGCCTCCCTGCCACCTGCTCTCACCCACGCCTCCCTGCCACCTGCTCTCACCCACGCCTCCCTGCCACCTGCTCTCACCCACGCCTCCCTGCCACCCGCTCTCACCCACGCCTCCCTGCCTCCTGCTGTCACCCACGCCTCCCTGCCACCTGCTCTCACCCACGCCTCCCTGCCGCCTGCTGTCACCCACGCCTCCCTGCCACCTGCTCTCACCCACGCCTCCCTGCCACCTGCTCTCACCCACGCCTCCCTGCCACCTGCTCTCACCCACGCCTCCCTGCCGTCTGCTGTCACCCACGCCTCCCTGCCTCCTGCTCTCACCCACGCCTCCCTGCCACCTGCTGTCACCCACGCCTCCCTGCCACCTGCTCTCACCCACGCCTCCCTGCCACCCGCTCTCACCCACGCCTCCCTGCCACCTGCACTCACCCACGCCTCCCTGCCACCTGCTCTCACCCACGCCTCCCTGCCACCTGCTCTCACCCACGCCTCCCTGCCTCCTGCTGTCACCCACGCCTCCCTGCCGCCTGCTGTCACCCACGCCTCCCTGCCACCTGCTGTCACCCACGCCTCCCTGCCACCTGCTCCCACCCACGCCTCCCTGCCTCCTGCTCTCACCCACGCCTCCCTGCCTCCTGCTCTCACCCACGCCTCCCTGCCACCTGCAGTCACCCACGCCTCCCTGCTACCTGCTCTCACCCACGCCTCCCTGCCACCTGCTCTCACCCACGCCTCCCTGCCACCTGCTCTCACCCACGCCTCCCTGCCGTCTGCTGTCACCCACGCCTCCCTGCCACCTGCTGTCACCCACGCCTCCCTGCCACCTGCTCTCACCCACGCCTCCCTGCCTCCTGCTGTCACCCACGCCTCCCTGCCTCCGCTGTCACCCACGCCTCCCTGCCACCTGCTCTCACCCACGCCTCCCTGCCGCCTGCTCTCACCCACGCCTCCCTGCCGCCTGCTGTCACCCACACCTCCCTGCCACCTGCTCTCACCCACGCCTCCCTGCCACCTGCTCTCACCCACGCCTCCCTGCCTCCTGCTGTCACCCACGCCTCCCTGCCACCTGCTCTCACCCACGCCTCCCTGCCACCTGCTCTCACCCACGCCTCCCTGCCACCTGCTCTCACCCACGCCTCCCTGCCACCTGCTCTCACCCACGCCTCCCTGCCTCCTGCTGTCACCCACACCTCCCTGCCACCTGCTCTCACCCACGCCTCCCTGCCACCTGCTCTCACCCACGCCTCCCTGCCTCCTGCTGTCACCCACGCCTCCCTGCCTCCTGCTGTCACCCACGCCTCCATGCTGCCTGCTGTCACCCACGCCTCCCTGCCTCTGCTGTCACCCACGCCTCCCTGCCTCCTGCTGTCACCCACGCCTCCCTGCCTCCTGCTGTCACCCACGCCTCCCTGCCGCCTGCTGTCACCCACACCTCCCTGCCTCCTGCTCTCACCCATGCCCATCTCATTGTGGCATTGTGGCATTGTGTATACCCGTGGTTTCCATTGCTTTTATTGCACGCGTTTTACACACTTTGTATTGTATACAGTATAACACTGTGTGTGTGTTACTCGGGGTAATGTCCCTTACCTCCGGTCTGCTGATCTTACAGCGAGCGCACATACAGGGGGCAGTAGGACGGCAGAACGTGTGTGCCCATGTATTACCCCGCCTGGAGTAAAAGGTCCCCCCTCCCGGGATTAGTGAATGCATTGAACAGACCCCCAGCAGGGGTGGGGGGGGGCAGATGCAGTCAATATTTGAAGAAGGCTTGGAATTGGCACAATCCGATGTACAACGTAACAGCCATATATCTGACCAGCGGGAGAGGGGTAATTACCCGCCCTCCACTCTCTGTGCCTCCAGCTGCCCCCACCATGTATCTGACAAGCGGGAGATGGGTAATTACCCGCCCTCCACTCTTTGTGCCTCCAGCTGCCCCCACCATGTATCTGACCCGCGGGAGAGGGGTAATTACCCGCCCTCCACTCTCTGTGCCTCCAGCTGCCCCCACCATGTATCTGACAAGCGGGAGATGGGTAATTACCCGCCCTCCACTCTTTGTGCCTCCAGCTGCCCCCACCATGTATCTGACCCGCGGGAGAGGGGTAATTACCCGCCCTCCACTCTCTGTGCCTCCAGCTGCCCCCACCATGTATCTGACCAGCGGGAGAGGGGTAATTACCCGCCCTCCACTCTCTGTGTCTCCAGCTGCTCCCACCATGTATCTGACCAGCGGGAGAGGGTTAATTACCCGCCCTCCACTCTCTGTGCCTCCAGCTGCCCCCACCATGTATCTGACAAGCGGGAGATGGGTAATTACCCGCCCTCCACTCTTTGTGCCTCCAGCTGCCCCCACCATGTATCTGACCAGCGGGAGAGGGGTAATTACCCGCCCTCCACTCTCTGTGCCTCCAGCTGCCCCCACCATGTATCTGACCAGCGGGAGAGGGGTAATTACCCGCCCTCCACTCTCTGTGCCTCCAGCTGCCCCCACCATGTATCTGACCAGCGGGAGAGGGGTAATTACCCGCCCTCCACTCTCTGTGCCTCCAGCTGCCCCCACCATGTATCTGGCCAGCGGGAGAGGGGTAATTACCCGCCCTCCACTCTCTGTGCCTCCAGCTGCCCCCACCATGTATCTGGCAAGCGGGAGAGGGGTAATTACCCGCCCTCCACTCTCTGTGCCTCCAGCTGCCCCCACCATGTATCTGACCAGCGGGAGAGGGGTAATTACCCGCCCTCCACTCTCTGTGCCTCCAGCTGCCCCCACCATGTATCTGACCAGCGGGAGAGGGGTAATTACCCGCCCTCCACTCCCTGTGCCTCCAGCTGCCCCCACCATGTATATGACCAGCGGGTGAGGTAATTACCCGCCCTCCACTCTCTGTGCCTCCAGCTCCCCCCATCATGTATCTGACCAGCGGGAGAGGGGTAATTACCTGCCCTCCACTCTCTGTGCCTCCAGCTGCCCCCACCATGTATCTGACCAGCGGGAGAGGGGTAATTACCCGCCCTCCACTCTCTGTGCCTCCAGCTTCCGCCACCATGTATCTGACCAGCGGGAGAGGGGTAATTACCCGCCCTCCACTCCCTGTGCCTCCAGCTGCCCCCACCATGTATCTGACCAGCGGGAGAGGGGTAATTACCCGCCCTCCACTCTGTGCCTCCAGCTGCCCCCACCATGTATCTGACCAGCGGGAGAGGGGTAATTACCCGCCCTCCACTCTGTGCCTCCAGCTGCCGCCACCATATATCTGACAAGCGGGAGAGGGGTAATTACCCGCCCTACACTCTCTGTGCCTCCAGCTGCCCCCACCATGTATCTGACCAGCGGGAGAAGGGTAATTACCTGCCCTCCACTCTCTGTGCCTCCAGCTGCCCCCACCATGTATCTGACCAGCGGGAGAAGGGTAATTACCCGCCCTCCACTCTCTGTGCCTCCAGCTGCCCCCACCATGTATCTGACCAGCGGGAGAGGGGTAATTACCTGCCCTTCACTCTCTGTGCCTCCAGCTGCCCCCACCATGTATCTGACCAGCGGAAGAGGGGTAATTACCCGCCCTCCACTCTCTGTGCCTCCAGCTGCCCCCACCATGTATCTGACCAGCGGGAGAGGGGTAATTACCCGCCCTCCACTCTCTGTGCTTCCAGCTGCCCCCACCATGTATCTGACCAGCGGGAGAGGGGTAATTACCCGCCCTCCACTCTCTGTGCCTCCAGCTGCCCCCACCATGTATCTGACCAGCGGGAGAGGGGTAATTACCTGCCCTCCACTCTCTGTGCCTCCAGCTGCCCCCACCATGTATCTGACCAGCGGGAGAGGGGTAATTACCTGCCCTCCACTCTCTGTGCCTCCAGCTTCTGCCACCATGTATCTGACCAGCGGGAGAGGGGTAATTACCCGCCCTCCACTCTCTGCCTCCAGCTGCCCCCACCATGTATCTGACCAGCGGGAGAGGGGTAATTACCCACCCTCCACTCTCTGTGCCTCCAGCTGCCCCCACCATGTATCTGACCAGCGGGAGAAGGGTAATTACCCGCCCTCCACTCTCTGTGCCTCCAGCTGCCCCCACCATGTATCTGACCAGCGGGAGAGGGGTAATTACCTGCCCTCCACTCTCTGTGCCTCCAGCTGCCCCCACCATGTATCTGACCAGCGGAAGAGGGGTAATTACCCGCCCTCCACTCTCTGTGCCTCCAGCTGCCCCCACCATGTATCTGACCAGCGGGAGAGGGGTAATTACCCGCCCTCCACTCTCTGTGCTTCCAGTTGCCCCTACCATGTATCTGACCAGCGGGAGAGGGGTAATTACCCGCCCTCCACTCTCTGTGCCTCCATCTGCCCCCACCATGTATCTGACCAGCGGGAGAGGGGTAATTACCTGCCCCCCACTCTCTGTGCCTCCAGCTTCCGCACCATGTATCGCAAGGAGAAGAGCATCCAGATGAAGAGCAGCGCGTCCGCTCTCTACAACAACCTGAGCGTGCTGCCCATCAGCGACAAGAGCCTCACCTACTTCACCGTGGTCCACGGCAACACTGTCAACATGGTGAGCGCCTCCGCAGATTGCCTGAACTTCTCCCACCGCCAGCTGCAGTCCAAGGAGGGGAGCGTGGCCGTCAGTTCCTCCCTCATCACCCAGGTGAGCCAGCCAAACGCCCAGCCTTAATCAGGCTCATCTATGTCACCTCACTGCGTGGGGGCAGGTCTCATACAGAGACATCTCCTCCTCACTGCGTGGGGACACGTCTCATACAGACACATCTCTACCTCACTGCATGGGGACACGTCTCATACAGACACATCTCTACCTCACTGCGTAGGGACACGTCTCATACAGACACATCTCCACCTCACTGCGTGGGGACACGTCTCATACAGACACATCTCCACCTCACTGCGTGGGGGCACGTCTCATACAGACACTTCTCCACCTCACTGCGTGGGGACACGTCTCATACAGACACATCTCTACCTCACTGCATGGGGACACGTCTCATACAGACACATCTCCACCTCACTGCGTGGGGGCACGTCTCATACAGAGACATCTCCACCTCACTGCGTGGGGACATGTCTCATACAGACACATCTCCATCTCACTGCGTGGGGACCTCCTCTCATACAGACACATCTCCTCCTCACTGCGTGGGGACCTCCTCTCATACAGACACATCTCCACCTCACTGCGTGGGGACACGTCTCATACAGACACATCTCCACCTCACTGCGTGGGGACACGTCTCATACAGACACATCTCCACCTCACTGCGTGGGGACACGTCTCATACAGACACATCTCCACCTCACTGCGTGGGGACACGTCTCATACAGACACATCTCCACCTTACTGCGTGGGGACACGTCTCATACAGACACATCTCCACCTTACTGCGTGGGGACACGTCTCATACAGACACATCTCCACCTCACTGCGTGGGGACACGTCTCATACAGACACATCTCCACCTCACTGCGTGGGGACACGTCTCATACAGACACATCTCCACCTCATTGCGTGGGGACACGTCTCATACAGACACATCTCCACCTCACTGTGTGTGGACACGTCTCATACAGACACCTCTCCACCTCACTGAACGGGACCTCCTCTCATACAGACACATCTCCACCTCACTGCGTGGGGACACGTCTCATACAGAGACATCTCCACCTCACTGTGTGGGGACACGTCTCATACAGACATATCTCCACCTCACTGCGTGGGGACACGTCTCATACAGACACATCTCCACCTCACTGCGTGGGGGCACGTCTCATACAGACACATCTCCACCTCACTGCGTGGGGACACGTCTCATACAGAGACATCTCCACCTCACTGCATGGGGGCAAGTCTCATACAGAGACATCTCCACCTCACTGCGTGGGGACACGTCTCATACAGACACATCTCCACCTCACTGCAAGGGACATCTCCTCACACAGACACATCTCCACATCTCTGCAAGGGACCTCTCCTCACACAGACACATCTCCACATCTCGGCAAGGGACCTCCTCTCACACAGACACATCTCCACATCTCGGCAAGGGACCTGCTCTCACACAGACACATCTCCACCTCACTGCACTAGACCTCCTCTCATAAAGAGACATCTCCACCTCACTGCGTGGGGACAAGTCTCATACAGACACATCTCCACCTCACTGCGTGGGGACAAGTCTCATATAGATACATCTCCACATCTCTGCAAGGGACCTCCTCTCATACAGACACATCTCCACCTCACTGCGTGGGGACACGTCTCATACAGACACATCTCCACCTCACTGCGTGGTGACACGTCTCATACTGACACATCTCTGCAAGGGACCTCCTCTCATACAGACACATCTCCACCTCACTGCGTGGGGACACCGTCTCATACAGACACATCTCCACCTCACTGCGTGGGGACACGTCTCATACAGACACAACTCCACCTCACTGCGTGGGGGCACGTCTCATACAGAGACATCTCCACCTCACTGCGTGGGGACACGTCTCATACAGAGACATCTCCACCTCACTGCATGGGGGCAAGTCTCATACAGAGACATCTCCACCTCACTGCGTGGGGACACGTCTCATACAGACACATCTCCACCTCACTGCATGGCGACAAGTCTCATATAGACACATCTCCACCTCACTGCAAGGGACATCTCCTCACACAGACACATCTCCACATCTCTGCAAGGGACCTCTCCTCACTCAGACACATCTCCACATCTCGGCAAGGGACCTCCTCTCACACAGACACATCTCCACATCTCGGCAAGGGACCTTCTCTCACACAGACACATCTCCACCTCACTGCACTAGACCTCCTCTCATAAAGAGACATCTCCACCTCACTGCGTGGGGGCACGTCTCATACAGACACATCTCCACCTCACTGCGTGGGGACACGTCTCATACAGAGACATCTCCACCTCACTGCATGGGGGCAAGTCTCATACAGAGACATCTCCACCTCACTGCGTGGGGACACGTCTCATACAGACACATCTCCACCTCACTGCAAGGGACATCTCCTCACACAGACACATCTCCACATCTCTGCAAGGGACCTCTCCTCACACAGACACATCTCCACATCTCGGCAAGGGACCTCCTCTCACACAGACACATCTCCACATCTCGGCAAGGGACCTGCTCTCACACAGACACATCTCCACCTCACTGCACTAGACCTCCTCTCATAAAGAGACATCTCCACCTCACTGCGTGGGGACAAGTCTCATACAGACACATCTCCACCTCACTGCGTGGGGACAAGTCTCATATAGATACATCTCCACATCTCTGCAAGGGACCTCCTCTCATACAGACACATCTCCACCTCACTGCGTGGGGACACGTCTCATACAGACACATCTCCACCTCACTGCGTGGGGACACGTCTCATACAGACACATCTCTGCAAGGGACCTCCTCTCATACAGACACATCTCCACCTCACTGCGTGGGGACACGTCTCATACAGACACATCTCCACCTCACTGCGTGGGGACACCGTCTCATACAGACACATCTCCACCTCACTGCGTGGGGACACGTCTCATACAGACACATCTCTGCAAGGGACCTCCTCTCATACAGACACATCTCCACCTCACTGCGTGGGGACACGTCTCATACAGACACATCTCCACCTCACTGCGTGGGGGCACGTCTCATACAGACACATCTCCACCTCACTGCGTGGGGACACGTCTCATACAGAGACATCTCCACCTCACTGCATGGGGGCAAGTCTCATACAGAGACATCTCCACCTCACTGCGTGGGGACACGTCTCATACAGACACATCTCCACCTCACTGCAAGGGACATCTCCTCACACAGACACATCTCCACATCTCTGCAAGGGACCTCTCCTCACACAGACACATCTCCACATCTCGGCAAGGGACCTCCTCTCACACAGACACATCTCCACATCTCGGCAAGGGACCTGCTCTCACACAGACACATCTCCACCTCACTGCACTAGACCTCCTCTCATAAAGAGACATCTCCACCTCACTGCGTGGGGACAAGTCTCATACAGACACATCTCCACCTCACTGCGTGGGGACAAGTCTCATATAGATACATCTCCACATCTCTGCAAGGGACCTCCTCTCATACAGACACATCTCCACCTCACTGCGTGGGGACACGTCTCATACAGACACATCTCCACCTCACTGCGTGGTGACACGTCTCATACTGACACATCTCTGCAAGGGACCTCCTCTCATACAGACACATCTCCACCTCACTGCGTGGGGACACCGTCTCATACAGACACATCTCCACCTCACTGCGTGGGGACACGTCTCATACAGACATATCTCCACCTCACTGCGTGGGGACACGTCTCATACAGACACAACTCCACCTCACTGCGTGGGGGCACGTCTCATACAGAGACATCTCCACCTCACTGCGTGGGGACACTTCTCATACAGAGACATCTCCACCTCACTGCATGGGGGCAAGTCTCATACAGAGACATCTCCACCTCACTGCGTGGGGACACGTCTCATACAGACACATCTCCACCTCACTGCATGGCGACAAGTCTCATATAGACACATCTCCACCTCACTGCAAGGGACATCTCCTCACACAGACACATCTCCACATCTCTGCAAGGGACCTCTCCTCACTCAGACACATCTCCACATCTCGGCAAGGGACCTCCTCTCACACAGACACATCTCCACATCTCGGCAAGGGACCTGCTCTCATAAAGAGACATCTCCACCTCACTGCGTGGGGACAAGTCTCATAAAGACACATCTCCACCTCACTGCGTGGGGACAAGTCTCATATAGATACATCTCCACATCTCTGCAAGGGACCTCCTCTCATACAGACACATCTCCACCTCACTGCGTGGGGACACGTCTCATACAGACACATCTCCACCTCACTGCGTGGGGACACGTCTCATACAGACACATCTCCACCTCACTGCGTGGGGACACGTCTCATACAGACACATCTCCACCTCATTGCGTGGGGACACGTCTCATACAGACACATCTCCACCTCACTGTGTGTGGACACGTCTCATACAGACACCTCTCCACCTCACTGAACGGGACCTCCTCTCATACAGACACATCTCCACCTCACTGCGTGGGGACACGTCTCATACAGAGACATCTCCACCTCACTGCGTGGGGACACGTCTCATACAGACATATCTCCACCTCACTGCGTGGGGACACGTCTCATACAGACACATCTCCACCTCACTGCGTGGGGGCACGTCTCATACAGACACATCTCCACCTCACTGCGTGGGGACACGTCTCATACAGAGACATCTCCACCTCACTGCATGGGGGCAAGTCTCATACAGAGACATCTCCACCTCACTGCATGGTGACACGTCTCATACTGACACATCTCTGCAAGGACCTCCTCTCATACAGACACATCTCCACCTCACTGCGTGGGGACACCGTCTCATACAGACACATCTCCACCTCACTGCGTGGGGACACCATCTCATACAGACACATCTCCACCTCACTGCGTGGGGACACGTCTCATACAGACACATCTCCACCTCACTGCGTGGGGACACGTCTCATACAGACACATCTCCACCTCACTGCGTGGGGGCACGTCTCATACAGACACATCTCCACCTCACTGCGTGGGGACACGTCTCATACAGACACATCTCCACCTCACTGCGTGGGGGCACGTCTCATACAGACACATCTCCACCTCACTGCGTGGGGGCACGTCTCATACAGACACATCTCCACCTCACTGCGTGGGGACACGTCTCATACAGACACATCTCCACCTCACTGCATGGGGACACGTCTCATTCAGACACATCTCCACCTTACTGCGTGGGGACACGTCTCATACAGACACATCTCCACCTCACTGCGTGGGGACACGTCTCATACAGACACATCTCCACCTCACTGCGTGGGGACACGTCTCATACAGACACATCTCCACCTCATTGCGTGGGGACACGTCTCATACAGACACATCTCCACCTCACTGTGTGTGGACACGTCTCATACAGACACCTCTCCACCTCACTGAACGGGACCTCCTCTCATACAGACACATCTCCACCTCACTGCGTGGGGACACGTCTCATACAGACACATCTCCACCTCACTGCGTGGGGGCACGTCTCATACAGACACATCTCCACCTCACTGCGTGGGGACACGTCTCATACAGAGACATCTCCACCTCACTGCGTGGGGACACGTCTCATACAGACATATCTCCACCTCACTGCGTGGGGACACGTCTCATACAGACACATCTCCACCTCACTGCGTGGGGGCACGTCACATACAGACACATCTCCACCTCACTGCGTGGGGACACGTCTCATACAGAGACATCTCAACCTCACTGCATGGGGGCAAGTCTCATACAGAGACATCTCCACGTAACTGCGTGGGGACACGTCTCATACAGACACATCTCCACCTCACTGCATGGCGACAAGTCTCATATAGACACATCTCCACCTCATTGCAAGGGACATCTCCTCACACAGACACATCTCCACATCTCTGCAAGGGACCTCTCGTCACACAGACACATCTCCACATCTCGACAAGGGACCTCCTCTCACACAGACACATCTCCACATCTCGGCAAGGGACCTCCTCTCATAAAGAGACATCTCCACCTCACTGCACTAGACCTCCTCTCATAAAGAGACATCTCCACCTCACTGCGTGGGGACAAGTCTCATACAGACACATCTCCACCTCACTGCGTGGGGACAAGTCTCATATAGATACATCTCCACATCTCTGCAAGGGACCTCCTCTCATACAGACACATTTCCACATCACTGCGTGGGGACAAGTCTCATACAGACACATCTCCACCTCACTGCGTGGGGACACCATCTCATACAGACACATCTCCACCTCACTGCATGGTGACACGTCTCATACTGACACATCTCTGCAAGGACCTCCTCTCATACAGACACATCTCCACCTCACTGCGTGGGGACACCGTCTCATACAGACACATCTCCACCTCACTGCGTGGGGACACCATCTCATACAGACACATCTCCACCTCACTGCGTGGGGACACGTCTCATACAGACACATCTCCACCTCACTGCGTGGTGACACGTCTCATACTGACACATCTCTGCAAGGACCTCCTCTCATACAGACACATCTCCACCTCACTGCGTGGGGACACCGTCTCATACAGACACATCTCCACCTCACTGCGTGGGGACACGTCTCATACAGACACATCTCCACCTCACTGCGTGGGGACACGTCTCATACAGACACATCTCCACCTCACTGCGTGGGGGCACGTCTCATACAGACACATCTCCACCTCACTGCGTGGGGACACGTCTCATACAGACACATCTCCACCTCACTGCATGGGGACACGTCTCATACAGACACATCTCCACCTCACTGCATGGCGACAAGTCTCATATAGACACATCTCCACCTCACTGCAAGGGACATCTCCTCACACAGACACATCTCTCCACATCTCTGCAAGAGACCTCTCCTCACACAGACACATCTCCACATCTCGGCAAGGGACCTCCTCTCACACAGACACATCTCCACATCTCGGCAAGGGACCTCCTCTCATACAGACACATCTCCACCTCACTGCGTGGGGACACCATCTCATACAGACACATCTCCACCTCACTGCGTGGGGACACGTCTCATACAGACACATCTCCACCTCACTGCGTGGGGACACGTCTCATACAGACACATCTCCACCTCACTGCGTGGGGGCACGTCTCATACAGACACATCTCCACCTCACTGCGTGGGGACACGTCTCATACAGACACATCTCCACCTCACTGCGTGGGGGCACGTCTCATACAGACACATCTCCACCTCACTGCGTGGGGGCACGTCTCATACAGACACATCTCCACCTCACTGCGTGGGGACACGTCTCATACAGACACATCTCCACCTCACTGCATGGGGACACGTCTCATTCAGACACATCTCCACCTTACTGCGTGGGGACACGTCTCATACAGACACATCTCCACCTCACTGCGTGGGGACACGTCTCATACAGACACATCTCCACCTCACTGCGTGGGGACACGTCTCATACAGACACATCTCCACCTCATTGCGTGGGGACACGTCTCATACAGACACATCTCCACCTCACTGTGTGTGGACACGTCTCATACAGACACCTCTCCACCTCACTGAACGGGACCTCCTCTCATACAGACACATCTCCACCTCACTGCAAGGGACCTCCTCTCATACAGAGACATCTCCACATCTCTGCAAGGGTCCTCCTCTCATACAGACACATCTCCACCTCACTGCACTAGACCTCCTCTCATACAGACACATCTCCACCTCACTGCGTGGGGACACATCTCATACAAACACATCTCCACCTCACTGCGTGGGGACACGTCTCATACAGACACATCTCCACCTCACTGCGTGGTGACACGTCTCATACTGACACATCTCTGCAAGGGACCTCCTCTCATACAGACACATCTCCACCTCACTGCGTAGGGACACGTCTCATACAGACACATCTCCACCTCACTGCGTAGGGACACGTCTCATACAGACACATCTCCATCTCACTGCGTGGGGGCACGTCTCATACAGACACATCTCACCTCACTGCGTGGGGGCACGTCTCATACAGACACATCTCCACCTCACTGCGTTGGGGCACGTCTCATACAGACACATCTCCACCTCACTGCGTGGGGACACATCTCATACAGAGACATCTCCACCTCACTGCGTGGGGACACGTCTCATACAGACACATCTCCACCTCACTGCATGGCGACAAGTCTCATAAAGACACATCTCCACCTCACTGCAAGGGACCTCTCCTCACACAGACACATCTCCACATCTCTGCAAGGGACCTCTCCTCACACAGACACATCTCCACATCTCGGCAAGGGACCTCCTCTCACACAGACACATCTCCACATCTCGGCAAGGGACCTCCTCTCACACAGACACATCTCCACCTCACTGCAAGGGACCTCCTCTCATACAGAGACATCTCCACATCTCTGCAAGGGTCCTCCTCTCATACAGACACATCTCCACCTCACTGCACTAGACCTCCTCTCATACAGACACATCTCCACCTCACTGCGTGGGGACACGTCTCATACAGACACATCTCCACCTCACTGCGTGGGACCTCTCCTCATACAGACACATCTCCACCCCACTGCGTGGGGACAAGTCTCATACAGACACATCTCCACCTCACTGCGTGGGGACACGTCTCATACAGACGCATCTCTGCAAGGGACCTCCTCTCATACAGAAACATTCCACCTCACTGCGTGGGGACACCGTCTCATACAGACACATCTCCACCTCATTGCGTGGGGACACGTCTCATACAGACACATCTCTGCAAGGGACCTCCTCTCATACAGACACATCTCCACCTCACTGCGTGGGGACACGTCTCATACAGACACATCTCCACCACACTGCGTGGGGGCACGTCTCATACAGACACATCTCCACCTCACTGCGTGTGGACACGTCTCATACAGAGACATCTCCACCTCACTGCATGGGGGCAAGTCTCATACAGACACATCTCCACCTCACTGCAAGGGACATCTCCTCACACAGACACATCTCTCCACATCTCTGCAAGGGACCTCTCCTCACACAGACACATCTCCACATCTCGGCAAGGGACCTCCTCTCTCACAGACACATCTCCACATCTCGGCAAGGGACCTCCTCTCACACAGACACATCTCCACCTCACTGCACTAGACCTCCTCTCATACAGAGACATCTCCACCTCACTGCGTGGGGACAAGTCTCATACAGACACATCTCCACCTCACTGCGTGGGGACAAGTCTCATATAGATACATCTCCACATCTCTGCAAGGGACCTCCTCTCATACAGACACATTTCCACATCACTGCGTGGGGACAAGTCTCATACAGACACATCTCCACCTCACTGCGTGGGGACACCATCTCATACAGACACATCTCCACCTCACTGCGTGGTGACACGTCTCATACTGACACATCTCTGCAAGGGACCTCCTCTCATTCAGACACATCTCCACCTCACTGCGTGGGGACACCGTCTCATACAGACACATCTCCACCTCACTGCGTGGGGACACGTCTCATACAGACACATCTCCACCTCACTGCGTGGGGACACGTCTCATACAGACACATCTCCACCTCACTGCGTGGGGTCACGTCTCATACAGACACATCTCCACCTCACTGCGTGGGGGCACGTCTCATACAGACACATCTCCACCTCACTGCATGTCGACAAGTCTCATACAGACACATCTCCACCTCACTGCAAGGGACCTCTCCTCACACAGACACATCTCCACATCTCTGCATGGGACCTCTCCTCACACAGACACATCTCCACATCTCGGCAAGGGACCTCCTCTCACACAGACACATCTCCACATCTCGGCAAGGACCTCCTCTCACACAGACACATCTCCACCTCACTGCAAGGGACCTCCTCTCATACAGAGACATCTCCACATCTCTGCAAGGGTCCTCCTCTCATACAGACACATCTCCACCTCACTGCACTAGACCTCCTCTCATACAGACACATCTCCACCTCACTGCGTGGGGACACGTCTCATACAAACACATCTCCACCTCACTGCGTGGGGACACGTCTCATACAGACACATCTCCACCTCACTGCGTGGTGACACGTCTCATACTGACACATCTCTGCAAGGGACCTCCTCTCATACAGACACATCTCCACCTCACTGCGTAGGGACACGTCTCATACAGACACATCTCCACCTCACTGCGTAGGGACACGTCTCATACAGACACATCTCCATCTCACTGCGTGGGGGCACGTCTCATACAGACACATCTCACCTCACTGCGTGGGGGCACGTCTCATACAGACACATCTCCACCTCACTGCGTTGGGGCACGTCTCATACAGACACATCTCCACCTCACTGCGTGGGGACACATCTCATACAGAGACATCTCCACCTCACTGCGTGGGGACACGTCTCATACAGACACATCTCCACCTCACTGCATGGCGACAAGTCTCATAAAGACACATCTCCACCTCACTGCAAGGGACCTCTCCTCACACAGACACATCTCCACATCTCTGCAAGGGACCTCTCCTCACACAGACACATCTCCACATCTCGGCAAGGGACCTCCTCTCACACAGACACATCTCCACATCTCGGCAAGGGACCTCCTCTCACACAGACACATCTCCACCTCACTGCAAGGGACCTCCTCTCATACAGAGACATCTCCACATCTCTGCAAGGGTCCTCCTCTCATACAGACACATCTCCACCTCACTGCACTAGACCTCCTCTCATACAGACACATCTCCACCTCACTGCGTGGGGACACGTCTCATACAGACACATCTCCACCTCACTGCGTGGGACCTCTCCTCATACAGACACATCTCCACCCCACTGCGTGGGGACAAGTCTCATACAGACACATCTCCACCTCACTGCGTGGGGACACGTCTCATACAGACACATCTCCACCTCACTGCGTGGTGACACGTCTCATACTGACACATCTCTGCAAGGGACCTCCTCTCATACAGACACATCTCCACCTCACTGCGTGGGGACACCGTCTCATACAGACACATCCCCTCACTGCGTGGGGACACGTCTCATACAGACACATCTCCACCTCACTGCGTGGGGGCACGTCTCATACAGACACATCTCCACCTCACTGCGTGGGGACACGTCTCATACAGAGACATCTCCACCTCACTGCGTGGGGACACGTCTCATACAGACACATCTCCACCTCACTGCATGGCGACAAGTCTCATACAGACACATCTCCACCTCACTGCAAGGGACCTCTCCTCACACAGACACATCTCCACATCTCTGCAAGGGACCTCTCCTCACACAGACACATTTCAACATCTCGGCAAGGGACCTCCTCTCACACAGACACATCTCCACCTCACTGCGTGGGGACACGTCTCATACAGACACATCTCCACCTCACTGCGTGGGGGCACGTCTCATACAGACACATCTCCACCTCACTGCGTGGGGACACGTCTCATACAGAGACATCTCCACCTCACTGCGTGGGGGCAAGTCTCATACAGAGACATCTCCACCTCACTGCGTGGGGACACGTCTCATACAGACACATCTCTACCTCACTGCATGGCGACAAGTCTCATACAAACACATCTCCATCTCACTGCAAGGGACCTCTCCTCACACAGACACATCTCCACATATCTGCAAGGCACCTCTCCTCACACAGACACATCTCCACATCTCGGCAAGGGACCTCTCCTCACACAGACACATCTCCACATCTCGGCAAGGGACCTCCTCTCACACAGACACATCTCCACATCTCGGCAAGGGACCTCCTCTCACACAGACACATCTCCACCTCACTGCACTAGACCTCCTCTCATACAGAGACATCTCCACCTCACTGCGTGGGGACAAGTCTCATACAGACACATCTCCACCTCACTGCGTGGGGACAAGTCTCATATAGATACATCTCCACATCTCTGCAAGGGACCTCCTCTCATACAGACACATTTCCACATCACTGCGTGGGGACAAGTCTCATACAGACACATCTCCACCTCACTGCGTGGGGACACCATCTCATACAGACACATCTCCACCTCACTGCGTGGTGACACGTCTCATACTGACACATCTCTGCAAGGGACCTCCTCTCACACAGACACATCTCCACCTCACTGCGTGGGGACCTCCTCTCACACAGACACATCTCCACCTCACTGCACTAGACCTCCTCTCATACAGAGACATCTCCACCTCACTGCGTGGGGACAAGTCTCATACAGACACATCTCCACCTCACTGCGTGGGGACAAGTCTCATATAGATACATCTCCACATCTCTGCAAGGGACCTCCTCTCAGACAGACACATTTCCACATCACTGCGTGGGGACAAGTCTCATACAGACACATCTCCACCTCACTGCGTGGGGACACCATCTCATACAGACACATCTCCACCTCACTGCGTGGTGACACGTCTCATACTGACACATCTCTGCAAGGGACCTCCTCTCATACAGACAAATCTCCACCTCACTGCGTGGGGACACCGTCTCATACAGACACATCTCCACCTCACTGCGTGGGGATACGTCTCATACAGACACATCTCCACCTCACTGCGTGGGGACACGTCTCATACAGACACATCTCCACCTCACTGCGTGGGGTCACGTCTCATACAGACACATCTCCACCTCACTGCGTGGGGGCACGTCTCATACAGACACATCTCCACCTCACTGCGTGGGGACACGTCTCATACAGAGACATCTCCACCTCACTGCATGGGGACACGTCTCATACAGACACATCTCCACCTCACTGCGTGGGGACAAGTCTCATACAGACACATCTCCACCTCACTGCGTGGGGACAAGTCTCATATAGATACATCTCCACATCTCTGCAAGGGACCTCCTCTCATACAGACACATTTCCACATCACTGCGTTGGGACAAGTCTCATACAGACACATCTCCACCTCTCTGCAATGGACCTCTCCTCACACAGACACATCTCTGCAAGGGACCTCTCCTCACACAGACACATCTCCACATCTCTGCAAGGGACCTCCTCTCATACAGACACATCTCCACCTCACTGCTTGGGGACACCGTCTCATACAGACACATCTCCACCTCACTGCGTGGGGACACGTCTCATACAGACACATCTCCACCTCACTGCGTGGGGACACGTCTCATACAGACGCATCTCTGCAAGGGACCTCCTCTCATACAGAAACATCTCCACCTGACTGCGTGGGGACACCGTCTCATACAGACACATCTCCACCTCATTGCGTGGGGACACGTCTCATACAGACACATCTCCACCTCACTGCGTGGGGACACGTCTCATACAGACACATCTCCACCACACTGCGTGGGGGCACGTCTCATACAGACACATCTCCACCTCACTGCATGGGGGCAAGTCTCATACAGACACATCTCCACCTCACTGCAAGGGACATCTCCTCACACAGACACATCTCTCCACATCTCTGCAAGGGACCTCTCCTCACACAGACACATCTCCACATCTCGGCAAGGGACCTCCTCTCACACAGACACATCTCCACATCTCGGCAAGGGACCTCCTCTCACACAGACACATCTCCACCTCACTGCACTAGACCTCCTCTCATACAGAGACATCTCCACCTCACTGCGTGGGGACAAGTCTCATACAGACACATCTCCACCTCACTGCGTGGTGACACGTCTCATACTGACACATCTCTGCAAGGGACCTCCTCTCATACAGACACATCTCCACCTCACTGCGTGGGGACACCGTCTCATACAGACACATCTCCACCTCACTGCGTGGGGATACGTCTCATACAAACACATCTCCACCTCACTGCGTGGGGACAAGTCTCATATAGATACATCTCCACATCTCTGCAAGGGACCTCCTCTCATACAGACACATTTCCACATCACTGCGTGGGGACAAGTCTCATACAGACACATCTCCACCTCACTGCGTGGGGACACCATCTCATACAGACACATCTCCACCTCACTGCGTGGGGACACGTCTCATACAGACACATCTCCACCTCACTGCGTGGTGACACGTCTCATACTGACACATCTCTGCAAGGACCTCCTCTCATACAGTCACATCTCCACCTCACTGCGTGGGGACACCGTCTCATACAGACACATCTCCACCTCACTGCGTGGGTACACGTCTCATACAGACACATCTCCACCTCACTGCGTGGGGACACGTCTCATACAGACACATCTCCACCTCACTGCGTGGGGGCACGTCTCATACAGACACATCTCCACCTCACTGCGTGGGGGCACGTCTCATACAGACACATCTCCACCTCACTGCGTGGGGACACGTCTCATACAGAGACATCTCCACCTCACTGCGTGGGGGCAAGTCTCATACAGAGATATCTCCACCTCACTGCGTGGGGACACGTCTCATACAGACACTTATCCACCTCACTGCATGGCGACAAGTCTCATACAGACACATCTCCACCTCACTGCAAGGGACTTCTCCTCACACAGACACATCTCCACATATCTGCAAGGCACCTCTCCTCACACAGACACATCTCCACATCTCGGCAAGGGACCTCCTCTCACACAGACACATCTCCACATCTCGGCAAGGGACCTCCTCTCACACAGACACATCTCCACCTCACTGCAAGGGACCTCCTCTCATACAGAGACATCTCCACATCTCTGCAAGGGTCCTCCTCTCATACAGACACATCTCCACCTCACTGCACTAGACCTCCTCTCATACAGACACATCTCCACCTCACTGCGTGGGGACACGTCTCATACAGACACATCTCCACCTCACTGCGTGGGACCTCTCCTCATACAGACACATCTCCACCCCACTGCGTGGGGACAAGTCTCATACAGACACATCTCCACCTCACTGCGTGGGGACACGTCTCATACAGACACATCTCCACATCTCTGCAAGGGACCTCCTCTCATACAGACACATTTCCACATCACTGCGTTGGGACAAGTCTCATACAGACACATCTCCACCTCTCTGCAATGGACCTCTCCTCACACAGACACATCTCTGCAAGGGACCTCTCCTCACACAGACACATCTCCACATCTCTGCAAGGGACCTCCTCTCATACAGACACATCTCCACCTCACTGCTTGGGGACACCGTCTCATACAGACACATCTCCACCTCACTGCGTGGGGACACGTCTCATACAGACACATCTCCACCTCACTGCGTGGGGACACGTCTCATACAGACGCATCTCTGCAAGGGACCTCCTCTCATACAGAAACATCTCCACCTGACTGCGTGGGGACACCGTCTCATACAGACACATCTCCACCTCATTGCGTGGGGACACGTCTCATACAGACACATCTCTGCAAGGGACCTCCTCTCATACAGACACATCTCCACCTCACTGCGTGGGGACACGTCTCATACAGACACATTTCCACCACACTGTGTGGGGGCACGTCTCATACAGACACATCTCCACCTCACTGCATGGGGGCAAGTTTCATACAGACACATCTCCACCTCACTGCAAGGGACATCTCCTCACACAGACACATCTCTCCACATCTCTGCAAGGGACCTCTCCTCACACAGACACATCTCCACATCTCGGCAAGGGACCTCCTCTCACACAGACACATCTCCACATCTCGGCAAGGGACCTCCTCTCACACAGACACATCTCCACCTCACTGCACTAGACCTCCTCTCATACAGAGACATCTCCACCTCACTGCGTGGGGACAAGTCTCATACAGACACATCTCCACCTCACTGCGTGGTGACACGTCTCATACTGACACATCTCTGCAAGGGACCTCCTCTCATACAGACACATCTCCACCTCACTGCGTGGGGACACCGTCTCATACAGACACATCTCCACCTCACTGCGTGGGGATACGTCTCATACAAACACATCTCCACCTCACTGCGTGGGGACAAGTCTCATATAGATACATCTCCACATCTCTGCAAGGGACCTCCTCTCATACAGACACATTTCCACATCACTGCGTGGGGACAAGTCTCATACAGACACATCTCCACCTCACTGCGTGGGGACACCATCTCATACAGACACATCTCCACCTCACTGCGTGGGGACACGTCTCATACAGACACATCTCCACCTCACTGCGTGGTGACACGTCTCATACTGACACATCTCTGCAAGGACCTCCTCTCATACAGTCACATCTCCACCTCACTGCGTGGGGACACCGTCTCATACAGACACATCTCCACCTCACTGCGTGGGTACACGTCTCATACAGACACATCTCCACCTCACTGCGTGGGGACACGTCTCATACAGACACATCTCCACCTCACTGCGTGGGGGCACGTCTCATACAGACACATCTCCACCTCACTGCGTGGGGGCACGTCTCATACAGACACATCTCCACCTCACTGCGTGGGGACACGTCTCATACAGAGACATCTCCACCTCACTGCGTGGGGGCAAGTCTCATACAGAGATATCTCCACCTCACTGCGTGGGGACACGTCTCATACAGACACTTATCCACCTCACTGCATGGCGACAAGTCTCATACAGACACATCTCCACCTCACTGCAAGGGACTTCTCCTCACACAGACACATCTCCACATATCTGCAAGGCACCTCTCCTCACACAGACACATCTCCACATCTCGGCAAGGGACCTCCTCTCACACAGACACATCTCCACATCTCGGCAAGGGACCTCCTCTCACACAGACACATCTCCACCTCACTGCAAGGGACCTCCTCTCATACAGAGACATCTCCACATCTCTGCAAGGGTCCTCCTCTCATACAGACACATCTCCACCTCACTGCACTAGACCTCCTCTCATACAGACACATCTCCACCTCACTGCGTGGGGACACGTCTCATACAGACACATCTCCACCTCACTGCGTGGGACCTCTCCTCATACAGACACATCTCCACCTCACTGCGTGGGGACACGTCTCATACAGACACATCTCCACATCTCTGCAAGGGACCTCCTCTCATACAGACACATTTCCACATCACTGCGTTGGGACAAGTCTCATACAGACACATCTCCACCTCTCTGCAATGGACCTCTCCTCACACAGACACATCTCTGCAAGGGACCTCTCCTCACACAGACACATCTCCACATCTCTGCAAGGGACCTCCTCTCATACAGACACATCTCCACCTCACTGCTTGGGGACACCGTCTCATACAGACACATCTCCACCTCACTGCGTGGGGACACGTCTCATACAGACACATCTCCACCTCACTGCGTGGGGACACGTCTCATACAGACGCATCTCTGCAAGGGACCTCCTCTCATACAGAAACATCTCCACCTGACTGCGTGGGGACACCGTCTCATACAGACACATCTCCACCTCATTGCGTGGGGACACGTCTCATACAGACACATCTCTGCAAGGGACCTCCTCTCATACAGACACATCTCCACCTCACTGCGTGGGGACACGTCTCATACAGACACATCTCCACCACACTGTGTGGGGGCACGTCTCATACAGACACATCTCCACCTCACTGCATGGGGGCAAGTTTCATACAGACACATCTCCACCTCACTGCAAGGGACATCTCCTCACACAGACACATCTCTCCACATCTCTGCAAGGGACCTCTCCTCACACAGACACATCTCCACATCTCGGCAAGGGACCTCCTCTCACACAGACACATCTCCACATCTCGGCAAGGGACCTCCTCTCACACAGACACATCTCCACCTCACTGCACTAGACCTCCTCTCATACAGAGACATCTCCACCTCACTGCGTGGGGACAAGTCTCATACAGACACATCTCCACCTCACTGCGTGGTGACACGTCTCATACTGACACATCTCTGCAAGGGACCTCCTCTCATACAGACACATCTCCACCTCAATGCGTGGGGACACCGTCTCATACAGACACATCTCCACCTCACTGCGTGGGGATACGTCTCATACAAACACATCTCCACCTCACTGCGTGGGGACAAGTCTCATATAGATACATCTCCACATCTCTGCAAGGGACCTCCTCTCATACAGACACATTTCCACATCACTGCGTGGGGACAAGTCTCATACAGACACATCTCCACCTCACTGCGTGGGGACACCATCTCATACAGACACATCTCCACCTCACTGCGTGGGGACACGTCTCATACAGACACATCTCCACCTCACTGCGTGGTGACACGTCTCATACTGACACATCTCTGCAAGGACCTCCTCTCATACAGTCACATCTCCACCTCACTGCGTGGGGACACCGTCTCATACAGACACATCTCCACCTCACTGCGTGGGTACACGTCTCATACAGACACATCTCCACCTCACTGCGTGGGGACACGTCTCATACAGACACATCTCCACCTCACTGCGTGGGGGCACGTCTCATACAGACACATCTCCACCTCACTGCGTGGGGGCACGTCTCATACAGACACATCTCCACCTCACTGCGTGGGGACACGTCTCATACAGAGACATCTCCACCTCACTGCGTGGGGGCAAGTCTCATACAGAGACATCTCCACCTCACTGCGTGGGGACACGTCTCATACAGACACATCTCCACCTCACTGCATGGCGACAAGTCTCATACAGACACATCTCCACCTCACTGCAAGGGACTTCTCCTCACACAGACACATCTCCACATATCTGCAAGGCACCTCTCCTCACACAGACACATCTCCACATCTCGGCAAGGGACCTCCTCTCACACAGACACATCTCCACATCTCGGCAAGGGACCTCCTCTCACACAGACACATCTCCACCTCACTGCAAGGGACCTCCTCTCATACAGAGACATCTCCACATCTCTGCAAGGGTCCTCCTCTCATACAGACACATCTCCACCTCACTGCACTAGACCTCCTCTCATACAGACACATCTCCACCTCACTGCGTGGGGACACGTCTCATACAGACACATCTCCACCTCACTGCGTGGGACCTCTCCTCATACAGACAGATCTCCACCCCACTGCGTGGGGACAAGTCTCATACAGACACATCTCCACCTCACTGCGTGGGGACACGTCTCATACAGACGCATCTCTGCAAGGGACCTCCTCTCATACAGAAACATTCCACCTCACTGCGTGGGGACACCGTCTCATACAGACACATCTCCACCTCATTGCGTGGGGACACGTCTCATACAGACACATCTCTGCAAGGGACCTCCTCTCATACAGACACATCTCCACCTCACTGCGTGGGGGCACGTCTCATACAGACACATCTCCACCTCACTGCGTGGGGACACGTCTCATACAGAGACATCTCCACCTCACTGCATGGGGGCAAGTCTCATACAGAGACATCTCCACCTCACTGCGTGGGGACACGTCTCATACAGACACATCTCCACCTCACTGCATGGCGACAAGTCCCATACAGACTCATCTCCACCTCACTGCAAGGGACATCTCCTCACACAGACACATCTCCACATCTCTGCATGGGACCTCTCCTCACACAGACACATCTCCACATCTCGGCAAGGGACCTCCTCTCACACAGACACATCTCCACATCTCGGCAAGGGACCTCCTCTCACACAGACACATCTCCACCTCACTGCACTAGACCTCCTCTCATACAGAGACATCTCCACCTCACTGCGTGGGGACAAGTCTCATACAGACACATCTCCACCACACTGCGTGGGGACAAGTCTCATATAGATACATCTCCACATCTCTGCAAGGGACCTCCTCTCATACAGACACATCTCCACCTCACTGCACTAGACCTCCTCTCATACAGACACATCTCCACCTCACTGCGTGGGGACACGTCTCATACAAACACATCTCCACCTCACTGCGTGGGGACACGTCTCATACAGACACATCTCCACCTCACTGCGTGGTGACACGTCTCATACTGACACATCTCTGCAAGGGACCTCCTCTCATACAGACACATCTCCACCTCACTGCGTAGGGACACGTCTCATACAGACACATCTCCACCTCACTGCGTAGGGACACGTCTCATACAGACACATCTCCATCTCACTGCGTGGGGGCACGTCTCATACAGACACATCTCACCTCACTGCGTGGGGGCACGTCTCATACAGACACATCTCCACCTCACTGCGTTGGGGCACGTCTCATACAGACACATCTCCACCTCACTGCGTGGGGACACATCTCATACAGAGACATCTCCACCTCACTGCGTGGGGACACGTCTCATACAGACACATCTCCACCTCACTGCATGGCGACAAGTCTCATAAAGACACATCTCCACCTCACTGCAAGGGACCTCTCCTCACACAGACACATCTCCACATCTCTGCAAGGGACCTCTCCTCACACAGACACATCTCCACATCTCGGCAAGGGACCTCCTCTCACACAGACACATCTCCACATCTCGGCAAGGGACCTCCTCTCACACAGACACATCTCCACCTCACTGCAAGGGACCTCCTCTCATACAGAGACATCTCCACATCTCTGCAAGGGTCCTCCTCTCATACAGACACATCTCCACCTCACTGCACTAGACCTCCTCTCATACAGACACATCTCCACCTCACTGCGTGGGGACACGTCTCATACAGACACATCTCCACCTCACTGCGTGGGACCTCTCCTCATACAGACACATCTCCACCCCACTGCGTGGGGACAAGTCTCATACAGACACATCTCCACCTCACTGCGTGGGGACACGTCTCATACAGACGCATCTCTGCAAGGGACCTCCTCTCATACAGAAACATTCCACCTCACTGCGTGGGGACACCGTCTCATACAGACACATCTCCACCTCATTGCGTGGGGACACGTCTCATACAGACACATCTCTGCAAGGGACCTCCTCTCATACAGACACATCTCCACCTCACTGCGTGGGGACACGTCTCATACAGACACATCTCCACCACACTGCGTGGGGGCACGTCTCATACAGACACATCTCCACCTCACTGCGTGTGGACACGTCTCATACAGAGACATCTCCACCTCACTGCATGGGGGCAAGTCTCATACAGACACATCTCCACCTCACTGCAAGGGACATCTCCTCACACAGACACATCTCTCCACATCTCTGCAAGGGACCTCTCCTCACACAGACACATCTCCACATCTCGGCAAGGGACCTCCTCTCACACAGACACATCTCCACATCTCGGCAAGGGACCTCCTCTCACACAGACACATCTCCACCTCACTGCACTAGACCTCCTCTCATACAGAGACATCTCCACCTCACTGCGTGGGGACAAGTCTCATACAGACACATCTCCACCTCACTGCGTGGGGACAAGTCTCATATAGATACATCTCCACATCTCTGCAAGGGACCTCCTCTCATACAGACACATTTCCACATCACTGCGTGGGGACAAGTCTCATACAGACACATCTCCACCTCACTGCGTGGGGACACCATCTCATACAGACACATCTCCACCTCACTGCGTGGTGACACGTCTCATACTGACACATCTCTGCAAGGGACCTCCTCTCATTCAGACACATCTCCACCTCACTGCGTGGGGACACCGTCTCATACAGACACATCTCCACCTCACTGCGTGGGGACACGTCTCATACAGACACATCTCCACCTCACTGCGTGGGGACACGTCTCATACAGACACATCTCCACCTCACTGCGTGGGGTCACGTCTCATACAGACACATCTCCACCTCACTGCGTGGGGGCACGTCTCATACAGACACATCTCCATCTCACTGCGTGGGGGCACGTCTCATACAGACACATCTCACCTCACTGCGTGGGGGCACGTCTCATACAGACACATCTCCACCTCACTGCGTTGGGGCACGTCTCATACAGACACATCTCCACCTCACTGCGTGGGGACACATCTCATACAGAGACATCTCCACCTCACTGCGTGGGGACACGTCTCATACAGACACATCTCCACCTCACTGCATGGCGACAAGTCTCATAAAGACACATCTCCACCTCACTGCAAGGGACCTCTCCTCACACAGACACATCTCCACATCTCTGCAAGGGACCTCTCCTCACACAGACACATCTCCACATCTCGGCAAGGGACCTCCTCTCACACAGACACATCTCCACATCTCGGCAAGGGACCTCCTCTCACACAGACACATCTCCACCTCACTGCAAGGGACCTCCTCTCATACAGAGACATCTCCACATCTCTGCAAGGGTCCTCCTCTCATACAGACACATCTCCACCTCACTGCACTAGACCTCCTCTCATACAGACACATCTCCACCTCACTGCGTGGGGACACGTCTCATACAGACACATCTCCACCTCACTGCGTGGGACCTCTCCTCATACAGACACATCTCCACCCCACTGCGTGGGGACAAGTCTCATTCAGACACATTTCCACCTCACTGCGTGTGGACACGTCTCATACAGACGCATCTCTGCAAGGGACCTCCTCTCATACAGAAACATTCCACCTCACTGCG